>NC_084652.1:28870058-29178938 GCF_019802595.1 Syngnathoides biaculeatus
CAAGGAGCGTTACTCTTTTTTCACGCAAGTTTAGTTTGCCAATGAACTTCAACTGGCGTGTCAAGCGACGTCGAGCTAACCGCATTCACTCCTCCTCCTTGCTACTACGTTAGCACCATCGCAACCAGAGCTCCACGAGTTGCTGGATAAGAGTGCTGTAGCAAAACTTGGATTGGACTGTTTGAGGTGAAAGCGGAGATTTTAGAGCCAATCTGATCTGATTTGATTCTCATATTTTTGCTGATAGTGGACATTGCTCATTTAAGGCAGACGTTCTCAGCTCGAGTGAACAGCAGCCGACACGACGGACCTGGCGCAAACGGGCCCATCTCCTGCCTGTTGTTATGGGTGAGTTCTTATCTGTAAATTTATTTCATAAAACGTTGACTGTGGCTTTGCGGTCATGTTTTTTACATCCTCGAGCAATTCGGCGACTTCCTAAATACACGACTGATTAGAATAGGGCCCCAAATGACCTTATGGGGAGTCACTGACGCCACTTTAAAAACCATTGAGCCGATCAAGCTAACTCTATCAGAGAACGACACGACACTGACCCGTACAAAAGATCTACGACGCAAAGAGCGAACGGGATTACTGCACAGGTTTGCCTGCTCTGCCCTTCTTTTTTGGGTGCCATCGTGTGTGCGCACTACCATCTTCATCGGGTGTGTGAGCACCACACCGTAGAGGCGAATGAGGTTCTGGTGATCCAGCGAGTGCATGGCGTTGACCTCACGGATGAAATCCTCCAGAGCGTCGGGCTGGCTGAGCGCATCCGTCTTCAAGCACTTCACGGCTACATTCATCTGCAAAGTACGACGGCAATGTGCAAACGGTACGTCCGTCCGTCCCCCCCCCCCCCCCCCCCCCCGACAAACAGCGAAGAAAGCAAAAAGGCTCCTCACCGGCTTTCCCGCGGGAGTCAGCCACTCTCCTCTCTTCACGACGCCAAAAGATCCGTCCCCGAGCTTCTCGAAGAGAGTCAGGTCCTTCTGTGCGATGAGGCAAGTCAGGGCCTGCTGTTGGCCGTGGAGAGGAACCTCTCCGACGGGCTGCGGGGCCGGGACCCCCTCCGCCAAGCCCGGGGGACGTGTGGGAGACACTTTGCGGAAGGAGGAAGTGGGCTGGCCCTGCGTGGGAAAGTCCAGCCCGTCTGGACGCTTACCGCTAAACACCTACCGTGAAATAAACACACAGAAGCGCCGAGTCAATCTGCTATTCTAAAAACAAAGAAATAAGCATAAGGCGGGGGGGGGGGGGGGGATTACACCATAATCAATCCGGTACATGCAAACGCGGGTTGTCAAAACAGGTTAAAGCGGCCCCAATTTTGGGGGAATGGCAAAGGGGGCTGTGACAGAGCCATGGCAAGTAAAGAATTCTTTCAGGCAGACAAGGTTCCTGACCGGTTAGCACATCTGCCTCACAGTTCTGAGGTTGCGGGTTCTAATCCGGCCTCACCTGTGTGACGTTTGCATGCCCCCCCCCCCAGCTGAGAGTGGGTTTTCTGTGGGTACGGCTTTCCTCGCACATTCCAAAAAACATGCACGGTAGGTTCGTTGTTCACGATTGTGCGAAAGGGGGGTGGATATAAATTTAAATGAACTCAGTTTTAATAATTCTGTTGGACAACAAAAGGATAAGCAATGTCTTGGTTTCACTTGGTAATTTTCCACAAATTATTACGGATGCCACTTTCAAGGGTTTTTTTTGGGGGGTGACAATTGAGGCTTTTTTCTTTCAAACAGTAAATAGTAGTACACGTGCTGAATACTGAATACATAACTGACATGTATCAAATTTAAACTCCCCGGCGCACACTTCAACCCGGAACCGCGTCAGATACGGCACAAACCGACGTCCTGCCCATTCCAAAGACAAATTTGACGGGATAACGACATGGCCAACAAATTTCACTCCACCCAAATGAGATCATTAGAAAGAGTTTGCCAAAGAATCACCGGTGCCTGCTACATGTTTGACTGCCCAAATATAAACAGTGGCCGGCGGTGTACGGTGTCACTTTCACACCGTAGCAGACATGACATAATGCCGGAAGCTTTTTCAAAACAACACGGTGATGATGTGTCATTTCTAACAGGAGGCTCAACGCCGCCGACTACAAGATGGCGATGAGCGAGCAGAACTTGAAAAGTACCAGAGAAAAAAAAAACCGGCAGCTCTTTTGACGTCTGTGTTCAATGTAAAGTCATGCAGGCAAAGTCATGTTGGACTTGGTACGGTCACCCTTTGGCAATTTGAAGATCACCGTCCGCCACATTTTTCTGGGGAATTTCGGTCATTTCCGGCCTAGAAGCCGCGACTTTTTTCACATGTTTTCAACCCTGCAGCTAATGCGGTGATGCGAATACTTTCTGCATTTTTTTTATAACGGCCGCAAGGGGGCACTCAAGCAGAAAAGGTAGGAGCGACACCAGTGGAATATATGTGCAGAGGAAGTGACTTTTACCAGTACGTTCTTTTTTTAACCGGCCCCGTTAGCACTGCGCTACTCCGTTGCTGCTGTGTTAGTGATGTCTCAGTGATTTAGGTATGTTTTTTTTTTTTGTTTGTTTGTTTTTAACCGGCCCTGTTAGTGCTGTCCTACCATGTTGCTGCTGTGTAGCTACCACAGCTGTTTTGTTTTTTTTTTGTTGTTTTTTTTTAAGCCAGCCCAGTTTGTGCTACCGTGATGTTGCTATGCAAAGCTAAACTAAGACATTCAAACTTTGAAAACTCTGTGTACCGTCTTTGTAAATATCTCGTGTTTCAATGCGGGCACTTGCGGCTTTTACAAAGGTGCGGCTTATCTATGTACCAAATGGTATTTCCTTTACAGGCGAGGCTTATAATCAGCTGCGCTCTGTAGGCTGGAAATGACGGTAGCTGAAAGACACCTATTTGTGTCCAGCTGCACGTTTCCCGCAGTTAACGGAGAAGCCACGTCAACAACGAACGGCAGAATGCTGGAAGTTTGCATTCGCGGCATCATGGGCCTGTGGGGCTGAAAGATTTGGGAAAATGGACCCCCCCCCCCCCCTCAACATTGCAAATAGAATCTTTTTGAAGGTGCTCTATGTTCAACAAGCACAAGCACTAAAGGTGAGGTGCGAGCGTGTCCACCTTGCTCATCCAGGACTTGCGCTTGCACATGGCTTTCCTCCTCTTTACAGCCTCCAACAGTCGGCGCTGCCCTTTTGTTTAAAGTAAGAGAATAAAATACATCAGACCAACGCTGAAAGGCAACAGCGAAACACAAAAGTGAACGTTACCAAAAACTGGAGTTAGAGTCGAACAAATGTTGGCAAAAAAAGTGCCAAGAGACTCCTTCAAATTACTTGAACAAGCCTTGAATGCTACCCGGGATTCAAGACTTGTTCAATATCATACCTGCACAAATGTTCCGCAGTTTCTCACCTGGTCGACCCATGCCAATCTTCTCCAGGTCTTCATTCTTGACATAGTCAAAATGGGAGAGGCGCGTGACATTGAGGTCATCTCTGATTCGCAGGAAGTACTGCTGCAACTGCACGTCCACCAGCAGCTCCAGCAGCCATTCTGTGCCTTCCTCACACTGCATATTATTGCACAGTTTCTGCAGGCAAACATAAACCGCACAGGAAAATGTCTGTAACTTTGTCAACGGGACGACGGTTCAAACCAAATGCACGCAGACGACATGGAACCAAACACGTAGTCTGCATCGTCGGAAACTGCTGAGCAGTGCCGGCGCGGACGACTGAAATACTCAACAGTATAACGTGAAGATTTCCTTGGAAGCGATTTGTGTTTTTACCGCTCGCTGATGAGAGAACGTTTTGACTAGACTAGAGAGATTGTCTGATTGATTCGTTAATGCCTTTTTTCTTATGACGTATGTAGAGCGAAAGACAAATTGCCCCAAGGTATGATTGTGAGTGCGACTGTTGTCCGTCTCCGTGTGCCCTGCGATTGGCTGGCGACCGGTTCAGGCTGTACCCCGCCTACTCCCCGATGACAGCTGGGACACTCCCGCCACCCTCGTGAGGATAAGCGGCGCTGATAATGCACGGATGGATAGGAAGAATCAATGTGATCACGTTTTCAAAAAATCTTCATCTGTTATCATGGTTGAAAAATACTTCAGCAGGTTTTGGGATCCAAAGTCAACCGCTGTAGTATGTTAGAAAGGATATTTCATACTAAATGTGGTCTACAACGTCTGCAGCAAACCATGTTCAACGTGCAAAAGCGCTTACAATGCGGTCAGATATTAGAATAGATTATAATTTGAGTTAAGTTAAGTTAAGTTAGATTGTTCTGGATTGAGATGACACGTTGGATACATACTGTATATTGTATCCATTATCTCAGATTTTTGTGAAAAAAAGTTTGTCTCGGGTAAGGATTTCCAAGCTGGTGGTTGTGCAGGCACGCATGAAATATTCCAGTGAAAAACATTGCGCACGAGTGTCCTTGCCGTCCTCCGTGGTCAACGTGAGCGCACGGCGAGGAAGTTGCAACTCTATTTCCTCTTTGGCCTCGTTGCACATCAGTGTCACATCTCAGCTCTTTACCTGGCATAATTCTGGCGATGCACCGAAGGACTTTTCCACCAAAATGAAACGGCCAAAACAAACGTGTTGAACAGTGTCAGCCAGCGGGCAAACGCGTACACATTGGGGGTGGCCATTGAACTATTGGTCCTTGGTCGACAAATTGCAGATATTTACAAATCAATCGATTTTATTATACCAATATTTTCACCAGCATATTTTGATCATAAAACGATGCCATAGAGGAGGAGGAGGACGTCTGGAGCTGGGCTTTCTCATCGTGCCGCCGAGGCGTCAATCCCTCGTTCGGGGACTCGAGGAGCTGAAATCCACCCCAGCTGACTTCTAGCGTAAGGTGGACTCCGCCCTGGAGTGCTTGCCAGTCAGTCGCAGGTCAAATTCAGAGACAGACAACCATTGACCAAACCTACACAGCCTGCGCGGAAGTCCAAAAACTGTACCATGAACTCATAAGTTCATTTATCTGCTCTCAAGCCTTTTACTCCCAGACACATTTAGAGATGTGCAGCAGGGAAAACAAATTTCAGTAACTTCCCAAAGATAACATGTTGAACCACAGCCCGGGATGTCCCAAAAAAATGTACAGAGGTCGCGTATCAAAGGCTCCGACATCCCGCTGCGCTCAATCTCCGGGAGGACAGCCGTGGTCAAGCTGCAACCACACGCAAAATCCTTTCGCATTACCGAAGCCCAGCAAACTTACTCGATAGACGTGAAAGCGGGCCAGGAAGGGAAACGCCGTTCTCAGCTTCTCAAAGCGTCGCATCCTGAATTCTTTCAAACTGAAGAGCGGAGGAGCCTAAAAATGTGCTCCGCGATAGCGGAACCACTCTGCCGCCATCCTGAGCGTCCCGGTGCGTGAAGGAACAGACTGGACCGACACCCTAGATCCAGATCTGGAGCTTTGAAGCCAGGAGGGGGCCCAAACGCCGTCTCAGGAGCCCGTGCGCAAGCCGTCCGCTCTTTAGCTTTGGCTCACCCACACCCTCCGTGTGCGAAAAAGCCGAACAGATAAAAGCGAAAGCGAGCAGTCCTGCCGTGTGTTCTCCCCGCACAGTCATCCAAGCTTTGCAGAACTTGACAAATGAATGACTCCTCCCTCTCCGAGTCTCACTCGCGGTCCGACTGCACGTGGACCCGGAGGTCTGTTTGCCATCCAGCGTGGGGCTAAAAATAGGCCAGACTTTTCCCTCGTTCAAGCGGCCTCAAGGAAGCCAGACGGCACAAACTGGAGATGTGCAGCCCGTCCACGGTCTGGTTTCGTCTTTCTTTCCCTTTCTCTTTTTTTTGTTTTTTTCCCCAGGAGTGCAACCAGATGAGTGACTGGCCAGTTTGAGAGGCAGCACGCCCTCGTTCCTGTGATGCAATAGGCCTGCTCATATTTGGCCCTTCTCACGTAGCTCCGGACATGTTCCACCAACATAGCACAACAACTCTCGTTCTCCAACCTCCTCCATATCCTAAAATAGAACGTGGAGCAGATTTCTTTGAGCGCAGACTGGATTGGACTTTATGCTTCTTTTGGACACTTGTTTTGTCTGTCTGGGACAAACATAGTCACCCCAAGACCGGAACTTTTCCTTTCACATGGATCATTTTGGCATTTAGTTAAATTCCATGGAGACCGGTTTTCCTACGCCTTGTCCTATCTCCCCCCCCCCCCCCGTCTCCTGCTCAGTAACGTTGACCCAACATGAGGCTGTTCTTGTTCTTTGAACAACCGGACTACTTCCACAAGGAGAATCAGCTTTATTGGTCAAGTATGTAACTGACGGGCGAACAGTTCAGGGTGTAGTTCGCCTTTTGCCCGAAGCTAGCTCTCCCGAGACCCTTATGAGGATAAACGGCATGGATAATGGATGGATGGATGGACGTAAACAACACACGAGCCACGGAGGATTGCGTTCTGACCCACCAAGGTCAATGAAGAATGGGAGGTGGTACGGACCGACTCACTCGCGAAAGATTCTATCCTGTGGTGCCTTTTCTCTCTTAAATGGACTCTTGAAGCTATGGCGTGCAGTCTTCTTATGCGAGCTTCTTGTATGATGCCTTGAGCCACCTCTTGCTTCAAAGACCTCTCAGAACCCGTCCCACAGTTGTTCCGCCCGCCCTCCTCCTATGCAGACTGTCAGCCGGTTTAGCGCTAAGCAGTGCGCGGTGCACAAGACAGAGCCCCAGAGGAACATTTGATCCAGGGCCAAAGGGTCACATTCAACTGCAGGATGGAGAGCTTATTTCCTGTAATACGTCGAACCACCCCCCACCCGCCACCCCCCTCTCGTCTTCCTCACACTTTCCTGAAAATTAAACATGGTGCAGATTCCATTGCGTTCAAACATACACTGGATTTTAGGGCGAGTGAGAACTACAATTACTATTATACGTGAACAGAAGAGACTTCAATCTACTGCATTCCAAAACAAATCATTTCAAATCTATAGGCAAGCGAAAGTACGAAAGAGCAGATATCTAACCTTTCAAAGTGGTAAACAACTGTGTTACATCAGCTTTTAACGACGCTCAATAAGTAAAGATACTAATTGTTGAAGCTTTATAGGTGGAATTTTTTTCCCCATTCAGAAATGTAAGTTTCTTTCGGCTCGTCCCTTTCGGGGTGTCATCTCAGATGAACGCACATATACGTTTGGCACAATTTTTATACTTGATGTAAAGCATGGAGTTGCTCAACAGTCCGGGGTCTACATTGTGGGATGTTGTGATTCATAAATTGCCTGAAGACATTTTCCATGGGAGACAGGTCTGGACTGCTGCCAGGCCAGTCGAATACTTGCACTCTTTCACTCCCAAGCCACACTGTGCAGAACCTGGTTTGGAAATGTCTTGCTCAATCAATATTGCTACATCTCTGAAATAAGGCCTTGCTTGGATGGCAGCACATGTTGGGCATGAATGGGGCCTTTACCATCGTCATGAGCAGTAACACACAACCATTTCTAGTCTCCAGTAACTCAGTACTTGAGTAGATTTTTCATGACGTACTAACTCCAGTGATTGTTTGAAGAGCTACTTTTGACATTTACTTGAGTCGTATCATTGTAAGGGAAAGTACAGTTTTTGGTTCTTGATCACTTTTTCACTCTACTCGAGTTCACTTATGTCAACGGGGTCTGACCGAGCTTCTTTATTTGGTGCCGCCTTTTATTTCCCCTCACTAATCCTCCAAATGTGTGTGTTCTCTCTCTCTCTCTCTCTCTCTCTGTTGCTCTTTCCCTTCCTCTCTCTTTCTCTCTCTCTCTCTCTCTCTCTCTCTCTCTCTCTCTGTTGCTCTTTCCCCCCCCACCTCGGCCAACCAAAAACAAACCCTGATTCCCTGCTTTTTGGACAGCAGCAAAACGTCTTTAAATATGCTTTTCAAAAGGCATTTTCTCACACGGTAACTTCACAGCGTATTCTCTCCGGTCGTCACGTTTCTCAGCGCCTCGTTGGATTTTACATCAGGTTCATTTTATTTTGTCTTTCTGCTCTCATTCCCTATTCCAGTTTTTATGGCGTCTATTTTCGGTGTAGTAGAGGAAGAATGAGAGGGAGTACAAAAAGAGGAAGATGAACGAGGAAACAACAGCAAAATGGGGGTTGTAAACAGTCATCATCAGGAACATCATCGAAGGTCATTACCCCACCACACATATTTCGGAGCCACATTGCTTTTGCTGCCTTAATGTACGCTTAACTCGGTTGCTTATTTTTGCTACAATATCATAATGTATTTGCTGGCAATCATTAAAAAAAAAAAAAAACATTGGCAGGTCACATAGTTGCTCATTAACCGATTACAACTTGTCAATTACATAGGATGTCACAGCACAAGAAGAAAATGGCTAAAACCTACGGCTTCATTTCTGTATGCTACCGTCACGTCTTCGTGTGAGCTGCTTCATTTAGTCGGCTTATTGGAGTGGAATGTATCACCGTCTAGCAAACTTCATGGCTATGACAAATAGGAAGACGTTTTGGACGGAGCGCAGTCAATGTCGAGATTGTGTGAGTGACCAAGTCTACGTATCAACAGGTTCATATCTGACAATATCAGAATCAGTTTTATTGGCCAACTCGGTTACAAGACACACAAGGAATTTGTACAACAACAAACAGCCACTATGAATGAGGACGTATACATTTCGGAGGTCTTTAAAAAAAACAAAAAACCGAGTGTGGGGAGTCATTGAGCAACGACAGTGCTGTCACTGTTAGTGGGGTGAGGACATAACAGACACCGTGCAAACAACGTCGAGTCCTCAAGCCATTTGCGACGATGAAAAGTGGCTAAAAGTAGAATGATCTTGTCCACAGCGGGTTGGAGCAACGCAAATAGCGCCGCATGATTAACAGTGACAATACGATGTAGAAGTGTCCCGACAGTTTGTATCTAGGCTGATGGTACTTTTCTGTTGCCATTCAAATGTAGTTCACCCATCAATGATGACGTCAATAATCATTAACTTGCTTGGGAGAGAAAGAGATGAGATCCCAAATGTTGCTAAAAGCTGTACTGTATGTTATGTTATGTTGTAATATTTGCATTCAAAAAGCCAAAGAAAAAAAACATTTTCAGATCTATTCTGTATAAAAGAAAAATGATATGCACTGTTGTTGTAGTGCTGAGGGGAAAACAAAACAAACAAAAAAAAAAAAAGAGTACGTACACTATATAAGGATCATAAATCTAATTTCCATTCACGAGCGCCATCTCGCACATCAGAACAAGGAATGCGTCACAGTGGTGTCGGCGGCCTCGCCGCCAAGGCGATCCGACCAATGGGATCGCTGCTAACGGTCAGTATGTCAACCTGCTGCTGCACACTAGCGGCACTAGGTGGCACCAAATCTAATGGGACCAGGGCGGGGGGCGGGGGGCGAGGGGCTCGCGGCTGGCTTGAATTTGTGCTGACAAAAACGGTCAAGAAGAGTTGAGCTGCCCCAAGATCCACGGCTGCGTTCTCATCACTTCAGCCCAGATTCTTTGCTTTTAATTCTTTCCTCACAAATGAGTGAAAGCGCAAAAGGCGAGGGGGGGGCTGGCCACGTACTTTGATCAGCCCTATTGCGCACTAGCTACAAATACATACTGGAGCTTCTTCCCGCCCGATTTCCTGAATCTTCCTTACGTTCCTCATTTTTCTCATCGCAGCCTGGCTCGAACAGAAATGGCTGAACGGCGTGGATCCCTGCCAGGGGCCGCTACTGCGCCTACGGCTAAAAATTGCAGGCGTCGGTCGGGCACATCCTCATTTGACGTCACTACCGACGGCGGAGCAATCATTTCCATCAGGAAGCAATCGAGGGCAGCCTGAGGGTTGGTCTTGCCTAATTCTCCAACCCTCAAAAGATTTTTTTTTTTTTTTAAACAAATGCAACAACCATTCACACACACACACACACACACACACATTTGGACACCTCAGAGGACTCAACCAACATAATATGCACGTTTTTTGATTGTGTGAGGAATTTGAAGCACCCTGAGAACATCCAAAGTCAAGAGATTCAAACCGTGAACCTTGAAAATCTGAGGCACAGGTGCTAACCGCTTGGTCCTTGTGCTTCCTGGTAAAAAAATAACGGCACGAAATGTCATGTATGTGCTGCCATAATTAATCAAATCGTTCATCCATCTTATAGTTACTATAAACATTTGCATGTTCGTCTTATCAAGAGCGAACACTATTTTTAACGTTCCTGACATTTCTTCAAATATTTCAACGATGGCACTTCATTGGCACCCGAGTCCGAGTCTTTGTGTGTGTCATGCACACTTTGCGCATCTTTCAAATCATTTGTTTGATCTAAAGTGAGGCTATTTCTGTTCCCCGTGGCAACATCTTTACCTTTTGACAATTGTGTCCCTGAATACGTCCCAAAACTTTTTCACCCAATCTTGGTCATCTGAAGATCCCGTGATCGACTCCGTGCTTTCCGATTACGCGATCGGTCGGATGGGGACAGCCCTGATTCGAAGCATGCAGTTTAAATGAGAAACAACAGGCGTACCTCTTCATCCTCACTGCTTCCGCAGCGGTAGTCAGACTCTGAAGCGTCCTGCAGCCTCTGATATTCTGCCGTCTCCCCCATTTGACAATATTGGCAGCTTACGTCAAGTCACCAGTCGAGGTTTATGTTGTTCTTAGACGGACCGTTCGAGCCTGCACAGCTTTTGCACAGCTTGGCGTTCATTTAAATCCCGAATTGCGACACCCCCACACTGATTGTGTCCTCATTTTGGCTGAATCCGCTTCGACAAAGAGTTCAGGGTTCAGCGGCGACGGCCGCGCTCGCTGCCCAGGTGCCGCCGGTCGATGGAACATTCCGGCGAGCTCTGGGAAACGTCACGTCGCCCAAGCCGCAGCACATCTGAAGGCTAACGGAAGGAAATCTCCCAGACACACGTACGAAATTCCCGGAGGCTTCGAAGCCGATCGTTCATCTGGCGGTCGTCGTCGTCGTCGTCAGGCCGGACGCGGAAATCACTTAGTTGGAACGAGGAGGCAACACGCGGCCCTGAAACTTACGCACCTACTAACGGCTCTGCTTCCATTGTCCGTTGTGACAAAAGCGAACGCGCCTCGTCTCCGCAATCGCCGTCCTTTGCGCCGCTTCGGTGCTCCACTTTCAAATCCAGCTAAGCCGGGCTCGGGCTCCCCGTTTCCATCTCCTCTCGCTGAACTTATCATCTGCGAACGGGGAGAGGGATTGAAGTTGTTTTCGTAGTTGATCCTCCTCCTTTTTCAGGAACAGATGTCCGGCATACCAGAAGGCCACAAAAATACTTTTAGGCAGTATTTAATGCCGCTTTGACTTAAAGCGACTTCCTGATTGCTCGGCTGATGCCTAATCTCAGGTTGTTGTTGTTGTTGTCGGCCCCTCCCCTCTCTGGTCTGAATGTGAACCCCTTTAGCCTGCTTTCAACACCCGCCCACCCCCGCCAGCTCGATCCCAGCACGGGATTCCATTACCGTGGCAACATCTGCCCACCCCTCCTTCTTGTTCATCCTCTGCGGGGATCCTGTTTACGGTGGTCCCAACAGAAGCAACTAATGGGGGCAAAGCAAGTCGGGCGTGAGGGAGAAGGGGGCGGGACGAGGATGAGAGGCGGGGGGGGGGGCGAGCTCGGAAGAATTAAATCAATCTGTGAGGGATGCCAAAAATATAGATCTTTTGAAGGAAAAACAAAAAAACAGCTTTGACGCTTTTGCTTGCGCACGTCCGTCAAAAGCGCCTCTCCCACTCCTGGGAAGGCATCCGGGCCATCCGGGTCCACGTGAGCGGACATCTGGACGCACGGAAAGGAAGAATGTGTGCGCGTTCATGGGGACGGTCCTGCCTCCGGGGCATTAAATGTCGTTCCAAGCCAAAGAAGGAAACTTGCAAAACACAAATGTCAACGGGAGCAGCTGAATGGACACAAAGTTGGGGGCAAAAGTCCTCAACACTGCAAGACGGTCTGGTTTGGTCACCTTCTGCTCCCTCACTCGTCTTAAAAAGGCTTGCAGGAATTGGGCCACAGAGACGAGTCCTCTTCAAATCCTCAGACAGCAACCTCGTGAATAAATCCAGGATGATTGTTACTGTTTGGAAACGAGCCAAACTGGTGTGTGCTCCCGCAAGTCGCGTGGCAGCCGCCGGACCACGACCGGACCAAACGCGTTGACACGGTGGGAAGTGCGCGCTTGAAAGAAATGCCGTTCACCTGGTTTAAGAGGAGGTGTCGGCATCGCGCGTCCCTCGAGGCCAAACAGGTGAGATTCAAGAGCGGCGTTAAAGCCCGCTTACTCGTGCAGGATTACGTGGGGGGCCCCCGCCGGTGCCTCAACAGTGTCGCAGCTTTGCGGGTCATCCGGAGATAAAGCTCGCGGCATTTCACCGCCATCTGCGCGCCCGGTCAACCGTGTCACGCATGATATCGCAATTATTGCTTTCAGCCATCAAATCACATTAGCAGACTTCCGTAACCAATTTGTCATGTGACGCGATTACATTTTATAACACGCGTATCTTTTGTCTAAAACCCATTCCGATGATTTCCAAGTATTAAATGTACCGATGCCACGATGGTAACCACTCACAATGCTAACAATGAAATATCGTTACTTGAAACGTGCACCAAATCCTCTTTTCAACGCTTCCAAATCGAGCGTTTCCACTTCGAGGCCAAATTCCACAAGACGTCTTGTGTGTCACTTGTGGAGGAGAATAAAGCAGCGCGCCGTGAGACCTCGTCGGGAAATTATCCGATTTCTCTTCATGGGTTTGAAAATGATTTATTTCTACCAAATGGTCTGCAGTGAGCGAGCATCGAGAAGAAAACACGGACAACACGTCGCGCTTGATTGTGCGCTCGTCGCTGAGCGTAGAGGAGTCAATTCATCATTTAAGAAGAGGAATAATTCATTACTTTCTCCTCACGGGGACGGGTGACTTTCAATAGTTCCCCCCCCCCCCCCCAGTAACTGAAATACCATATAAAGACCATTTGAAAATGACCTGCCTTTTATTTGTCTGATAATCCTAAACAAAGTGGGGGGGGGGGGGGGGGAGAACGACGACCTTATATGAGAAGTTGAGAAGGGAGCCAATACCGTACTGAATGCTCAGCGCTCAAATAACAACGTTGTCCTGCCTCTTTCGTTCCCACACACTTGGACTCCCGGAGGCGTCCTTTCCTTCTCGGTTTACGCTGTCACTTTGAGCCCCCCCCCCCCCCCGAGACCCTCAGAGCATTCACAGACCCTCTCCCCGAAAAGCTCACCGAGTGCAGCCGCTATTTTCGGAACTTTCTAACCGTCCTTGCATCCTCCTCTTTGTGTCTGTCCAGCCTTCTTTACTGCATAACATTTGTCACCTTAGTGATGACAAAGGAGGATTTTTAACAATTTATACACAAGATTGTGTTGAAGATTATTTTTACAATCGCTGTTGCTGGAACGCCAACATATTTCTATTACCTCAAAAAAAAAAAAAGTCAACGTCAAACATCAAAAATGTGGAAAGGTGCTCAATTCACATTTGTACTAGCAATGTTTCCCGTACATTCTTAACAACTATGCAAGTCCATCCATCCATTTCCTTAACTGCTTATCCTCACGAAGATCGCGGGAGTGCTGGAGCCAATCCCAGCTGTGAACAGGCAGGAGCCAGGGTCCACCCTGAACTGGTCGCCAGCCAATCGCAGGGCACATGGAGACAAACAGCCCCACTCGCAATCACACCTTGGGACAATTTAGAGGGTCCAATTAATATTGCACGTTTTTGGGAGAAAAGCCACGCAGGCACGGGGAGAACATGCAAACTCCACACAGGCGGGGCCGGGATCGAACACGGGTCCTCAGAATTGCGTTGCCCAATGCGTTACGGCGGTTTCGCCGTGCTACAAGTGTGTAAAAAATTTTTTAAAAACTTCAAAAATTGGTAGCATATTTCCTTTTTTTTTTTTTTGTTTGTTTTTACTAGAATTTCTGTTAGAACGTTACCAGTACAGTATCCTAAAATGTATTTGATTGAAAGAATATTAAATGTCACAAGAAAGTGTACTCGCGCTTATTACGCCACAACTTTTGGAGACGAGCACACGCGTGCTGCCAACTTAATAGTCGGTCGGCAGGCAGCAGCGTGGCGCCGTTTGTATGTCAAATCAGACTCACTCGTTTGCGCGTCCAACTATGATTATGATCGTAAACTCTCAACCTTCCTCTTTGAAGCGAGGCGTCCAAGCGTCTGGCCTGCCAACCGTCTCGTTCAAGCCGCAGGCCACGACTCATATTTCCTTCAGTAAATACGGCCGCCAATTTTATAGAAAGCACTGTGAACACGCGCGAGTCACAGACAACGTGCGAACAACCAAAAGGCCCCACATACGCGTCCGTTTCAACAGAAAAAGCACACAAATGCGACGTTCTCGTCGCACTCGTTCAGAAAACGTGATGAACTCGCGATTCCTACTCGTCGTTGGAGTGAAGGCCCAAGCGATGAGGTTCTGGACCGCCGGTGCCGTTGTCAGGACGGGAGGTCCTCGTTCCAGTCGTCGCGTGGTGACCTCCTTGCCGTTCACTGGGTCGAATTCATCCGTGTGCATTTCCTCAAAATAAAAACAACACTGAAAGAGTCGGAAAAATACAGAACTAGACCCCGAGTATCACGTTACTTTTATGATTGACATTTCCACATCCCGCTAAATTGATGAAACCAAGACAGTTGACAACCGCACACGCTGCTGGGGTCATGGACCCCCCCCACAAACCCACTTTCAGGTTCACCAGGAGCACTCAAGGACCAACGACAAAAGTGGACAGCCGAAAAAAAACACCATCGATAAATTCAACTTAAACAGATCACCGAGATAACAATAGATGAAGCCAAAGTAATACAAAAACAGCACGTTGGTCACTTAGTGGAGGACTAATTTCCCTCGAAATTTCCAAAAGGATACACCCAAATGTATGAAAGGCTTCCTTTTATGCCATAACCCCCAAGAGGTTAGTTCTATGCACAAAAATCCATCCTATTTCAAATGTGTTATCATGAAACATTTTTGCAGATCTTACGGTGCACTACGACGGGCGACAATCAAACGTTCAAGAGAATTTGCCTTTCAGAGAGACGTTAAAAATGATTCGCAAAATAAAGTGCAATTACTGTGCTCACAGAACCTTTTTGAAATGAATGTAGCATTTCTATGGAAAAAAAAAAAAAAGCATTTTCATCTGTGGTATGCCAGCCATGTTTGTGGCACCCGAGTTTTATTTTCAGTCCACACATGCAAAATGTTTGCTTCATGCAAGGAAGGATGCGCAACTCTTTTGCGGTCCACAACACTTTTGTCACTTCCTTCATGACAAAAACATTTTGCTTCGAGCATTTCCCTCCAAAAAAAAAAAAAAAAAAAAAAAATCCACACACCGAACAGGCACGGAGGGCAAGTGTGTCACTATTTTCTCGGCCAAAATCAAATCTGGCATTCAACACTGAAAATTGTGGCTCAATGGAATCAAATGTTTTAGCTCAGTAAAATGCATCCCTACTTTTGGCACACCGTGTCAAAACACGGGTGTAGACTTGACTGTTTCATCATCAAAGACTAATTGAGCTTTATTCTTCTTCATCCCTGCCAAAAATGTGCAACAAAATGTCGGCGCCATCCTGCGACGAGCAATTGAATGCGGACGCTGCGGGTCCCTAATCGAATCAACCCTCGGGGAGGAAATTGAGCCACTTTGAGCCAGCGATTGTGTTCAATGACGTCGACGTCCCGTGACGCTCGCTCAGCCTGCTCTCAGTCGAGAACTGGAACTGGAACGCAAAAAAAGCCGCGAACTGACCTCCGCAGATTGAGCGTCTGCCGGAGAGGGTCAGGCTTTGAAGATAAGCATGCGGTGATGCAATGTTCCGGAACCCTGCCAGAGGAGTCAGGAAATTGGTCCCATTTCGTTGTCGCTTGTCTTAATCCGTAATACGCGGAAGCGTAAGAACGCTGAAACCCGCACAAACTTGATCTGGAAGAACTCTAAGTCGTAGAGCGAAAGAGAAGCGGATTCTCAGAGCAGCGTCAGACATTTTCACGCTGATTGCGGCGTCAACAAAACCTCAATTAGTGGCAAGTGGAACGTGACTGGCTGCAGGTCGTGACCAAAAATGTCACACCGCGTTCCAACTAAGTCCGAGTTTGGGCCACGCTGTGGGGGGGGGGGGGGGGGCCTCTTCCACGTACGGCGTGGATGAAATAACGCCGACTAAGTAGGACACACGCAAGCATGATGACACCGGTGGTCGGTTTTCTCTGTCCTGTGCCAGTCTGCCTCATGACCTTTCTCTCTTGTGGCGCAATCTAACACTTCATCATTACTGATTCCCATTATTAATAAAGGATTTGTTGAAAAGGTTCAACACTTTTGAGCACAAAGAGCAGAACTTTTAAATTGGGACTTGTGTCATAATTTTGGACAATTATTTGTTTACATTTTTTTTTTTTTTTTTTTGGGGGGGGGGGGGGCTCTCTCAGATTGACAAAGACCCCAATCTATCCCCTCCACTTTTGCCATGTCAACAAAAAAATTAAAACTGAAGACTACTGATCAACTTACATTGGGGCAGGATTGTGTCATTTTATTGACAAAAGTACATGATTCTTTTTTCCTATTAAATGTGATGTTTTATTATTGTATGGTAAAATGAATGAAGCTAACGCAGTCACGGAGGGGGACACTATGGACCCGATACACTCATTTATTGTGCTAATATTATGTTTGAATATATAACAATATAAGTAGGCTATCATATCCAACGCGTGTAGTGTAGCTACTTTCACGATAATAAAATATTGGCACTAAAAAAAATGACGCAGAGAAATAATGGATGGCATTTGTGTAAAATGTGTAAATATAATTGTACAACTGCGTTTGAAAATTTGAATTTCATAAGCATTCATTTTTCCTGATGTAAATTAAGTTTTGTTTACCTTTATTGGGCCAAATTAGACGAAGCTCACGGCAAAAGAAGAAAGGATGGAAATTGATTTTTTTTTTTTTTTTAAATCTTCCTTCGATGTACATTTGCAAACTAACTGAATGCGTGTGCATTTGAAATGAACGAAAACAATTTGGATTTTATTATTGTGCTGTAAGAACGGCAGAAGGCGGCTCCACGGGTTTATCGCACCATTTCGCTCGTGAGCTCATTAATCAAAGACATATTTGTAATTTAAAAAAAAAAATGGAATTTTCTCATTTCCTCAGGCACACGTGAAAATGTCTGAATGATTTGATAAACTCGGTCCAAATGCCACCATTGCCACTGGTCACCACATGATGTAAACATGTGATGCAAGAAATAACATTTGAATACAATTTATGACCATATTTGTGTAGGGAACAAATATTTCCGTTGCATTTCCGACGGAGGTGCCGAGCGCGAAATCCAACCACCTGTCGCCTCCTTCCGGCCTTTAAGTCTCGCATAGGTGGGCTACAACCCCCCCCCCATAAAAAAGGGGTCAATGACACAAATTCATTGACCCTTGACCCCCCCCCATCATCATACAGCGCCTTTCTGGACTTCCCGACGGAACCTTCGGAAGACGTTTAGCGGACGTCGATTTTTTTTTTTTTTTTTTTTTTGCTTACGTACCTTCGGGTTGGGGCTCGTATCGCCCCTCGCGTTCAGCGCCGGTCCCGGACGGCGTGGCCGCCAGGGAGCCCGGTACCGGCACCGGCACCGGAACCGGCACCAGAAGCGTTTTACGTCAGCGGCAGCCAGAACGTCGTCTGGGCTCAAAATGTCGAATTGCGAGCCGCCAGTGGAGCTTCTGTGTCGCGCTCCAAGATCGTCTCTCCGGACACGAAGACGCGCCACTCCGTCACGGAGCACGATGTCCACATTTCAACACTTTTACGACTTTAAATGTGCCGTAACGACTGCAACGCACACCACTTTGGGTTTTCACTTTGGAATTGTTTCATTTATCGGCAAACAGCTTATCCTGTCTAAGGCGATCTTTGCAATCCGGACGACGTGGGACATCAATTTGATATCCATCCTCTTTAATGCGTATTTACATGTTGGTCCCACTCTTAAAGGGACATGCCACTTTTCCTGTACGGAATTGAACTCCACGTGCAGCAGATTTCTCGCGTTGAACATTTCCTTTTAAACTTTTGCTCACCTCTTTGAAATTGAGACTGCTTCTTGGGTGCTAATTCATGTGCTTGTCGACTCATAACAAGAGTTACTGGACGTAAAGCATAAATAAAATGTCAATTACAGCTTATTCACAAATTCAAATGACCACTGACATAAGAGATTCAATTAAATGTTATTATTTCCCAGCAGTTGCTTATGATTCAATATGTTTCTGGTTTTGCTCCGTAAAGGGAAATGTTGAGCATGAGTTTTGGTAAAAAACAAAATTTATTTTGTTCAAATACAAAAGATCGTAATTGAAGATGACGGGAAATATTTACTCATGTCAGGCTGAGGTCAGAGGAGCTAGGGATAGAAAGATGAATAATAACATTAGTTAGCTTTTTTTTTTTTTTTCATCGGGACAATAAAGGCATTTATTTGATTCTCTTCTATACGCGCACTGTGGAGGGGAAAAACTCAGACGGTGGATTATCTTTGCAGCTTTAGTCAACAATTTGAAAAGAAAGAAAATCACAACATTGGTGCTCAAAACAATGAATACATTCAAAAGGGATGAAGTCATCAAAACGTTTGTCGTCCCACAAGTGCTGCCATTGTTCGTGCCAACAAAGGTCTTGGCCTTCACTTTCATTGCTGTCATTTGTGTTCATCAAGTTAAGTTTCTGCGCGGCTCTCAGAGGACACACAGAGGAAATAATTCATCGGCACATCAACGAGGGGAAAAGGCAACAAACGCTTTTGGATGGCCTGCGCTCGACTCGAGCCGTCGGTTGTTGAGCCGGATGCCCTCGTTTTGTCAGAACCGACCTCAGCACGATGACGTCCCGAGAGCAGGAAGTCGCCGTCGCCGCTTTGTCCGTGACCACGACAACCTCGCGTCGGCTGGGTTTCCGTCGGCAACCCGACGTCTGCGTGATGCCTCGCTCGGTCGCCCGCTCAATGTTCGTCATCCATCTCGTACGCGATGTGGAAAGAGTCGGCGGGGTCTCTCGAACAAACAACGGGGCGCCGTGGCCAACAGCGAATGTACACTTTCTGGAGCACGCTTGGCGATGTATTACTAGAAGAGTGAAGTATTTTTTTAAAGGGGTGGATAAAAAGCTACAGCACTGTTGGAGAGGTACAGTTAGTGTCAAGTGGCAATGAGGCTGCATACACGTCGTGGTTCAAGTCACCTCCAAGTCTTGGTCACCTTGGTCCAAAGGGAAGTCTGTGTCCAGGTAGTTCGACCTCTTTGTCGGACTTCGCAGCGAACTGGCTGCGTGGAGACGATCCCGTTCCCGTCGGACGATCTGCCGCGGAGCTTTCGGCACGCCACGTTCCTCCGAACTCGTTCCGAGCGACGCCGGCGTGAACGGCCGCCGCGCAGATGTTTTGAGTCCTGCGCTCGCAGGAAGTCAATGGTCAAAGGCGAGAACTTCAAAGTTTCAAAGACTTTGGAGTGGGATTTGGTGCAGCCTGCCGGAGAGGAAAACGCAAAGAAGTGTTATGAGCGCTGACGATGGCGAAACAGCGGCTCGGGTATGACTGGCGTGGCTGGAAAATTTGAGGCTGTAGAAAAGGAGCGTCAACGTCATTTTTCTTGCGGGGTCACATTGTGACATTGGGGTCACATTGGCACCGTAGCTTGAATCCGATTGGCCGCTCCCACGGGTCGTGACCCCACGGGACCCACGTTACCTGTTTTTTTTTTTTTTTTTTTGGGGGGGGGGGGGGGGCTTCGGGGAAACGTCCTTCCATGTTGAGGACTTTCTTAGGGGCCCCCCAGCCAGGACCGCTCGTAAAAGACCTCACGCAAAAGCAGACTTGGAGCAATGTAATCTTTTATTGCAGAAGAGAAATGTAAAATAGAAGAGAAACGTGCATACATTGAGAAGATACTGCATGTTACTTGAAAAAAAAATACTTCCATATTTATTTATTTATTCTATGTGATCAATACGTTAAAAGGTTCAAGAGCAAAAAAAAAAAAAAAAAGTGTCGTGATATTTTGGGTCAGTTTGATTTTGGCACAACGGGAACGAAGCGACATCGGAGCGCACTTCTACGCGTGTGAATAAAACAAAAATAAAAACAACATTCTACAAGCTTGGAAAAAACACAAAACAAAAACAACTCTGCAACGCAGTCATGAAAGAAGATCGAACGTGGACAAAACTGCAGCAAACAGATCTGGAACACTTGTCTTCCTCAGTGGGGGGGTGGGGGGGGGCGGCGTAGGATATGCATCCATAATGAGAAATCAACATCGGTTTGATTTGAAACGTTGCCATGAAAAAAGCTCAGAACGCAATTAAGCCATGCACAACTTCATATATATGAAAAAAAAAAAATAAAGAAAAGCTTGAGAAGAATTGAACAGAAACTTGCAGGTGACGTTCGATTTGGGCCGAAAAGTACGCGGACAGTGAAAGAAAAGTTCTGGAGTGGAGCAAGAGGATGCGTTTGTGCTGTCCACGTCGTGTACTTCATATAAACAACAATTATGGGGAACGCTGCCCCCGATAATATCAACATCCACCCCTACGGTGAAATATGGAGGGCACTGCCTCCGATACGGACACACACAGGTAGGCAAAAACTACCTTCTTGCTCGGCCTCTTCCGTAACGGCGCCAGGACCGCAAGAGCCCGAGCCCGAGCCCGAGCCCGAGCCCGAGCCCGGGCGGTCCGTCGCCAGCTGTCACCGGCGGCCGCGTCAACGCTTTTTTCCTTTCGCTTGTAGTTAGCAGATGCTGCTTTATTTATTTCGACAGTATAACTGTCATAATTATGGAAGGCACTGCTCCCGATAATTATACATTTTCTAGAAAAGGCAATTACAAAAATATTTATAGCGAACCCTGTCACTGATAAATAACATAATAAATAGAGTTGAATTTCAGTGGCGCCCGGTACAATAGCCTCTCCTGTCTTTTGATCGTTTCTTCATTTCTTATTCCGAGTTGATTTTGTCTGATTTCTGCAATGTGTTTATTGTTAGTGATCCGTGGCAAATATATGCAAAGACGCCGTTGATGATTCTCCACTCGTGATCTTTAGCGTACGGACTGCAATTGGGAAAATTGTCTGCGCAGTCAGCGACAAAGCCAATCCGCTGGCGAGCGGCTTTGAGTCGGGCTACTCGTACGAGTTGCAGAACGCCCAAATTTGTTTGGCGGGTCGGAGATTGGATTCGTCGTCAATAGGTCAGGGCGCCGCGTACGATGAGCACCCGTAAAGCGGTTACAGTAGCACCAAAGTCATCGCACGGATTGAAAGAAGCACCAAACATCTGAAACGTCCTTTCACCAGAACCAGACTACTGTCGACAAAAATGGATTGAGGCTAAGTGGATGTGCGATGAAATGAAAGGCTGAGGGAGATGAGACGTGCTTTGTAGCCGTCAGAGGTTACGACTATCATTATTACCACTGCGATCATCTAAATCGGGACTGATTTTCAGACGGTGTTGTTGTTGGCCCAAACTGTGAGTGAGTGAGTGAGTGAGTGAGTGAGTGAGTGCGTCAGAGGAGAAGATGTTAGATTTCATTATCGAAGGACCACATGTCCCCGACTAACGCGTTGGCGCAACCCTGAATGGTCCAGGTCGCCAAGGCAAACTGGTTGCGGAACCGGTCCACGTCGGCCGCGGGGCCGCCGGACCCGAGGGCGTCCAGGTGGTCCGACAGACCTTTCAGCGTGTGCGGACCGGAGCCCAGCAGGACGTGGCGGAAAGGACTTTCTCGGGCGGACACGTACGCCGACAGCAAGTTCCTCTCCACCTGCGCGCGCGCGGCCGAGGCCAAGGGAGGCGTTTCCTTAGTGGCGCCTTCGTTTTCACCGGCGAGCGACGGGCCGGAGCGGCGACCAGTCTTACCGACATGATGCGGTCGTTGTAGATGCGGCACATCTCGATGTTGCTCAAGTCGCTGTTTTGGATGTCTTTCATCAGGTTCCGAGAGGCCCGACTGTACGAGCCGGAGGCCGAGATCAACCACTGCACCGACGTGGGCACCAGATTGGGCCGGTTCTGGACACACGGAGCTTAGCGTATTCGTTTCGAAGTCGACGCTCAAACGCGCACGGATCCTTACCTTCTCCTCGTGTTTTTGGTTCTCGTGCTGCGTCAAATTCTTAACTTTAGAAAGTACCGTAATTCCCGGCCTACAGAGCGCCGCGGTAGTTAGCCAGCTAGCTAGCTACCTAGTGCTAGCCCCACGCTAACGCTAGCGCTGTGAGAGTTTTAAACTTTTTCTGCGTACCGAGGCATATAACCAGGTGCGCTCTGTAGGCAGGGATTTACGGTAGTCGTTTGCCTTGAAATTTAGACCCTTCCAATAACACATTTGTGGATTCTCAGTACTGTACCGCATTTCTCTGATACTGTTTACTCTTGCTAATGACTAGTATTAGCAGAATTTGAATCCTTGCTTGAGAGCTCCCTACAGAGCGCACCTGGTTATAAGCCTCGGTACACAGAAAAAGCGCTAACGCGGGGCTAGCGTTAACGCGGGGATAGCATTAGCTAACCCTAGCGCTGCATCGCCGCATAAAAAGCAGGGTTGAAAGCATGTGAAAAAAGTCGTGGCTTGTCAGACGGAAATTACGGTAATCATTTGTTTTGAAATTTGGACCCTTCCGATGACATCTCTACGTATTCTCAGCACTGTACCACATTTCTCTGATACTGTTTAGTCTCACTAATGGCTAGTATTAGGAGAATTTGCATCCTGGTCCAAAAACTGGGAAATGATTGGAAAAAAAAATGTCTACAGTTTTTACAATTGCATGAGTCACTCCAGTCGAAAAAAAAAAAAAAGTCATTTTCATGAGTTTGAATTGGCCACAATAAATCCCAAGCGTACAATTGGATGGAAACAG
Organism: Syngnathoides biaculeatus; assembly: GCF_019802595.1. Classification (NCBI taxonomy): domain Eukaryota; kingdom Metazoa; phylum Chordata; class Actinopteri; order Syngnathiformes; family Syngnathidae; genus Syngnathoides; species Syngnathoides biaculeatus. The sequence continues at coordinate 28,893,133 of NC_084652.1, forward strand.
TACATGACGGATTTCAAATCTGGCCAAAATCCAACCTTGGGAAGTTCATGTTTGCATTACCGGCCAAAAGGGTTGTAAAAAAATTGAAACTCAAGTGGCCAATAAAAATGGAAAAAATCAAGTGCATTATGTCTTCACACGAAAGCGTGAAGTGTGTACTGGGTCGGCAACGAGACAAAAGGCACACTCACCCTCTGTACAGTGATGACTTTCCTGTTGATCTGCGCCACGTGAGCCCGAATGATCTTGTCGTACTTGAGCAGGTCCATCTGCAGCAGGTGGTCGTGGACCAGCCTGAGCGCGATGTGACCCGCGAACTTGGCGGCGGCCTCGGCCAGCTGCAGGTGCTGGTTGGACGTGACGCCGATCAGCTTCTCCTGCGTGTCCAGCAAGGTGCCGAAGTAGGGATAGTCCTGGGGGGGGGGGGATTTGCGCCACGCCCGCCGTCAATAACGCCGACGGGGCATCGCGTTTCTGAAACGAGCTCACAAACGTGACGGCGTTCCCTCGCTAATTCGCGCTTCACCTGTTTCGGCTATCGCGAGGCGCTCCGGCTCCATAACTTCTGGGACAAGCGAGGGACTAACGTACACGTTTCGTGTACTTTAAATACGCTTACCATATTGCCAGAGGTGAACCGGAAGGAGAGGGACGGAATCCCAGAAAAGGCCATGAAAGGGTACGCGGCGTTCTCCAGCTTCAGAGGCTCCAAGCTGAAGAGACGTCAACATTTAGCAACGGGCACAACCGCCTGACCGGCCGGTGGGTAAACAAACGTACACGTTCGATTCCCAGTTGCCCTTCCCGAATTGAGAGAAGAGGGAGTCCTCAATGTTCTGGAGGCCCACCTGAGGAGGAATCACATTTGGGGTGACCTCACGATTCCCATCCTGATGTTAGATTGATTTCCGATAAGTAAAGTAAGTCACTATTTTTGTCCCGTTAGGGGTCGCCTCAGCGTGACATCTCGGATGAAACCCCCAAATTTGTCGGGCACAGTTTTTACGCCGGATGCCCTCGTGAGAGGCAAAAATAGCCAAATCATGCAGAGTACATTTGGACAAAGAAAAATGTTGTTTTGATTCAGCTGATTCATTGAATCGATAGTGAATCGCAGGAGGAAAAATGGCGACGCATCTCTTAAGTGATGGGGTTTTTTTTTTGTTTTTTTTTTTTTTACTTGTACAATGCCATGATCACGTAGTGCCACTTTACGATATACTGCAATTTAAGAGTTACCTCTTTGAGCGTGCGTTCAATCAAGCCGTACATCATCGGACTTGCCGCTACTTTAAAAGCGGTATGACCTGGAAAGGAGTTGATTTATCCATTCATTCAGAAAAATGTACAATTGCACGTAAAAAAAAAAAATCAAATGATGGTACCTGCTACAATGCCGTCAAGGTTGATGTAAGTGAAGGCTTTCGTACTCAGGGAAGAAAGATAACCCTGCAAACGAGACACGGAAGGTGGCGGACGCGCAAGCGGCTGCAAAAGTCAAAGTTTAGCCCGCGGCTCGTACCTCCAGCCACTCGGTGGCGCCGACGCTTCCATATTCGCCAGCACTCCAACTGGCAAACACCAGGCTCCTCCTTGGCTTGAATCCATCTACTCAGAGGAAGAAGAAGACGGGCGTCAGTTGGCCACTTTCAGAACATACCGGAATTTACGGCCTACAAGCCGCGACATTTTTCACGCGCTTCCACTCCTGCGGTTTATGCCGTCATGCGGCTAATTTGTGTATTTTTCATAACCGCCGCAAGGGGGCTTCCAAGCGGAAAAGCTTAGAGTGACACTCGTGGAATATATGTGCCGTAGAAGTGACTTTTACCCGTATGTTTTTTTTAAGTGGCCCTGTTAGCGCTGCGCTAGTGTGTGGCTGCTATTTTACTGCCGTGTCTCAATGATTTTTACCCGTATGGTTTTTTTAACGGGTCCTGATAGCGCCGCGCTAGTGTTAGCACCACGCTAGTGTGTTGGTGCTGTGTTGTTGCCATGTCTCAGTGATTTAGGTATGTTTTTTTGTTTTTTTTTTTTACCGGTATGTTTTTTTTCATTTGTTTGTTTTTTTTTTTTTTTTTACCAGCGCTGTTCATGCTACCGTGTTGTTGCTATGTTAAGCTAAGGTATTAAAACTTTCTGTGTAGCGTCTTTATTAATATCTCGTGTTTCAATGTGGGCACTTGCGGCTTTTACAGAGGTGCGGCTTATGTATGTACCAAATGGTATTTCCTTCACAAATGTGCTGGGTGAGGCTTATAATCAGGTGGGCTCTGTAGGCCGGAAATTACGGCACTCGGTTACAATTACAAGCTAGCTAGTTGAAAATGTCATCGCGGTGTGCCTATTTCAATTTCTCTAATATAAGCAATTACATATGGAAATATTGTGATTACTTTTGTACATGTTTGAGCCTACGTTAAATGGCACGCGACCAAGTGTGGGCTTCAGAAAGAGGTCATGATGTGACGCCTTCAAAAAAAAAAAAAAATTTAAAAAAACAACAGCAGCTACTGTGGCTACTTTCAAAGTGTAACTAAAACTGGAAATGATTGATTAAAATGAGAAATGTTTTGTCGTAAAACTGCAATCTGCTTCCGTGTAATTCGTTCCTCCCCGATACCGAGCGTCCCTCGTAGCGCAGGCGGCGGTCCATTTTCCGTACCTTTCTTGAGCATGTCGGAGATCGAACGGGCCATTTCCAAGAGAACGCCGGTGCCGACGGTCGACGAGGCAAAACCTGGACCCCACGCGTCCCTCTGGGCGCCGAGAACCAAATAGCGATCTGTAGGCAAGACGCGGGCAAAAAAGATACTCAAAGTTCACGCTCGACTTTCGACGCGTGAATCAGTTCCGTCCAGGATGTCTCCCTCCCGGAATCTTTACGCTGCCGAGTATGGAGGCGCACATCAACGTGGAGACAGTGAGAGAGAAAAAAAACCAGGATTGGCACGGACACCTGCATCCACAAAGCCTTCGATGACCCCAAAGACGTTGTTGATCTTTTTCTCGGTGAGAACGTTGTTGACCTCCACGGTGACGAGGTCATTCTCGCTCCCGAGTTTGTGGAAAACTCCCCAGTCCGGCTGTGCATTCGGGCCCTCCAGTCGCCTTGGGGGAGCAAATTGGGGAGACGCGTTCGTTACGCACATCGTACACCCGTCGCGTCCAAAGTACGGCCCGCGGGTGAACCCGAAACAGCCTCCGGGTCAGCACTGGAAATGAGAAACGGACGACGGAAATACATGCGAAAGATTACCGTAATTTCCGGCCTGCAGGCCGCCACTTTTTTCACACGCTTTCAACCGTGCGGTTTATGCGGCGACGCAGCTAATTTGCGCATTGCTTTCGAACGGCCGCAAGGGGGCACTTGAGCGCAAAAGGTAAGAGTAAGACCGGAATATGTGTGCCGGGGAAGTGACTTTTACCGGCCGTGTTCATGCTGCGCTAGCGTGTGTTACTGGCACATCTCAGTGATTTCTACCTGTAAGTTTTTTGTTTTTTAAACGGCCCTGTCAGCGCTGCGCTAGCGTTAACGCCGCGCTGGCGTCAGCGCCGGGCTAACATTAGTGGCATGCTTGTGTTGTGTACCATCCAGGTGCGCTCTGAAGGCCGGAAATTACGGTACATTTGACAAGACAACATCAAAGACAAACAAAGATATATAAAAAAAAAAATGGATGCAGAAAAAAAATGGTGTGAAAAAAATGCGAGCGTTGTTTGTGGCAATATTGCTAATCCAAATAAATTTGTCTGACGGTGGACCCCAACAAAGTTGTGGTCGAGCACCTGCAGATTGACTTTTTACACATTTGAAAACTTTTTTTTTCTCAAGGACCAATCAACTGTAAAACATAACAGGTGTAATAACACAGGCGACCAGCAGAGGGCCCTGTTTGGACCTGCTGCACGGTGCAGTCTTCAGAACGAGCGCAAGGTGCGTTCGGGGCAACCTCGTGAATGGGAGCGAATGAGTTCCTTTTGAAATACTGAACATAATACTGGGACATTTATTACTTGTATCAGGATGCTCTAGTTTAAACAAAGTAAATATTAAACATTGGGATATTATAGCATTTATTTTATTCTGTAATGTAATTGTTTTGGTGATCTAGTCAGCAATGCAAAGTTATCAGTCCTGTCATAATTATAGCTGTCTGCATGCTGCTTCTCTATTTTTTTTTTGCACGTGAAGGACAAAAAAAGTACTGATCTTGTTTGAATTCCTCTTTTCGAAATACTCCAGGTAACAAGGTTTCCTCATGTTTTTGAGCTTGTCGGGCAAAAACCGCAACACAATATAGATCGCTGGTTAGAAAACCAAAAAACAAAACACATGATGCCATCTTCTGCCAATATCGTGCAGTCTTACAACAAAATGAATGTTACAGTATCATTTCTTGTGGATTGGTTTGATCGTCTTCAATGAATTTAAATGAAGCCCTACTCATACGTATTTGTGTTGTTTTTTTTTGTGTGTGTGTGTTTGTATGCGGCCCACGGAGGAGAAAGTTTGGAGTTGTTTTTGTTAATCATCATTCAAGCGGATGAACCAGAGTAATGTTTAGCTGCTTCGATAATATTTTGTCAGCTGCTTTGTAAGCCTTACCCGAGAATGCCGCTGGCGGTGCGCGGTGTGATGGTTTGAGCCAAGATATTTGGCAGACCCGAAGACTCGGCAGGTGGAAACTGGGTGTGGTTGAACGAGGGGAAGCCAGGGGTGTAGGGGTCGCCAGAACCCAAATGGACCTGACGGAAAGAACCGGACACATGGCTTCAGATCCACTTTTGTCGGCTTGTCTTCGTCGTTTCGATTTCACAGACAGGCAGCATGACGGTCTGCACACGGGCGAGGCCCAGATTTGAACCCGCAACTCGAGACCGTCGGCTAAAAATGTTCCAAAGCGTCCAGAGTCCAGACTCACATGTCCAAAGAGCTGAGTGGCGTCTCCGGAAGGATAATCGATGGGATCCCGGTAGATCAACACAGCGGAGGCCTTCATTTTGGCAGCGTTGGCCACCTGCGCTCGCAAAAACAAAACAAAAAAACGATGGCTAACAACAACAAGACACGACTTGGGTCCTACTTTTGCAAGCTGCGACTCACCTTTTCAGCAAAACTGATCCTTCCAGCTCGGATCAACATAACTCTGCCGCTCATGTTGATGTTTCTGCTCTGCAGCGATCGAAAGTCACTTTCCTGTCCATAGTGGGCGTACAGGACTGCTCCCTGCAGGAAAAGACAAAAACAAAAAACAAAAAAAACAGTCCGTTCATGTCGCTTTGGAATAAAAGTTTTTGGGCTTTACCTCGACTTTTCCATTGGCGCTGTAGGAAAGAAACCCTTCCGGACGCTCTTCGCTGTCGTTGTTGAAAACCACTTTGTTGGACCCGCGAAGCGGAGAATCCTGAACTTTAATGAAGTGCTCGTCGGTCCAGGTTTTCAGACCGTACTCTTGAAACTTCTTGATCAATTTGTCCGCTAGAGCGTCATCGCTTGAGGAACCAGCCCGGTGACTGCCACTGGAAAAATCTCTAAGGAAAAAAAACATACAAACAAAAAAAACACCTCCAACTTTATTTTCAAAATCAAGTCAAAAATGGATTGCGTGTATTTTTTTACATACCGTGATTACCTGCCGACTCAGCGCACCTGCTCATAAGCCTCACCCAGTACATTTGTAAAGGAAATACCATTTGGTACAAACAGAAGCCGCACCCGTGTATAAGCTGCAAGTGCCCACATAGAAACACGAGATATTTACGGAGAAAGATGGTAGTTTAACGCTAGCGCAAGCGTACCGCGAATGGTAGTGTGGCGCTAACGCGAGCGCGGCGCTGACAGGTTAAAAAAAAAAAAACAAAACTTACCGGTATAAATCACTGAGACACGGCAGTAACACAGCAGCAACACGCTCGCACGGTGCTAACACGGCCGGTAAAAGTGACTTCCCCGGCACACATATTCCAGTGTCACTCTCACCTTTTCCGCTCGAGTGCGGCCGTTCGAAAAAAAATGCACAAATTAGCCGCATAAACTGCAGTGTTGAAAGCGGGTGGAAAAAACTCACGGCTTACAAGACGGAAATGACGCTACTGAGGTTAGGCACAAGTGGGTGGGCGGTGTCTAGAATTTTCCATTTGAATCACAAAGAAATGCAAATCAGACATATGTGGAAAAATTGAAAAGATTTGCCACTTTTTAGCGTTTGTTCTGCATCGACAGCGTCGCTCCGCCCACACGAACAAATAAACAACGAGAAGCTAAAAAGGAGTTGACGTCGAGGTGGGCTGCGACCGAAACGCAACGAACCGGACAAAGTTCGTCCAACGCAACGCGACGCATGACGAAAGGCCACTCGGTAGTAGAAAGGCGGCGGCTCGGTCCAGGGCGGAGAGGATTTGGGCCAGCGACGGGCACGAAACAGAAGCGGGCTTCGAGCCACGGAGAGGGATCCTGGTTCAACTTCAACGGAAAAGGAAAAACTTTCCACTTTCTCTTTCGTTCCAATTCGAAAGCTACTTTTCAAATTGCAACTTTCATCTGTTGGACTCTCACTTTGGAATCGTACAAAGAGTAACGATTCAATTGTGATTCATAAGTGTCAACGCAGCGGTGGATATAAATGTGTGCGCTTGTATGTATTGTAATTCTACGTGTGGGAGAGAGCGTGACGGGGTTTTCACTTCACCTGAAGACTTTTTGGAAGTTGGACGCGCTCAATTTGCGCGCAAACGCGTTCTTGACGTCGTTCCAGGCCATGAGGGGGGCGGCGGCCCCCGTCTGCTGCTCGACTCGCTCGTCCGACGACTTCACGGAAGCTTCGCAGCTGGGAGCCAAATCTCTTTTGCGATGGACCAAGTAGCCAATCAAGTACCCTGCAAGTAGCAGTAGCGTTAAATGACAAAACCAATACATCGAGTGTGGATTTTGAAACTGCGTCGTGGGATCCTCCGCCGGCCTGGATCGGCTAATTTTGTCGCCAACTTGCCATTTTCTGCACCACACAAAACTTACACTCAGGCGCTTGGAAAGGGCTGCTGTCAATCGGACAAATATCTCATTGTCAAACCAATTAGCGTACATAATCGACGAGGAGTTTTTCCCCATCCAAATTGAATAATAATACTAATAAAAAATAAAAAAAACCCCCACCCAAGGACCGCCCACCCCAACTTACCGATGATAAGGATGAGGAGGACGGTACCGAGCACCACGCAAAGGTTCTTGGGCGTGCGTCCAAATTTGGACGTCACGTAGGATCTGCGGTTGGAGTTGTGATTGAGCTGGGCCCCGAGTCGGTTGCCGCCGGCTTCTTCGTCGGCGTCGGACGAAAGCCTCATCTCCACGTGACTGTTGTCACCTTCCATGTTTTGGGTCAGGTTGAAACGCGTATAAGAATGCGGTTCTCCATTAAACTGCAGCAGAACGTACAGCAAAAACGGAGGGGATTAGCCAACCGCTACAATCAAAGGTAACGGCAGATTCTTTCGAGACGAGCCGTTGGTCTTCCTGCGCTCCAACCAATCGCCTCCAGGGTCAGCGACGCGCTTCACAGCATAAAACGATTCATTTTCCGGCTGATTTTGAGCCGCGCGAAAAGAAAAATTCTTGTTCGATTCGATCTGATGAGCACCGAAACGAATCGTTAGCCTAAGAGCGCGATTGCTCCGGCATTGTGATCTTACTTTGCTAACGTCAAAACAGAAGACCGAGGTTTTTGCTAAAAAGGACGTCGCGAAAACGTCATCTCTGATTATCGCTTCTTCGGGTGACGGCAATCAGCAAACGTTCCACGGCGGCAACTGCTGGATTCCTCCTTTTGTCTCGGCTCCTGTAAACGTTCAACAATGACCCCATCCAATTATGCTGTTAGCTTAACGATACGCAGATTTGCGTTTGAAATCATTTGGTCCACGGGTGTCAAACTCAAGGCTCGGGGGCCGCATCCGGAATGTCAGTTTCCATGATTCTTGTAAAAATCTGGACCAAAATTTCAAATTGTCATACAAATGGTAAAGTTGAGATGTGACGAGCATTTTTGTGTTACCAAACGTGAATAGTCGAAAAACCCTTGATTTCTGATTCCAAAACTAGTTCATAAATTGATGCAAACATGATGAGATGATGACATATTTTTGCTCCACAGTCAACAAGGATGCGGCCCGCGAGAAGAATGAGTTCGACACCCCTGATTTAGCTGCAGCCGCCGAAATCCAACAGAGGAACAGAAATACATTCAAGCGCGCAATTATTCATAACCTGTCTGATTATTTTCTTTGTTTTGATGTGTATTTTTCCGTCACGTTCTCACAGTTCTACCAATTCATTCAAAGTACTCTAGTTCCTTTTTTTTTTTATATGATTCGATTTTGTCGGCAACCAAAACGGCAGCCAAATTTGTAACAATGAATGTCAAAAATACTCACAATTTTCGTGATTGTCGACCGTGCCTGGTCCATTGCGGCTTGAGGGAAATCTAAATCATAAAGCAGACAATGAAACACGTTAGTTGATACAGTTTTAATAAAAAAGAGAATTCCAGCAAAAGTGTTTCAGACTGTTGACAGCAAATGGGAAAGCAAATACGGCGCGTTTGTGCAGAACGGGGGTTGGGGGGGGGGGCTTCAATGGCGCGAGATGCGAGTCCGTGTTTTATCAGAACACAACGCAAGTGTTTGAATCTTGGTTCCTAAAAAAAGACACAGAAGAGTCCAAACTCCTGAAGTCGTCACGGGTTTCGTGAGTCCGATTGTTCCGAGGAACTTGAGTTGTCACGGTTGCCGAGGCAACAGGAGGATGGCTCAAAATGTGGCTTAACATGTCAAGTCCGAGATATTCCGCGCGACGTGCAAGTGACTGACGCGGCATCCCGCTTCTTGTACAAACAAGCTTTCTGCTTACTAAAAAAAGGGGCGAGCGACTACACGGGTTCGGAACGCCGTTCGCCACAGGATCCCTGGGAACTCCGGCGCCGACGCCATCCAAGAAGCGGCTTCCCGCTCGCTTCGGATGACACGGAGAAAGGCTCAAATTTAAAAAAACACAGAGGGCTGAAATGCAACTCTTAAGTATATTTATATTTGTTTTCCCCTTTCAACAGTAATGTCAGAGATCACCTGAGGGGAGAGAGAGAGAGAGAGAGAGAGAGCGTCTTCAGGTCGAGTCTTTCTCCCATGGAAACGTTCTCTCCAGGAACTGCTGGAAAACTATTTCGAAGCCAGCCAGCTAACCGTCAACTACAAACTGCGCCAGCTGGACCACGATCCGTTTTGGCTGAGCCCGGTCGCGCAACGTACGACAAAATTTACCGACGAGCTCCGTCGTATTTGAAAGAATTCATCCCGCGGTCCAAAACGGTCCCAATCTACAAAAGCTTTTTTACAGGCAAAGTTTCAAGTAACATTTGAACTTGACTTGTCATCAAAAAAAAAAAAAAAGTACAAATGCTCTCACATCACAAGTCCGTCGAAAACACTTTTCATTGAGCGTCCGAGCGTTGAACGTGTGAACGGTCTAAAAAAAAAAAAAAAAAAATACAAATGCTCTCACATCACAAGTCCGTCGAAAACACTTTTCATTGAGCGTCCGAGCGTTGAACGTGTGAACGGTCTAAAAAAAAAAACAAAAAATACAAATGCTCTCACATCACAAGTCCGTCGAAAACACTTTTCATTGAGCGTCCGAGCGTTGAACGTGTGAACGGTCTAAAAAAAAAAAAAAAAAAAACTACAAATGCTCTCACATCACAAGTCCGTCGAAAACACTTTTCATTGAGCGTCCGAGCGTTGAACGTGTGAACGGTCTAAAAAACAAAACAAAAACAACAAAAAAAATCACTTCTGCAAGGTAAAAGATGAATGCCCCAACAGACGTCAGTCGTCGGCAGCGGGAGAGTCTTCGTGACTTGAAGCCTCCAAATTGTTGACGGTAGGTGTGAACGCGAGTGGCAATTTGTTCCTATGGGCCCTGCCATTGGCCGGCGACCGGTTGCCGGCGTACCCCGCCCAGCCTCTCACCCCGAGATAGCCGGGACGGGCTCCAGCACGCGCGCCACCCGCCTGAGGAGAAGCGATGAACATTTGAATTGACCGACGCGCCAAAGACGGCACATTAAATATTTTGTCATCCTGGCACTTTGTATTTATGACGGGATTCTCCGGTCCTCCTGAATGAAAGAACAGAGCGAACCACTTGTGGCCCACGGGCCATACCTTGCAAGCAGAACTTTGGCCTGGACTTCCCGTGAGTAGGATCAGACAAACCTTAGGCAGGCCGGGTCGGGCCTTGAGGAAAAAGTAAAACCCGGCCAACAGCCTCGACCGTATCAACACAAACGGAAGAGTTTGGTGGTAATCTTTGGCCGTGAGAAGCGAACAGTGTGAACTTTGGTCCAGACAAACAGGCACAGCTGAACGAAAACTGCCCCCCCCCCCCCCCCCCCCCCACATGGAATGACCTTTCGTTCGTGCGGCGACTTGGGAGCTGGACATCGCGTGAGGCGCGCCAGCGTGGGCACTTGCCAAGGGGCCTCGGATAGCCGTGCCAACTTCTGCTCGTATTTACTGCACAAAGAACGGCCCGGCCGAGTCCGACGGGGCCTTTCCAGGTCAGAACATGGGCATGTGCTCGGCTGCAAAAAATAAGAGCGCCAGTCAATGTTGCACACGCAATTGAGACCGTTTGGACCCGCTGTGACATTTAGATCAGAACCGCCCAAGTCCCTTGACCCGAGTAACCTCGACTTTTGATTACAAATACACGACGTACTTTGGGCTGCGGTGCGCAGTTGAAGCAAAAACGACCTGCTTTCTAAAACTCAGTGGTCCGCTCGCTTAGGTGGGCAGAGAAATGTCTTTAATCTTACGTGCCAAACATACCGCGCTTAAAGCAAGATAATACTTTAATCAGATTATTTGCTCTTTCACTTTCAGTTGACAGGCCCGCCGCCAATCGACGTTCTCCTTCGTAGAACAAAGACGCCGGAACGACGTTCCGACCGCGGCTAGTCACGTGGTGACCAGCTGGCCGCTTCGGTCTAGCTGTGTATCTATGTTGAGTGAATTTTCAAGTCTTGCGTGTGCGAGGCAAAGATAGTAAGCTAGGCAGCGTCACGCCCTCGCGGGACCGCCGCTTGTTGGTTACGCGCAACTCAGCGGGCTCGCTGGGTCCGTGTAGAAAACTGGGGCCAGAAGCACGGCCAACCCGCCTGTTTGCGACGCTCGGGTCGCTGTGATGTTTCGAGCGCGACCCCGACGAGAAACAAAAGTCTCGAGGAAACGCAAAACCTCCTTTGCGCCGTTTTAGTTCAAAAGAAATCGATGAAAACAAACCTAAATGCGATGAAATCATTTGAAAAGCAGACGCGTGACGTTTCTTCAGTCTCGCACTTGAAACGGTCGCCACATCAGCCGCCTCCACCTTGATAGATTTTGCCCAACAAAACTGCATCCAGTTCAGAAACACTTTGCACGTTTGGCTATTTTTTTTTTTTTTTTTTGAATGATACCTTTAGAATTGGGAAGAACACGTACGTACGTTGGATTTAAGCGAAAAGCATCGTTTGCGAATTGCGGTGCTACTGTATATTAAAAAAAGAAATTACAAAAAAAAAAAAAAAAAACCAGAGAGCAGAGAGGGGAGCGTCAGAGTCGCTGTGCACAACTCCATCATGTGACAGTCACATTGGAGGAAAGCATGAGAAAGTCAGGCAAGAAGTAGCAGTAAGTGGTCCAAATCCAGCTAACCCGAGGCCCGGCGAACACTCTGACCTTGGAGCCAGTTCACACCGTTGGGACAAAGGAACCAATCACCACGGATTCAACTGGAGTCGGCCGCTTTGGGTCGGCGCCGCTCGTGACACGCAGCCCGGGCCCGGCGTCCGTATTTTCCCACAACGACTTGTCAAGTTCACCTGCCGCTTGCCGCGGCAACGCGACCTCCGACCGAAGGCCCCCCCCCCGGCCACCTTCCTCACAAAACCGACGTCTTTTCTGTCCGGAAGGTCAGCGGACCCACGGGACCCAAAGGAACGTCTGCCTGAAGCCGGAAGGTCACGCCGAGGGTCGCCGGTCGGCGTGCGCGTCGGCGGGCTTCCCCTTTGTTGCTTTGGCAACGTGACGCCGAGACTCCGGCACCAAAAGTTCCGCTTTACATCTCAAACTTGAAGCGTTCACAAAGCGTCGCAATTTTCAACGCCTCATTTTACAAACACGCGCAGCAAATCATTACTAGCACATCCTTCAAATGTTTTGAACTATAACAACAAACGTACACACATATCGATACATATATCATTACGCGCCAAAGTAATACATTTTGGGCCTCATATCTTTGCCTAAAGTGCAATTCTCAAGTCCTACCTTGTCTTTAACAGGGCGCAAACCTTCAACGCTACTTTGAGGGCACGGGTGGGGGTGGGTGGGTGGGTGGGTGGGTGGGGGGGTCCACTTTTAGCCGCTTTCTACCGACGCTTCGCGTTAGCCGGACGGCTCTCTGCCCTTCAGCCGCCTGGACGCCGCATATATCTGGTTACGGTGGGAGGGGGGACGGACGGACAGAGACAGAGACAGAAACAGAGAGAGAGAGAGAGAGAGAGAGAGAGAGAGAGAGAGAGAGAGAGAGAGAGAAACCGAGAATGCTTGCATTTTGGAAACAAATATATATATATATATATACATATGTCGTGTATGAACTTTAGAGGTGAAAGTAAGCATATGTGCATCCAACCAATAGTTGTGCATATTTGAACTTTAACCTTTAACCTCAAATCATTTCAGGAATTGAAGAAAAAAAAGAGACAAGAGAAGAATTGTGGTAGAGGAAACACAGAGGATCCTTTTTATTCCTATTATTATTTCTAAAAATGTAGGAGTAAGTTTAATTAACCGGAGCGGAACAGTTTTTGGGTCGTAATGACGCCGTTCACCGCCGGATCTTGTCCGTCAAAGAAGAAGAGTGCCGACGCCGTGTTGAAAATCCGCAGGAACGGCCGGGCCGTCGAAATTCATCACGTCAAGCGTGTATCAACTCCGATGAATCCCATTGATTTGATTGGACTTTATCGTCCCCGTAAGGTCGCCGATCACGTCAACGTGAAGATAAGTCAGGAGACTTCGACTGCTCTTATCTGTGCTACATTTGGCACCTGGCACCAGATTTGTTTTGTTTGAATTTAAAACATGAAATCGACTCGCAAACTGAATGAAACCTGCTTCTGTGCATATACGGCCCGTTTAAACTTTTGTTATTAAACTACTATTATTTTCACATTATACAGTACTTTTTTTTTTTTTTTTTTTTGCAGTACACTTTACATTTACCATAATGTCTGGCCTACGGGCCGAGACTTTTTTTCCACACGCTTTCAACCCTGCGGTTTATGCGGCGCTAGCGTTAGCGCACCTGGTTATGAGCCTCGGTACACAGAAAGACTAGAAAGGTACACTCTTTCTGTGTACCGAGGCTCATAACCAGGTGCGCCGGGTAGGTCGGGAATTACGGTAAATATTTATCGTCAAACATTTGTCCTAGCACGTCCGCGATCTGAATGTTTCTTAATGGCTCCGAAAGCAGTCTTCTCGATTAAATCAGAATTAAAATTAGTTTTAATGTCGGACCAGCTGTCGGTAAGGTAAAGTTGAGTAAAGTAAACATAGTTGAAGTGTCTTTGGAGGTTTTATAACGACCGATAATGTTCGACGTCGTCGTGGTGTTTATATCGTTGCGGTATAAATCTTGCCTAGGGGCCCATTCTCTTTTTCCAAAATTTCATTAACAGCGTATCAATCCCACAATCCAAATGTGGTAATCTTCAGATGATATTTGCTTCACACATTTATGAAGTGACCTCTGCACTCCGTAATGTGCTCCTACTAAGTTTGCAGTAACTCCATAAAAAAAAAAAAAAACTTCTTTCAAAAACAGAACATGTTTACAGACTACCTTGAAAAAGCAGACTTTCTAATGTAAACAGACAAGTTATCAATGTCACAATTGGATTTTCGTGGCGTTGGTGTGAAGGACCAAAGTGCAGGGAGGGAAGATGGGAGCGCACAAGTAAAAATTAAAAATGAAAAAAAAGCCATATAAGTCACATAGAGTGTTAAAAAAATAAGAACGACGAACAAAGTAAGTCGCAAACAGACAATTACATGGTAACTAACAAAGTCCCAACAAAAACCAAGATTGAAAGTGACAAACGGAGGCGCGGAAAGCGAGATGACGCGACATCGGACCGCAACGCGCCAACGCAGACTGCGAGAGAGCAGGGAACAAAATACAACGAGGCACACAAGACGCGAGTAGCTGGAGGGAACCCGTCGGGAGACAAAAGAGAGGCGGAGCTGGTGGGGACACGTGGGAACGAAAACCTCGTGAGCGAGACGTGGACGAGGGAAAAACGCGACAAAACATAAACAAAATCGAGTCGACCAAAACCAAAACGGTGGCTTGAATGTCGCACACTTCAGGTCCAGACTCAGTCTCATCATTCAACTCATCCACGAGCAAGCGGCAAGTCCTAAAATTAGCAAGTCTGATGTGACTCGATTTCCCGCCTCCTTTCGACTACGCGTCACGCTCACAAGTTGCGCTCACAGCTACGCATCACGCTCACGGCGACGTGTTGCGCTCACAGCTACGCGTCACGCTCACGGCTACACGTCGCACTCACAACAACGTGACGCGTTCACGAAATGCGCTCACAGTTACACGTCGCGCTCACAATTACGCGTCACACTCACAACTACGCGTCGCGTTCACGAATTGCGCTCACGGCTACCCGTCGCGCTCACGACTACAAGTTGCGCTCACAGCTACGCATCACGCTCACGGCTACGTGTCGCGCTCACAGCTACGCGTCTCGCTCACGGCTACGCGTCACGCTCACGGCTACACGTCGCACTCACAACAACGTGACGCGTTCACGAAATGCGCTCACAGTTACATGTTGCACCCACGGCTACGCATCGCGCCCACGGCTACACGTCGCGCTCACGGCTACACGTCGCGCTCACAGCTACACGTTGCGCTCACGGCTACACGTCGCGCTCACGGCTACACGTCGCGCTCACAATTACACGTCACACTCACAACTACGCGTCGCGTTCACGAATTGCGCTCACAGCTACGCGTCTCGCTCACGGCTTCGCGTCACGCTCACGGCTACCCGTCGCGCTCACGGCTACACGTCGCGCTCACGGCTACACGTCGCGCTCACGGCTACACGTCGCGCTCACAATTACGCGTCACACTCACAACTACGCGTCGCGTTCACGAATTGCGCTCACAGCTACGCGTCTCGCTCACGGCTTCGCGTCACGCTCACGGCTACCCGTCACGCTCACGGCTAGACGTCGCGCTCACGGCTACACGTCGCGCTCACGGCTACACGTCGCGCTCACAATTACGCGTCACACTCACAACTACGCGTCGCGTTCACGAATTGCGCTCACAGCTACGCGTCTCGCTCACGGCTTCGCGTCACGCTCACGGCTACCCGTCGCGCTCACGACTACACGTCGCGCTCACAACTACGCATCACGCTCACGGCTACCTGTCGCGCTCACAAATGTGTGTCGCGCTCACGACTACGCGCCGCGCTCACAATTACGCGCCACGCTCACGAGTTGCGCTCACAGCTACATATTGCGCTCACGAGTTGCGCTGACGGGTATGTGCTGCGCTCACGACTCACTTGGCTTCCTGAGCGCACTCAAAGCAGGCAGGCAGCCTCCTCATAGCGATCAGATCTTTTAATTAGCAATTACGTACGTTATCCCAAAAGTGATCGCCAGAATGCAGCTCGGATAGTTGACCAGTCAGAACTTTCTTCACACGAGCGCTTGAATGTGGCACGACGGGGGAATTCCTCGCAACGGCCCTACGACCCGAATGTTTTTCTCTGGCAGTTGGAGGCGCCCGTCTGCTCGGTACCTGTCGGGGCTGCCGCGGCCGTGTTTTGCGTGCGTGTTGCCACGGTGACGCGTCCACATGACTTAGTGGCTTGCGGCCGAAATCTTTTTCACTTTCCGCCAGATGCTAGCTCGCGCTTTGGAGCTTTGGCGCTCTGGAACGTCCGCACACGTACAAAGTGGTGAGTTTTCGGGCACGTTTGAGCTCTTCAAATGGTAAATGATTTGCTTGAAGATGAATATGAGTCAAATTGTGCTAAAGTGACCGATGACCATTCCAAACATTGGGAACATGCAACATACGCCTGCAAAACGTTCCGGGGTTGATTTGAACGAAAGCACGTGAAAGTGTCGAAATGGGCCGAGCGCCGCATTCACCTTGAAGCGCGAGTCAAAATCATACACGCCAGCCAGAATCCACACAAGAGTTGAGTCTCGCTGCAGCTGTGAAAATATCTTTTTTTTTTTAGAAGGAAGAAGAGGAAGTGTACATAAAATTTGAACGCGGTCTTCGGCTTGCTGACTAAGTCAGGGGTGTCGACTTTTTTTTTTTTTTTTTTTTTCCAGCGAGGTTGTGCCCTCCCTCGTCTTTTGACTAAAGAGCCTTCATGTCGCACCTTTCGCTGAGGATGTTTATTGTCACGGCGTAACTTGAAGGATAATATTTGGAAATCAGCCGCCTCCGTTGTGGTGACCTCGCGCGATGGCGGCGGAAAAACAACCGAACAAACACACAAAGAGTGAAGAAAAGGGCCAATATTGAGTCAGGCGTGCGTTTCCGCAGACAGGGATGGCAAATCAGTCGCCGCTACGATTGGATACGTTTGGTGGGGAGTGGCAAAGCAGACGCCGCACGTTGTCAATTATTAATTCACCTTTGTCAACACTTTTCTCACACACGCCAGGTATTTGTTTGCAATCTCCAGATTTTCGGCTTTCGCCAAAACACTCGGGAGGCAAAGCGAAGCTCCGGGACCGCACGGCCATTGTGGCTGTTTGCACAAGTTTTCATTTGTGTAACCCGGCCGAGGTGTGAAGCCCGTCAAATCCAGTTTGGTCCCAAAGGTTTTGGACGGCGGAAGAAATGGGCGGCGTTGGCGACGCTGTTCTCGGAGCGGCTTCACCCCCCCGGTGAGATCTCCCAGGCACGTCTCGCCGGGAGGAGGCCTCGGGTACGACCCGGGACGGGCCGAGGGGGACTCGTTTTCTGCTTCGGGCTTTCCCGTTCTTGGATGACGGGCTCGGGTTAGGTCTAACCGTCGGTTTGCACCTTGTTGTAACGTAAACCCTCCACATTTATAAGAACAAAGGTTTCGTTTTTTTTTTTTTTTTTTGTAGATTACGAAAATCCTCGGAGTCCAACCACTTCTGGAGCCAACCGTAAACCTTCGACGGCGGTTGAGATTTATTTCCATTCTCTGGTTTGAATCCCGAGTTTCCTCCCTCCACCCCCGGAGTCTCGATTTACTGACGCAAAAGTTCACCCGCATTCTTAAATGAGGCGTCGTTATAGTTTTAAACACCGACGGCCCGGAATGCGAAGCCGCCGTCGAGCTGTCGGCGACGATTGGCGCGTCTTGTGCGCGAGCTTCGCTTTGGGCTCGGAGGTGCTCCTGCTTGTAACATAAAACATTTCAAACATTCCCAAATCAGTGACTACAATTACTTGATCGTAATAACAGTAACAATAATTCCATTTTGATCGAGCCCTGTGAACTCGATCAGAGAAATTCTGTTCATCGATATTGCAACGTCTGCTAGCCGATCATACAGTTTTATTTAGTTATTGGGATTTCTCATGAATCATAGATTATGAATTGTTTCTGGGGGATTGAACAACTTTCTACTGATATTTACATGAAAAAAAGCCCAGAGTATTTTTATAGCTAAAGAGCTAAAACACAGCTTATTATGAATCACCGATGTGTATTTTTAACATGTACATAGTAGTGACTGCTGACTTGATGTTGAACCCGAGTTTGAACGCGGCCACACGGCCCATTTACAGGGTGTCCACACTTATGCAACCAGGCTATTTAGTTCTTTATTTGTACGTACGAGTTTATTTTTACATTAATGGTGGAAAGGTTTTGAATTCATCTGTCATTTTTTTTTTTTAATGGCAGGCCTTTAAACGGGTGTGTAGACTTTTCCATCACAATAACTCTTTTGAAAAATGACATGAACTCTTCTGCAGGACCGGATGTGCGTTTGCCGAATACACGAACCGAAGTGACGATGTCAAAAACAGAGCTCAGGCTCGGCATATTTTGTCCTTCTCCCATGATTATAAATCTCGATCAAGGACAAGATTTTGCGGCGACGGACGAGGCCTCGCTTTTAATGACGCCTCTTTTGTCGCTGGGCTGGATGTGAACCGGCAACGGCATTTGAGCTGCTCGTGTGTCATTTTCCACCGAGGAAGTGAAAATACACAAAAGCACTGAAAACAAACAAAAAAACGCTGGGTTTTTTTTTTCGGTTTCAAAAAGAGTCCAAAAAAGCCACTTTAACCGTCACACACTCCCCAAAATGATCAGAGAGCCTTCAAGCCCGCCTTTTTCATTTGAAGAGTATCTTTTGGGCTCACCTCCCCCCCGAGTGCACGATTATCCCACAGAGCATCTCCTTATCACGTCCACGCCCTCCAGTCGCTCAGAACAATCTAACGGCGTGTGACAGTTGAGAAAAGATCCAAAAAGGTGACACGTGAAAAAATACTTTGATGCGCAAAGTCTGTAGGAGGCTACGACAGATCCGACAAGAAAATTCGCCGTGAAAAATATTGATTCGCTTGACGCACGTCATGACTTATTTTGTCCGCATTTGATGGTCACAGCTAACAGCTAATGAAACGTTCACAAAATGAGAAGATGATTCAAAAATGAATCAACTGCGTTGAATGCCTCCAGACCAGTTTGGCCGGTTTCAAATGAAAGTACTCAAATAAAGCAAATTTCCTACAATACGATACGGTATTTTGACAGACGGCAGGTCAGCGGTAGGGCGCATGATTACCTTTGAAGAAGGCGAACGGCTGATGCAACTGCGGCCGGGCGAGGTGGGCCGGGCTCCTCCTTCCGGGCGGCGCTGAAGGCCGCCGATTAGCTATCTGTCGCAAAACAGAAGCCAAACACATGCGAGTGGCGCAGCTCCGAGATACTTCTGACACATTTGCCGATGTCGTCACTCGTCACTGATGAAGGGCCGAACTGCTACCGTCACATCTTGTGCCTTACTAAACACTTTTGGACAATAAATGCAGACAATCATAATTTGCAAAATTCTCTCTTTTTCTCGTTAGCTTGATTTGTTCAAGGTGACAAGAAATGACCTCTTCTTCGTCGCATCGGAGATCAAACGCATCTCAAAACCACCCGACCCTTTATGTACGGCAGATTTGCACAATCACACGAAAAAAAAAAAAGGTACTTTTACTCTGATGAAGGTCTGTGAGAAAAATGGGCAAGTCACCGCAAAAATTGGTCGACACAAACATTTCTGCCTCTAGGCAAAAAAAAAAAAAAAAAAATGTATCTATATTTGCGCTGCCTCCAACCTTTTGGCCACCCGTTCACGTGTACCGCACAGACTTTTGTTGCAGATGGCTGGACAGTTGGGCCAGTGAAAAACATTGGCAAAAAATGAGTCTTAGGACAGCATCAAAATGTGGAAAGCACATCCGGTAGGAAGCGGGACCGTTCTGAAGCAAAGAATCGCTTTGAGCCTAACATGAGGGACTTCTTTCAAGTTTCATTTGACGCTTAAAATCAGGCCCATCGCTTGATGAAAATTGTGTTTTGCTTCGCAGATTGAGAGCTGAGCGCGAGTCCACCGCGCGCCAAGCTTTTTACACAATGCCACTCACGACAAGTCCGACGTTTTAACGCTACGGCTCCGTGCTCGTATCTCCGTTTAAAAAATGCATATACACCGTCATTTCCGGCATATAAGCTGCGACTTTTTTCACCCGCTTTCGACCCTGCGGCTTATGCGGTGAAGCGGCTAATTTGTGCGTTTTTTTCTAACGGCCCCGGGGGGGCACTCGAGCAGAAAAGGGAAGAGTGAGACCGGCGGAATACGTGTGACGAGGAAGTGACTTTTACCGGGTTAGGGTTTTTTTTTTTTTTTTTTTTAAACCGCCCCTGTTAGCGCCGTGCTAGCGTATTTCTGCTGCGTTACCGCCACGTCTCAGTGATTTTGGTATGTTTATTTTTTTAAGCGGCTCTGTTTGTGCTGTCCTATCGTGTTGCTACTGTGTAGTTGCCGCGGCTGTTTATTTTTTTACCGGTATGTTTTTTTTTTTTTTTTTAAAACCAGCCCTGTTCGTGCTACCGTGTTGTTGCTATGTTAAACTGAGCTAAAGTTTTAAACCTTTAAAAACTCCTTCCGTGTACTGTCTTTCTTTGTAAATCTCTCGTGTTTCAATGTGGGCACTTGCGGTTTTACACAGCTGCGGGTTTATGTATCTACCAAATGGAATTTCCTTTACAAATGTACCGTGTGAGGTTTATAATCCGGTGCACTCTGTAGGCCGGAAATTACGGTATTTATCTTTTCCCCCCCTCCATGTCTAGCTTTTTGAAAATGAGAGGGATTCATACTGTATCAATAAGTCGACAGCCATCAAAAATGCCACCGTTTGGCGAGCGATTGTGACGCATTGGAAGGCGTTTGGTGCCAACTATTGACACGTCGACACCGCTGTGACCTCCGAGGCCTCGTTCGCAGCGCTCGCGTGATTTTCAGCATCTTTCAAGCATGTGTCGAAACACTGCGTCGCCGCTTGAATCAGTTTGGAGCAAAACTTGGCCAACATATAACATGATGAGCTGAATGGTGATCAGCGGTGGTGAACGTGATTCATTTATTGAACCAGCTGTTGTTCAGGTATGTGTTGATTCCCAAAGAAAAATGATTGCAAGCGAGGAGTCGAGGCGCTGCAAAAAGTTTGGGAACCGCCGCACAAGGCCAACAAGTTACGTTATTGTAAACAGGAGTTGGGAGCCCATTTTTGGGGATGCTGAAGCACCCCGAGAAGAACTCTGTACCCCTGCAATTTGAGATATTTTTACTGTACTGGACTGAAAGGCGACAAAAGTACAATTTCCCCCCCCCCCATCCCCCTCCAAAAATGGTTCGCTCCTCCCTTCCTTAACTTCAGCCAGTTTCATTGCCAGTCCGTGTTTTCTGTGGCTCAAAATCAAACAATTTGCATTCAAATATAGAAAATGGTCACATTTATCTTGCCCGGCCGGGAGCTCAACAGCCCAAATTTTGGACCCTGTAAGCCACCAAACTGAGCATTTGTTTGGAGCGCTTGAATTACATCTCAAGAGACCGCGCAGGCATACCTAATGCAGTAGCCCGGTAAGTGTACTGCACGGTCAGGCTGAACAAGATGAAGCTTTCCAGCTAGAAATAAAACAATAGTGACCACCGGTGGCTAAAGTGAAGCACAACGGCTAAAATGGATTCAAAGTTTAAAAAAATATTTATTGGAGCAACACGTTAGCCACAAAGACTACCAACAGTCAATGTGCTAATTAATGCTACAATACTTTACACACTGTACAAGAAGTCAATCATTCACACAAACACGTGTTTTATGCACAAGTATAGACAAAAATGAGGGAACTCACAGAAGATGACTTTCGTTTTGGGGTCGGGGGGGGGGGGGTGGTCTTCAGTGGGCGGGTCGGAAAGGAAACGGTATCCCCGTCACGAAGGGCTGGGCCGAGTACTGAGGGTGGGAGGCGGGATGGGGCGACGGATGGGGGGCCAGCGGCGTGTGCGGCGCGTGCATGGGGTGCGCGGCCATGGGCGGGTGGGACGCGTGCGGGCTGAAGGCCAGAGGGGGGGGCGTGTGGATGTTGTTGTAGTACATCACGGGACCCGACAGCACCAGCTGGAGCAAACTGACGCACAGAACCACAACAGAGTGAACAGCGTTACGTGACAAATGCTCATCTGGATTTTATCATTGCAGATATGAAGGTGCTCAAGTTGATTGTATTGATTTCATTCCGCCCTTTTGGGGTTTTTATTTTTTTTTCCCCCCTTTGTTTGGTGGGGAACAAACCCCCAAAGAGGCTGAATTTTTTATCCCCGCTTATTCAAGAATTTGGGGGTGTTGCAATTCAATTATTTGCAAATTTTCCCAACTGGCGATGCAGTCCGGTCCCTCCCTGCCAAAAAAAAAAGGGTCAGGCTGCTCACTGCAGCCACCGTGATAGAAAACATCTCTCCATCTATTTTCCATTGCTCCGGTGATTCATCCAGCCACCCATTTTCTTTTGCCGCTCGTCCTCACGAGGGTCGCGGGAGTGCTGGAGCCTAACCCGGCTGTCAACGTGCTGGAGGCGGGGTAGACCCTGAACCGGTTGCCAGCCAATCGCAGGCCACAGAGAGAGACAAAGAGCCGCACTCACGATCACACCTTGGGGCAATTTAGATTCTTCAATTAATGTTGCATGTTTTTGGGATGTGGGAGTGCCCGGGAAGAACATGCAAACTCCACACAGGCGGGTCCGGGATTGAACCCGAGGACCTCACAACTGGGAGGCCAATGCTTTACCAGCTGAGCCACTGTGCCGCCTTAATTTATTTCTACATTTTGATGATCTCTTTAGGGGGAAGTTCCAACTCCAAACCGTACAAAAGCAGTAATAATTTGTCCTCCACATAGGAGCATGGATGACCGGATGAAAAATGTAAAGGCAAACATGAATAAAATTGCACGTTGACTTACTTGTTGTGCGGGAGGCGTGCACAGATGGCTCTCAGGTCCTCTGCGAGAACAAGACGACATCATGAACATGTGGCAGGACAATACAGCAAAATTTCATTTGATTCTCAAGCGCAACGCTGCAATCTGCGCAAAATTTCGTCAAAAGACGTTTGGTTTTTTTTTTTTTGCTTTTGCTGCTGTGCAGTTCCTCGGATGATTGACACGCACCTCTGGAACAAAGCAAGGCTCCATTGGCCATGGCGACCTGCAGGGCCTGAGCCAGCCTGTCCAGAGCGAGCTGCGTCAGCGCGTGCGCGTCGGCGGCCGACGCGCGAGCGTGCTTGTCGGCCTGGTCCAGTTGCCGGGACAGGTCGGAGGTCAGCGAGGCCACAGAGTCCATCTGGAGCAGCGCCAGACGACCGAAAATGCCTTTCTCGTTCAGAATGTTCGGTAGGAGCATGAAGACCTGTCAAAAAAAGAATGAAAATTATAGACAACGACAGGCATGCGGAAGATGAATTTACAAAAAAAAAAAACAAATCAATACAGCGTTCAGCTAACTGTGGTGCATTTACAATTATTGGAGTGTCAGACGGTCCCTTTTCAAAAATAAACTCATCTGCACTTTGAATCCAACGACACCGACCTGCAGGACACTCAAATGGAGCGCCGAGAAGAGACCCGCCACTTGCTGCTCGCCCTCCGGGCTGCCGTTTGCGGGCGCCTGCTTCGTGTCCCTCCCGTAGCCCAGCGGGGCTTTGACGCACCAGCGCGCCAGCCCCCCGAGAGGTGTGACGTCGAGCGAGCTGATTGGCTGGCTGCCGGAAAGGGGCGTGTTCAGGAAGGTGACCAGGACCAGGCGAGGGTCGTCTTCGATCCACGACACGATCATCTGGAGCAGCTCCGCGGGAGGGATTAGTTCCTCTGCGGGGGGGTGGGAGAAGAAGAAAGCTGACTTGTATCGGTTTGAAGTACTTGACCTTCATCCGTCCATTTTCTTCTGCTTCGCGTTAAAAGCAGAGAAGCTCGAACTTTCCACTGCCCGGCCACTTTCACCGACTCTGACCGAGGGTCGCTTGTCTCTCCGGCGGGACCCCGAGACCTCCGCTTGGGGGAGGATCTCCTCCGCAGCCCATTGGGGCCACTAAACCCTTTTCCGACCGAGCTCGCTAAAGTACTTTACGTTATTAAAGTATTTTAATTGTGCGTTACTACAATGCAACCATTTGCATAAAAACAGTTATTAAAAACAAATTTTATCTTAACCCATTCTAACCTAAATTCACTAATCTGTTCCCGATAGATAAAAAAAAAAAAAAAAAAAAATCCCACAAATGCCTTATTCTAATAGGTCCCAGGTACCTGCTAGTTTGTTTTTTTTTTTGTTTTTTTTGTTTTTTGCAGAAAATAATTGCCCCCGACCACGATAGCAGGAAATGCAGGAAATATCTTGCAAGATCATAAGCATTTTCCAAAACCTGAGGAGAAGTCGTAGAGGGTGGTGACAGCAGTGATGAACTGGCAGCAGAAGCGCGGACTGGCGCTGTGAATGTTCTGTAAGGTGGGCACCGAGCCTGGCATCATGCCGCAGTAGTCGTCCACCAGCACCTGCGCCAGCCGCACGCAGTACGCCCGGTGGGTCCTCTGGCGGGCAAGCGCAGAATCGTTTGATCGGGACGTTCAACCAAACACAATGGTGTTACAGTTCATTGGACTTGCTGGGCTTTCAACTTTTACTGTCAAAATTACAAAGTCTTTATGATGTGACCCACCACATAAACTAAAGAGATTTACATTCCATTTACCACAGATTAAAAAGTTCACTGCGAGAACGAACAGAAAGGCTGAAGAAGCGGGCGCCACCCCTCACCAAAAGAAAAAAAAAAAAAAAATTGATTCTAAAAATATTCGCTCGTTCCAAGCTTACGCGAGGACTGGCAAAAGTGAGTCGGTGTTGCAAAACGCCCACCTGCAGCCAGGTGGCGGCACATTCCAAGATGGGAGCTCTGCCGACGGCAACGGCCATGGAAACCAGTTTGCCCAGCAGCGCCATGCGACTCTCGTCCGCCTGGTTCCCTTGGAGGCTGAAGAGGGTGGAGAACATGAGCTGCCGAACGCTATCCCGGCTCTGCTCCTGGAAACAGCTGCACATGATCTCCAGAAGTTGAAGCTCCTGAAGTGCGCTCATCCTCTGAGAGAGAAACGGCGATGACGGATGATGGGAACATTGCAACGTTGGGCCGTCACGCCGGACTTACCCTGGTCAATGCGCTTCTGTCCTTGGGTGCGTGCATGATGAACTCCTCGACCAGCTCCAAGGTTTTGGTGTCCACCTGGGGCGGTTGCCTCCCCGATTGGACCAGGTTACTGATGTAGATGTCCAAGTGGTACAGCAGCTCCTTGGCGGCGCTCAGCACATCGCGAGGCAACAAGGACTGACGGATGTCCCCCATCGCTACCTGATGGACGCACCAATTCAATTCCCAACGTCAATGTCACATTTTTAGTAGGATCGACTTGGACTTGACGCTCACAACGTTCACGTCAGAGAGATTTGAGGATTATGAACGACATGAAATGAGGTCGATTGCGGTTGACATTTCAAGTTAAATAAGAGTGTCTTCTTTAGCCGTATATATCTTGGACGATTAACAGTTAAAGCCCACCTATCCACGCATTTCCCAAGCCGCTTATCCTCATAGGGGTCGCCCACATCACTTCGAACGACCCTGAACCGGTCGCCAGGGCACAGAATAACACTCACACAGACTTGGAGGTCGTATTCTTCCGAGTATGAAATTTCCCCAGAGTTTTCCGATTTAGAATTAAAGTTCGGCAATTGCCAAGTACTGAGTCACACTTTCGCAGGGACCCCCTACGAGTCGCTCATGCTAATGTTAGCAAGTCAAGCTAACGTCACCGTTTCACGCTACACAGAAACAACCTGCGCAGTAATTGCTGGCATAGCAGTGAAACAAATATTAAGTGCACTGATATGAGGTCTTACCTCGGATGGGACTCGCAAAATTTGTGAAATAAACGAATGATGGGAAGAAAAGTAACCGTTGCCGGTGGCTACTTCCGGGTACTACGGAAGCCTCAGTGGGTCCAAAGTTACGAGTTTGCCTGCCCTCGGCGGTAATGTCTACCATCGGGACATATAAACACCAACAAATGCTGTTTGAGTTGTCGTATCGTGTAATAATTCATCCCACTAACATTCACAAGAGTAAATTAACCACAATATTTCAGAATGGTGGGAAATATGAAAGTGTTTTGCATACTTTTTAGTAGCGTGGATGAACACATGCTGCCCCCGGCACACGACTGAATTTCGGTCCCATCCTCCAATAAATGAACGACGCACTCGCACTCTTCTTGCCACCTGGGCGCGCGCGATGTCAGAGGGAAGCGTGCCCGCCGCCGTGCGCGTCCCCGCATCCACTTCACATCCACTGAGCGGTGCCATCCCAGGCGGATCGCAACATGACCATCAACGCCCTGGCTCGAGGAGGCTGCCACCGGGAACAAATGTCATGCTTTCGGAAGGTAATTGATTTATTTTACTCTTGAGTGAGAGTCCTCCGACCTGCAAAATCATGATCACTAGATCCAGATGCGTGCGAAAGAATTTTGTCCCCAGACGAGGTTTGAGGTAGCGGTCGGAACTTTTCAATCGTAAATATTCACTGAAGCTGCAGCAGGCCTACCTCAAGATCACTTCTGGATGAAAAGCTTTCTTTTCATTTGCCAGAAATCGTATATTTTGCTGTATTTTGTTGGGAAAAAAAAGTTGCAAAATATAACGTAATGTGAAAGCAAAAAAAAAAAAAACGTTACCATGTCAAAACTATTGTTTCACGCACAACACCAAACAGGGCATCGGTTGGGCTGTCATCAATGAAAACAATCCACTTTACTTCTTTCAGATATGCACGTTTATATTTGAAGACGACAAAACAAATATAAAATGAGCGTGAGCGAAGAGAGAACGCAAGCGTTCGTTTGAATGTGCTGATTTAAGCTCGCTGAGGTCCGAGGAGGTCACCAGATGGCGAAAAGGGAAAGTGGATGGGAATCATTTCCACAGACGGGATGAATTTGCCCGTTATGAATGCAACCGACAGCCGCAAAGATCCAGCGGTCATCTCTGATGCGTCCTGCAGGCCAAACGTGATTATTTGCAGTCCGTAGACACGAGTAGGTCTCGACTGTACACGTCACAAGACCGTCATCGTCGAGCCGGATAATCGGAACGCAAGCCACATCGCCGTTATTCTCATGATTTTCTTGCTTCTTCTTCTGCACCTGCATGTTGCGGCGCTGGATTTAGGGAGCGAGGACGCGACATGACCCCTGGAACGATACTGGACTGTACTGACCTTGGCTGACCCCAATGCCGTTAAAACCTTGTTCCGTTCAAAACGAGTCATAAAAGGGGTGCAACATTTTGCCTGTGTACCTCTTGATGGACATTGCCCCCCCCCCCATGATGAAAAGGGTTTATAATGGGAGTGGGCACAGTGGAGCAACTGGTAAGAGAATCAGCCTTGCAGTTCTGGGGACCCGGGTTGAAATCCCCGTGCCTGCGTGGCTTTTCTCCGGGCACGCCGCTTTCCTCCCACATCCCCAAAATATGCATTCATCGGACGCCGGGATAGGCTCAAGCCCTCCAACCACCCTAGTGAGGATAAGCGGCTCATTGATGGATGGATAGTTACAAAGAAAAAGAGTCAAATGACACATTCCCGTCATGCGCAACCGAAAAGGAAGTCATTATTTCTCAGCGTAGTGTCGTCAAGTGTGCGTGCGCGTGTGCCTTGGCTTCCAGATGGAGAAAGTCATCGTTGCCATGCAGGACCCGGACATGGGCGTGAAGATGCGGAACCAGAGGCTGCTCATCACCGTCATCCCGCACGCCATGACAGGTGCGCTCGTGCGTTTTGGAGACGGCGAATCGGCCGCGTGCCTCACAAAGCGCTTTTCCGTCCGCAGGCCGCGACGTCATCGAGTGGCTCGTTCACAAATACAACGTGTGCCAAGACGGTGAGGACTCACAGTTGCGCTGCGCATTCATCGTTCACCATTTGCCAAGTTGGCTACCCGCAGATTTTTGGGGCAACGTAAACTTCAACGTAAACAAACAAACAAAAAAGCTCACCTATTTGCTGTTTTTGTGTTCAGCACTGTCTAATATACCAAATCTTCTCGGTGTCAAACGACGACTGCATACTGAACGGAGCTTCATTCAGTCGGGAATTACAGTAGTCTTGTCTAGTAGGGGGAAAATCTTTATAGACATATTAACAACATTGTTGTTGTTACGGGTGTCAATGACTTTTCGGAACCCCCTAAAAATAGCACAAATTCACAGTATTGTCGTCCGCGGCGCTCACGTTTGCGTGTCGTGCGCTTGCGTTTGCAGTAAACAGGAAGGCCGACCCCAGAGGACGCAAGTTTGATTAACTCGACTTGATCAAGATTCCCGGCGGAGATTTGACGCTTCCTGAACTCAATTAGAGGCAGGCAGGAGCGCAGAACAAACAACAACAACAACAAGAACAACAAAATGATCGTCGAGACAAACGAGGCATCAGGGACACGGACCGATTCAATTATTTTTATTTGTAGTCATAGTAAGCACGTAAAAATAGAACAGGGGCTTCAGAATATATGACGTGAAAACATAACAGGCAGGATGACAGGGCCGATCCTGAGTCGTGCGCGCAACACTTTGTTCAGGCAGGAGTGGTCAGTTCCTCTTCTTCCAGATGTTGTTGAGCACGTAGGATGAAGATTGCGCCGTTTTGTGACTCCCCCGCAGAGGCTTTGCACCTCGGCGCCATGCTGGTGGGCTTCGGCTACGTTTACCCTCTCAAGGAGCCCCGCCTGTTGGTGCTGCGTCCCGATGACTCCGCCTACCGCTTCCAGGTATCCAAAAACTCTCCACGCTTTGCTCCGCCCAAAACCGGAATTGGATGAACCTCCAATCAAGACTTGGGACATCTTGTCATCTGCAGACCCCTTACTTCTGGACCAGCACCCGGTGGCCTGCCTCGGAGCTGGACTACGGTGAGCCCAAACTCAAATCTAGACGGTGGCCAGGGCTGATGACCCTGACTCGATATTAAATGATATAAAGATATAAATAAGTTGAAATCTCAAAAGATTTGTTGATATCTTTCATGACAAGCGTTTTTGCAACGACAGTGGCCGACTCAAATTTGATATTTTTTCAGGAGTTCATTACCCCTCTACGGAAATTGCAGGCTAACAATATTTGCTATTAAGCTGTGCGGGGGGGGGGGGGGGGGGGGGGGGGGACACACACACGGTGGCTCAGATGGCCTCACAGTTCTGAGGACCCGGGTTGGATCCCGGCCCCGCCTGTGTCGATGTTCTCCCCCGTGCCTGCGAGTGTGGCTTTTCTCCAGGTGGGCGCTCCCGGTTTCCTCCCACACCCCAAAAACATGCAACATTAATTGGAGACTCTAAATTGCCCGTAGGTGTGATCGCGAGTGCGGCTTTTTGTCTCAATGTGCCCTGCGATTGGCCGGCGACCGGTTCAGGGCGTAACCCCGCCTCCTGCCCGTTGACAGCCGGGATAGGCCGCGGCGCTCCCCGCCACCCTCGTGAGGATAAGCGGCGAAAGAAAATGGACGGATGGATATTAAGCCGCGACAACTTTGACGAGGCGCATTTGAATCTTGTCACATTTGTATCATTTTCTGCCATCAGCGATCTACTTGGCCAAAAAGAACATCAGAAAACAAGGACAGCTGATGGAATACGAAAAGGTAACACGGAAACGCTTTGTGGGATTATCGGCGGAAAAGAATCGCGGCGGCGGTGAATTTGGGGGATTCAGCGGTTGCGTCGGCCTTTTCAGGAGCGCTACGCTCTGCTGCACAAGCGGATCAACCACACTTGGGACTTTGTGGTCATGCAAGCCAGGGAGCAACTCAGGTGCACGCACACACAATCGTCAAAACATATGCACGCACGCACGCGCAAGACCTCACAAATGTACGTCGTTGTTTAGGGCGTCCAAACAGCGGCGCAAGGCTGACCGCATCGTTCTGGAGTGTCAGGAGCAGGCTTACTGGCTCGTCAACAGACCCCCGGTATGTTGGCTGCGGACCCCCTATCCCTGATAATTGATCATCATAATAATCATAGCCCCATTGAAATAAAACCCACACAATTCTTTCTGGGATGCGCTAAAGCGACCCTCAAATCCCGCCTTTGCAAAGATTGCAAGGTCGATCGTGGAAATATTGATCATACTTTAACATTCATAACTGCATTACAAGTGTAAAACAAAGTTAACCACTGTACAGTAGATTAAAAACAAAAACACATCGTTGTGTCACCTTTGATAAAAGACGACGGTAACTGCACGTGAGGTGAGTGACGTCAAAAAGAGGTTCACCACAACTTGATTCCGTTTCTGTTCGACGTTTTGTACGAAGCAGCCAGGACGGAAAGTACAGTGTGAGTTGCGTGATTCCGTCTGCCACCGCGAATAGAAATGCGTAAGAAGCCAAAGAAAAAGCCAAGTACATTAAAGTCTTTCGTCACGAACCTCTGGTACCGGGGGCGGACCCAAATGGAGGACTTCGAGGCGGAGGCATAATGTTCAATGCGGATTATTCCGGAAACTGGGTTATACACGGTGTAGCGGTCCAGAAACGCTCGGCTGGGCGGGATCCAAAAGACATGCAACACGACAGGAACAAACAAAAGGGCACAAAAATCGCTGTGACTAGGGTTACTCCAACTCACACGTAGAGCAGAGAGTCCCACAGGCAGTGAAAGCAACTCACTAACGCAAGGCAACGAACTGGCAAAAGTGACAAAAACTCCAAGTTAAACGGGCGTCCAATTACAGTCCCAATGTGAAACGGCTGACAGGCGTCACCGCCCAGAGGAGTGGCCGTCTTTTTTTTTTGGTAATTCTGAGCCAAACTCTTCAAGTACAACTTGTTCGATTTCTCCAGGGTCATTCGAGTCTCACGTGGAAATGAAACAGACGTGCATGCGTACCACGGAACATTTTGAAAAATCGTTTTTGGAGTTTTCCCTCACGCTACGTTGTGAGCCGCCGCCGCCAACCTTATGCGGCGAATAGTCTGCGGACGCCGCAGTGTTCGGCTCCGATGCCTGCCGCCTGCCGCATGAAATATTCAACCCGTCCCATAAAAGCTTCCGCTGACAGCCGCAGAGGAGCGCGCGCGCGCGGGGGGGGGGGGGGGGGGGGGTACCCAAAAGCAAACAAAATGCATCACGACGGACGTCATATTCGGCTTTGTCATTTGATTTCGAGGAATTCAAAAGGGGGGGGGGGGGGAAACGCGGCACGTGGCGACGGCGACTTCCTGCAAATGTGGAAAAAGAAAAGGAAGCTGAGGGAGGACGGGCGCCTCCATCTTGTCTTGCCTTTATGAATTAGACACGAGTACACGGGCAGGATGAAAAGGCAAACTCGGGAAGAAGAAGTCCGAGCCGGTGGCGTGGAAAAAGCTCCCAGCGCCGAGCGGCCTAAGTGCTCGCTCTCACGCCATCAAATCTGCTTGCTTGCTTGCTTGCTTTCTTTCTTTCAGCCCGGGGTGCTTAACGTGCTCGACGCGGGCCCGGAAAGGCCCAACGACTGCAATCCACGAGTCCCGCTGGTCAGTGAAGGCCTCACGGAATATTTTCACGCACATTGTTGAATACGTGTGTCTCAAATGTAACAATCTTTTTGGTTTTTTTCTTTTTGGGCTGCGGGCATCCTTTCAAAGTAAGTTTTCAAATGAATTGCATGACACTTTCATTCGCATTCAACTTTTCAGACGGGATTTAAATTCAACTACCTGTTTCAAATTGATATTTTTGTAAATATAGATATACATTTCAATGTGTTGGGAAGTAAATGCTGTTTATAAGATGACATCACGAGGAGAAAATATAATGAAATGACAGATGCTTCCACGACCTTCCAATGTTAGTCACATTTGAAGAATAATAAAAGTTCACTTCCTTCTGGTAAAGCAGACGCTTGCGATTGGCTCTCGATGGTCACGTGTCATTCAACTTTCATCTCAATTGTGGCATATTTTTATGACCTTGAAGCAGCAGATTAAGATTTTGGGGGGAAAAAAAAAAACAAAAACCAAAAAAAAAAAAAAAAAACGCTCTTATACTTCCATTTTTGAAGATAAAAGAGCAACAACTTGAACAATGCTGTCTTTTATAATTTTGGACATTTTATGGAATATTCACTTATCCGGGTCATCATATAATGTCAAAATTGATGTTTTTTGTCATTAGGTCAACATTGTATGCCAATCCTGATTTTCCCATGTGCTCAACACAGAATGCAACAATCACATTTGATTTTGTTTTGTATAAAAAGAGCTTGCGGTTCACTCCAAAATGATGATTTATGGTTTGAATCCACTTTTTTTTTTTTTGCATGCAAAGGTACTGTTGATGCATCCATTCAAAATTAATTCATCCAAGTGTAACTCGTTCCATAACTTTGAGAAAATAATTCAAATAGTTTCACTAAGAATACATTTTCATAATGGTAACATAATTGTCACCAAATTTACATCTCTGAAGTCATCTTCCCAAGGATATGAACAATTTCACTTAAATACAAGAAAATGCATTTATAGCATTAATTGTTTTCCGCACTGTCACTTGTATTTTGTCTTGAACAGATCTAGAACAGCGACTACTACAAAAGAGAGGTAAACAGCGTTTCCGCAGTCTTGCCGAAGAGTATTTAAAAAAGGTACATAGTTATGTATTTTTTCCCGATACGCTTCATGTTTGTGTTTGGGACAGATCGAAACGTGCAAAAGGGCTTTGGGGAGAAACCGCGTCAAGTCGTCCATCTGCCTGGAAGGGTGTGTATTGACACGTAATGATAATTTATTTAAAAAAAAAAATAAAATAAAATAAAGTAGGAGGCAGACCCAAATCCCGACGTGGCGGAATGGACGTCCGAACGCAACGTGGCTCCTTCGCCTCCACACAAATAGACACGAGGCTTAACGCGCTCGCAGGAAGAGCCACTAATGGCCGCTTCCTGGGGCGAGTTGGAATTAGTGGCCATTAACTCCCGTCATCTCAAGCACTAATACTGCAATACCGCGTGTGTGCGTGTCTGTCTATGAGCAGTTTTTTGAAATTCAGTGAGCAGTACCAGAACCACGATCCCATTATGCGAGGTTGTCTTCCCAGTAATCCGTGGATCTCCGACGACGTCGCGCTTTGGACCATGAATGCAGATATGTGAGACAACGCACGCACACACTCCACACACGATGTGGCTCAACGTACGACAATCAAAAGGCTGCTTATCCTCACAAGGGTCACGGGGAGCGCTGGAGTCTATCCCAGCTGTCGACGGGGCACACCCTGAACCGGTCGCCGGCCAATCGCAGGGCACATAGAGCTAACCGACAGCCGCGCACACAATCACACCTACGGGCAATTTCGAGGGTCCAATTAATGTTGCAAGTTTTTGGAACCTGGGATTAAAACCGGGTTGCCTGGAGAAACCCCCCACGGGCATGGGGAGAACGTGAAAACTCCAGACAGGCGGGTCGAGGATTGAACCCAGAACCGCAGAACTGTGAACGCTTTCCCGCTGAGCCACCGTGCCGCCCCTAAACAAATCCAAATCGCATCTGCAGGTAATCAGATTGGCTCCAGTTAGCCACGCTGGCGACTTTGGCCGGCGGGCTGCGCTCACCCTGGACTGGCCAACAGTCAATTCCGGGGCGCACGTAAAACTGACGGATGAGATCCAGCAGCCGTATCAAACAGGACCAAGACCAGCTTTGTCGGGGGAATCATCAGGCACTCTGCTTTATTTGCGCCGTTTCGTCTCGAAATCTGAATCAGCGTTACTGGCCTTGTACTGAATTTAAACAAGGTACAAGTTGGAGCCACCTTAGTAACGACACGTTGAGTAGGAAGAACAGACAACATTTTTTTTTTTTTTTTTTCCGAATGTCTCAGAGCAATAGTCCAGTGCAAAGAGCATCAAGACTCCCGAGGAGTATTTGAAGCTAAAAATGACGTTTTACGCTTCATGAACCAGCGGAACGGGGGCGGACCCAAATGCGGGACTCCGAAACGAGGGCATGGTATCGAGCGTGGTTTTATTCCAAGCCAGGGTCATACACGGTGTAGCAGTCCAACAAGGCAAAGGCACAAAAACATTTGACTAAAAGGAGCGATACAAACAACAAACTAAGAAACTTAACAAGACGTGGACAAACTAAAAGGGCACAGAGCTGCTGTGACAAGGATAGCTCGACACGAGACTCACGCACAATAGTGGAGCATCCGACGCAACGACCTGGCAAATCCAGACCTAAATGCGAAACAGCTGTGACTGGGCCCAGAGGTGGCATCCGCCCAGAGCAGTGGCCCGGCCACGCCCCGCTCATGACAATTTTCTCACAACATGAAAAATTACTAACGCAAACTTTCAGGTCCACGAAGACTCAAACGGTCGAATTTTGACTCTTTTTTTAAGCAGTCGTTGACGAAAGCCATTCAGGCAGGTCCCAAATGAAGCCACGATCGTCAGAACACTGAATCGCTCATTCTCACCGTGGTATCAAGTACATTAAATGAGCAAAAATTGTAGCATACATCTTTGGCGTCGGTCGCACACAATAGAAGCCGAGCGCGCTCATTAACAACGGATGTTTTGTCCCTGCGAGGAGAGCGCCCACCCCAACGCGCCTCCGAGTGGAACGTTGGGGCTTCAGCTTCATGGCGCTTCTCGTCGACACCATGGGCAGGCGCGAATTCATGACCTACCTGGAAAAAGAATTCAGTGGTACGATCCCACACTTGAAGCGCGTTTGCCGTCGCCTCCTTTCGCTCCTGACAATTTCTCTCTCGCGCCAGCGGAGAATTTGTGTTTCTGGGAGGCCTGTGAAGACGTCAGACACGGAGAAAGTTCCAAGATCGTCGAGAAGGTGGAGGAAATCTACAAGTAAGAGCAGACGCACGTCGGCGGCCACACTAAACCCCACCGTCACGCTTACCTTTTTTGTACCGACCGAACGTGCAACAGAAACTTCTTGGCGCCGGGCGCCGCACGCTGGGTGAATGTTGACAGCAAGACCATGAGCAAGACCTTGGAGGGAATCCGGCGTCCGCATCGCTTCGTCATGGACGACGCGCAAATGCACATCTACTTCCTCATGAAGAAGGTTTTGATGGCCTGTTCGATCTCCTCTTATATTACCGCACATTTTTGTTAAATTGATAGGGAAGTAAACTATGAAAACCAATATGTATTTAAAAAAGCAAAAAAATACATAGTTTTTTTTTTAAATCATTCCTGTCCTGTGAAGATACATGTAAGCACAAAATGATCCAGACTTTGATTTTTTTTTTTTTTTATTCCGTCACGAACCTCCGGTACGGGGGCGGCCCCAAATGCAGGACTTTGAGGCAGAGACATAATGTTCAATGTAGTTTAGGTACAGAAACGCTCGGCGAGGCGGGATCCAAAAGACGTGCAGCAAGGTCCCATGACTATGGTGCTAACTAACAACGCAACAGGACAGGAACAAGCCAAAGGGCGCACAATCACTGTGACACGAGAGTTACGCGTAGAAGCGGCGAATCCCACGGGCAGCGAACTGGCAAGTTAAATGCCGGTGTAATTGCAGTCCCAATGTGAAACAGCTGTGAGCGCTGATTAGGCGTCACCGCCCAGAGCAGCGGCCTGGCCACGCCCCTCTTGGCAGCAGGCCAAGCCTTCCTTACGACATTTTCAACAGAAATGTTGGTTTCATTTTTTTTTTTTTTTTTTGTTAATTGCTTTTCACTTTAGAAAAGTATTCAGATCGCACATCTCATCTTAGATTGTTTTGCACTCTGTTGAGTTCTTGCAACTTCAGCAGAGTTCAAATAAATCGCAGCATAAAGTTAGAAGACCGCACAGTGAAAGAGTCTGAATAATTTTACACGTCACATTTTCAGTCAACAAGTAACTAAATAATGAAAACGGTGGTTGTTTCTATAGATATATCTTTAAACTCCACTCTGTCACAAAAGTAGGCGGAGTCTTTTGCCACTTAACCGCGTCGCCTGCGGCTCCAACAAGTTTATTTCACTCGTTTCATCATTTCAATGAAAAATTGGACAGCGTATGAATATTTTGGGATTAACATCAGCCAGCCCCGTTATGCCGCAAAGGACTTCTTAATCTTCCTTCTTATGTGCTATAAATTGAGCACAAGAGGAGTGGACCTCCAACGGAACCCTGATGGACACCACTCTGAATCTTAAACGTGTATAATCAGAAATCTTGACATTTTTAGCTGAGATTTTTATGGTTTTGCCTAAGTGTGTGTGTGTGTGTGTCTAGGACTCTTATCCCAGATATCTTAAATCTGACCTTTACAAGAACATGCTGGCCCGGGCTGTTATTCCACAGGAGACGAAGAAAAGGTGAAACCTCGCACGCGTCTCCCCATTTTTTTTTTTTGTTGTTAATTGCTTTTCACTTTAGAAAAGTATTCAGATCGCACATCTCATCTTAGATTGTTTTGCACTCTGTTGAGTTCTTGCAACTTCAGCAGAGTTCAAATAAATCGCAGCATAAAGTTAGAAGACCGCACAGTGAAAGAGTCTGAATAATTTTACACGTCACATTTTCAGTCAACAAGTAACTAAATAATGAAAACGGTGGTTGTTTCTATAGATATATCTTTAAACTCCACTCTGTCACAAAAGTAGGCGGAGTCTTTTGCCACTTAACCGCGTCGCCTGCGGCTCCAACAAGTTTATTTCACTCGTTTCATCATTTCAATGAAAAATTGGACAGCGTATGAATATTTTGGGATTAACATCAGCCAGCCCCGTTATGCCGCAAAGGACTTCTTAATCTTCCTTCTTATGTGCTATAAATTGAGCACAAGAGGAGTGGACCTCCAACGGAACCCTGATGGACACCACTCTGAATCTTAAACGTGTATAATCAGAAATCTTGACATTTTTAGCTGAGATTTTTATGGTTTTGCCTAAGTGTGTGTGTGTGTGTGTGTGTCTAGGACTCTTATCCCAGATATCTTAAATCTGACCTTTACAAGAACATGCTGGCCCGGGCTGTTATTCCACAGGAGACGAAGAAAAGGTGAAACCTCGCACGCGTCTCCCCATTTTTTTTTTTGCACATTTATTGATTGCCTTCTCGCGTCTTCCCCTCTTCAGCGTGTTCCCCTTCATGAGGAGACAACGGCACTCGAGCCCTTCGCCCGCCAAGGCCGCCGCCCAGGAAGGAAAACTCCTTAAAGGGTCCGAGCAGCCAGGAACCAGTTCTGGGGCCGTCTGATGCCAGACGAAAACAACGATAACATCGCACGCCGTTCAACTTTCTCAGTTCTGACCGCCGCTTCCGGTTTTATCCCGCACTTCTTTTTCGACTCCTCAACTTTCCCTCGTGATCTGCGGTCGCTTTTCGTGTGGGAGTCCGCATTTGTTGCACGATCCAAATGTTAAATAAAACAGGAACGTATGCGGAGCTGAAATGAAGCATCGTAAGGAAAAGGTTTGATTGCCTGCGGATGCCGCAAGATGGCAGCAAAGCACTACTTTTGTCAAAGGGCCGTGGGCCACACGTCAATAACGGTCTTCATACGCCACAAGATGGCGCCAAAGCAATACTTTTACATTTAACAAGGCTATGGCCTGAGTGGATTGCAGCTTCTTCTGTCAGCCTTGAAAAATGTCTTCACCATCTTCCAAAATGTCGACGTTGTGAGGTCTAAATATCCTGCGCCTGCACTTAAAACCCAAGCTTTCCGCTCTATGAGAACAGAACACGCACAGTAGAACTGTGACACGTAGCCGGCCGCTTTCTGGCCCACGTAGCTGTTGATGCGCACACCCGAGTAGCCTCAAATATTGCTTTAATACAATAAATGAACATAACCAGCTTTCAGCGCCATGGCAACATCCTGCTGCTGTTTTAGTGACTATATTCTTTCCATGTTGATTTTGTTCTTGAGATCCAACTCCGGATTCACAAAGTTTCCTCCTTAAAAAATAAAAATCAGCAATAGAGATAATACAATCAGTTTGTCCCG
Source organism: Syngnathoides biaculeatus (assembly GCF_019802595.1). Taxonomy (NCBI): domain Eukaryota; kingdom Metazoa; phylum Chordata; class Actinopteri; order Syngnathiformes; family Syngnathidae; genus Syngnathoides; species Syngnathoides biaculeatus. The sequence continues at coordinate 28,930,891 of NC_084652.1, forward strand.
TGTATTTTTGATCATTAAGTTTGGTATTTTTTTCTTTCCGCACGGAAACTGGCGATTGCGTCCAATTTTAACTTTGCTTGAGCATGTTTGAATCCCAATTTTTTGTTTAAAAACTGCATGTGCTGGATCGTGTTCTGCATTCCTTGATTATGCGATTAAATCTGTAACAAGTTAAAAGTTAAAGCATGCTAACTAATGGTTCCGTGCTCTTCTTGTTTCTCATTATTTTGCCCAAATGTTAGGTTTTGGCTTCTTTTTATATTCCGACAACATGCACGTTAGACAGTTGAAGACACTCAATCGGCGTTTAGTGAAAAGTGACTTGCCGGGGACCAATCCAGGGTGTTTGGTCGTCTCTGTCTGACAACGACTGGCGGTCATCGGGCGAGATAAACCATACACGCTTTGTTGAAGCCTCTACTTTAATACGCGCCCAATCTTTCCCATCAAAATGAACAGTTTGATCACAGATCGATCGATTCTATTCATGGCAAAAAAAAAATAAAATAAATAAATACATTTAAATGGCTGCGTGTGTCTGGCGTCGGAAAGTGAGCGACGCCCTTTGTGCACCCTTTCAACCGACGACAACAGCAGCAAAGCGTTCCGTCGATGACGTTTTGCACTCGGCTTTGCAGAGCTGACGACGGGATCAATTTTACTAATGGACTCCAGCAACTGCTCGCCCTCGGGCTGAGTCGATACACTTCGAAGGATTAGGATAATCTTCTATTTCCCGTTTCGACACATGAATGTGCGTGTTCAAGAATTAAAAAAAAAAAACAACCACCGCGGCACATGAAATGCAAATCCCCTACGCACAAAATTTGTTACAAATTTTAGTTTATATGTATCAACAAAACAATAGAAAAAAGGACATTGCTCTTCAGAGATTTGCTTTTGAGTCTGTCAAACATTCATTTAGCAACCGCGGAGGGAGGTAGCGACCCGTTGGTCAGACAGGCGCAGGCACGGGTGTCAAACACAAAGGGCGGGGGCCACGCGGGTTCCGCAAAAAACAAATCAGGTCTTTCAATGGCCGCGATTCTTGCTAAAATCTCATTTTAAATTCTTATATGTAATCAACACTAACGTTGCGATGCTTTTTGTCATCCGAGCTCATTTTACAGTAACTGGAACAACGATTACACCAACTATGGCTGACTTCCGATCTCAAAAGTAGTTATCCACTTCTTTTGCGTATATGTAATAACATAATGAGGCATTTCCATGCTTTCAGTTATAACAGCCCTCTGCGGGAAACTAGAAGGCGGCCCGCGGCAAAAATTAACTTGACACGTCTGCTGTATGCAAGGTGAGGAAAAAAATGAAGATGTTGAAACTCGCCAAAATATGGAGTGCATTAAATCTGGTATAATTGAGGCAAGACAAAGAAACAAAAAAAGGGAGGCACGCATACATTCCAGTTCCCATTTAAAAACAGACAAACCACCCAAACTCCCATAAATCATAAAAGTGCTTCAGCATGAGAACGGCACGAACACACAAGGCAGGAACGCTATCATTCAGCTCACTTGTGAACGTCACAAACTGGCTAGACGACTTCCTCCATTTTCCAAAGGGCCCGTCCCGTTCGGGATCGGGAGGAGCCGGAACCGCCCGACTTCCTCCCGGCAGAAGCAAGACTGCACCCTGAACCGCAGGCCGCATCGACCTTCACGGTACTCGAAAGTGACAAACAGCATTTAGAAATATTTGGAGCATAGCGTGTATCATCGACGATAGCGTATGTACAAACCTCCGGTCGGGCTCCCTGGACACATCTTTTGTAGCTAAACTGCTTCAAAGGATCGGGAGGTCGTGAAATGTGTAAATGGAATTTTCAAGAGCTTTGCAAAATGTGAGGACAGTAGTTAACGATTTTTTTTTTAAAGACAGCAGGCATCGTTGAGGCTCAGGTGAGAAGGACCACGTGACGATCGAGGAGGTCTGAAAAATGAAATGAGCGTCGACCTGTGCGCCAGCTCGCCGGCGTCATCACGTGACAGTGTAGAGTTCGTCTTTGCTGCTCGGGCACAGCGTCGTCCTACAAACGCAGCGCCGCATCCAATTCCAGTCGGGCCGCCAACCTTGGGCGGCCAGGCTCCTTTCGCGGGGCGGCAGCAGGAACACCACGCAGGTGGCCACCAGGATGTGCCAAATCGAATGCGTGTACAAGTAGTTGTCCTCCGTCTCCGCAAAAACGTACAAGCAGACCCCGACGAGGGCGCAGAGTCCTCCGGGGATGAGGTAGAAGACCCACCTCTGCCAGGGCGGGAAGTAACAACGGCGACGCCTGATTCCTCGGTACGCCTGGCGACACAAAAACCAGGACCAGACTGACTGACAGTGGTTCATTCGGTCCCATTGCCCCGACCCCTTCCCCGAGAGAGAAAAAAAAAAAAAAAATATTTTGTCATTTTTAAAAATCTATATGCAGCAAATGTGAATAAGTAAGATGCTTTTATAGACGCAATTCCCGTACATTCTTTGACATGCAAGGAAATAAGTGCCACCGGCATTTGAATTTGAAATGTAAAGTCATCATCGCATTTTCAATAGTTGCTACAATTCGCCGTCTGAAATTCACCGGCTGTGCCACCAGCCGGGGTTACTTCAGATCAGAGGTGAACAGCCAGCCAATCGCAGTTGGGCTTTCTTAGCCACGTGACGTCACATACGAACAAAGCGTCACCGGATTGGCCGGCGGTTCGCTTCGGACCTCAAGTAACCCTGCCCGGTGACACAGACGGTGAATTTCAGACGGCGAATTGTAGCCGGTTGAATTCACTTCGAAAAGTTACACCGAAATATAACAATTGAAAATGTGATCGCTTTACATTTCAAATTCAAATCCCGGTGGCACGTATTTACTTCCATCCGGGTGTCAGTTGTGGCCTACGACAGCTCCACGCAAGTGTATTTGTGTGGGCCACAGTCTCGCAAATGTTTCATTCGTCAAATCGAGTTGGGGAGCTCCGTCGAGAACTAATCTTCCCATGTCTGCCGTGAGACGGAACGGCGCGCCTCCCTTACCCAAACGGCCAGCAATAAGACGACGGCAGCGAGGATGGGGGCCAGCAGGTTCCACAGACCTTTGCGGTCCAGCTGCAGCGACATGGCGATCAGCAGAGTCCCCAGCACGAACAAAGTCTACGTACACGGAAGCAGAGTCGCCAACCGCGTAAATAAATCAGAAAAAGCACGACGGCGGCCGCTCGGTTGTCTCTTACATATTTCACGGTGTTCCTGAGGCAAGCCATGCACAAAACGGTGACCCATACGGAACAAACGGAGCCCAGGAAGTCGCAGTACTGGAGGGCGTCGTAGCTCATGATGCACAGGACGGCAATGCCCGGCTGGTCACAGGCGTGGTAGAACTGCGCCACAAACAAACAAAATGAAAACGCTGCCATTCTTCCCCCCGCCCGCTGATCGCTTTCGGCACGTTACCGTGGAAAAGAACATGGTGAAGAGGTAAACGCACGCCTCCGCGACGTAGCCGCGTTTGACGGCCACCGCGACCGCCGGGAGGAAGGCCGCGTTGCTGAGCGTCAGCAGCAGCGTGGCCGCCAGCTGGCGGGCCGGCGACTGAGCCGCCGAACCGTCCGTGCAGGCCCAACCCCTCCAACCTGCGCAAACGTGGTGGAAATACTAGTTTTACATTTTTGCTATACAATCCAATTATTGCCATCAGTACAGCGAGGCCTCCTCTTACCGGCGGTGCGGTGCAAGCTGAGGAGCGAAGGATTTATTATTTTCATTTGTACAATTCTTCATCTATTCCCTTTTTTATCGACGGCTTCTAAGTCGTAATCGGGGTTTCAATGACTGCTTTCCCCGAAACAAAGTAAGGTATGCAAGTTGCTGCATTGGAAACGCAAACTGTGTGCGTGGGACGCGTGTTCATCTGCCCCCCCCCCGAGCTGATTGTTGACACCCCGGTTGGAATTTATTGGAACATTAAAAGGCGCGACCAAAATAGCTGCACGTGTACTACAGTATAAATTCAATGGCAGACATTGCCAGCATCGCGAAAAAAACCATTCGCAAGGTAGCTAACATTAGCATTCGACCACTGCACGTTTGACTTACAAATAACAAATATTTCACTCACAAATGCCGTAGCAACACGTACAGACGGGAAATACAACGATACTCAAAAGGCATATATTCTTCCTAACGTGTGAAAAGGGAGTTTAATAAGGTTTTATTGAAATTTTTCTTCGTGGGGGGGGGGGACTGTCTTTGAGCTTGGTGTAAATATGTAGCTCCATCCATACATGGAACCACACCGCCCCCAAGAGGCCGAGGCGCACACAGCACGAATAATAAATAAGCATGGCTGTACCTCTCATGATTTGACGTGAATGAAATCAGAGCGGGAAGATGAGACAACTTCCCATTTTCAAATATGGCGGCGATGAGTGATGGACAGTAAATGAAAAAATATTGCTTACGCTTGAAGAACGGCGTGTTTTGTCAAAGTAAAAGCAAAAAAATTAACCTGCAGTTGGGCAGACTTTGGACATTCCTACTTTAGGCAAGTTTATTTGTGGCACAATTCAACAACAAGATGATTCAGAACATAAATAGAAAGATGATTTAAGACTGTAGCTGCGCACTGGACTGAAGTCTCACGAGATCGACCGATTGGTCACCATCAAGCAGCGTAAGCATTTCAACGCTGGGGTTTTGGTGCAAATTCAGAGTTGTGTTCATCTTGCAAATTTGGGTCAAACTCCAAATTGTTAGGGTAGGCTAACCTCAACTCGAGAGTTACCGCTTGATTGCAGTTTTGCGGGTTAAGGACGGCAAAAGCGAGGTTCCGGCACACACCAGAGGTACGTACACGTATGCGTACTGTATATGTTCGTGTGTGTCGTACCGGCTTTGCACGCACAGGCGCCGTACAGGTAGTTGTAGGACCTGAGCAGTCGACATTCCCCAAACGCGCCACAGTCGTCGACGCAGGCGCTGACGAAAAGCTCCGGTTCCACCCACACCGCTGACTCACTGCCGCAGTCGCTGCTGCAAACGCACACGACACGCGTTCGATAAAAGCCGCCCGTTGGGTCACGGTCGAGACGAAAATGAAGGGAGCAGTCCAGGAATCTCCCAAAAAAAAAATATATATATATATATATATATATATATATTAGAAAGTAAATGGAGTCTGGGAACCAAACCCAGAAACTCAAACACAAAGAAGACCTAAAACCACTTTGACAGGATCGGGACAAGGAGGTGGACTTGGACCGACGTGACGACGAGAACCAACGGCAAGAACGGAACGAAAGCCGTCAGGTAAATACGAGACAACGGGGAACACCTGGACGGGATGTGAGTGGCTGGAAGGGAGCCGATTGGTCAACACGGGAAACGTCAAACAGAACCAACCTGATACCTACGTTTGCTGAGGAGCCGCAATTTGACTGATTGAATGTTTGGGTCAACATGTTCTCAGAATCGGAATCAGAATCGGAATCGGCTTTATTGGCCAAGTGTGTCAAAACACGCAAGGAATATTTCACCAGCAGTCCCACATCGGAGAACGGGAAAGTCAATTTGCTTCAGAACACAAAGCAGCATGGGAACGCCTGGAATATTTCAACCTCATTAATCATGCAAAAGTTATATGATGAACGTTTCCTCCACTTGGCAACATGAAAGATCTTAGAAAGCTCACTTAAAAATCAACTGCAATACGCTGACAATTTTTTGTCACATTCCGCCAGCCCAATTATTATGATGATGATTATTAGACATTTTACCCATGCAGTCACTGTTCTGTTGTGACCCAATACGAGCCCCTCGCACTCGAGCGGCATCTGCGCCTCTCGCGCAATCCGCATCGTCTCAGATTATCGCACCACCTGCATCCGTTCCTTGAAGTACGACGCCCCTTGCTCGACGGTCATCGCACGGGACTATCGCTCTGCTCGGCACTCCAACGGCTCTAAATGCTCGGCGGACTCTGCATCTTCCAAAAAACAACTTCCACATTGGCACATTACCGTAATTTCCGGCCTATAAACCGCAACTTTTTCCACACGCTTCCACTCCTGCGGTTTATGCGGCGATTTTTTTCCTAACGGCCGCAAGAGGGCACTTGAACGGAAAAGGTAAGAGTGAGACCAGTGGAACATAAGTGCCGAGGAAGTGACTTTTACCGGTATGTTGTTGTTGTTTTTTTGTAAACCAGCCCTGCTAGCGCAGCGCTACCGTTAGTACTGTGCTAGCGTGTTGCTACTGTGTAGCTACCGTGGCTGTTTTTTTTTTTTTTTTTTTTAAACCAGCCCTGCTAGCGCAGCGCTACCGTTAGCACTGTGCTAGCGTGTTGCTAGTGTGTAGCTGCCGTGGCTTTTTTTTTTTTTTTTAAACCAGCTCTGCTAGCGCAGCGCTACCGTTAGCACTGTGCTAGCGTGTTGCGACTGTGTAGCTACCGTGGCTGTTTTTTTTTTTTTTTTTTTTTAAACTAGTCCTGTTCGTGCTACCTTGTTGTTGCATTAAAACTTTGAAAACTCTTTCCGCGCACCGTCTTTCTTTGTAAATATCCCGTGTTTCATTGTGGGTTTTAATGTGGGCACTTGCGGCTTTTACACAGGTGCGGCTTACGTATGTACCAAATGGTATTTCCTTTCCAAATGTACTGCGTGAGGCTTATAATCATGCTACTTGTAGCCCTTTTTGCCCCGTGACCGTCAGCGCAACCGACTCCCCGTTGTCGTCACATGCGTCGTACTAGAGACAAATTCCTTGTTACGCTTCCGACATACTCGTCAAGTAAAGATGATTCTGATATTTGAACCCATTCCAAATATATTCTGTTGGATGCAGAACTTCTTCTTCTTTTCCTTTCGGCTTGTCCCGTTAGGGGGGTCGCCACAGCGTGTCATCTTTTGCCATCTTGGTCTTATCTCCTGCATCTTCCTCTCTCAACACCCCAACTGCCCTCATGTCTTCCCTCACCACATCCATAAACCTTCTCTTTGGTCTTCCTCTCGCCCTTTTGCCTGGGAGCTCCATCCTCAGCATCCTTCTACCAATATACTCACTCTCTCGCCTCTGAACATGTCCAAACCATCGAAGTCTGCTCTCTCGAATCTTGTCTCCAAAACATCCAGCTTTGGCCGTCCCTCGAATGAGCTCATTTCTAATCCTATCCAACCTGGTCACTCCGAGCGAGAACCTCAACATCTTCATTTCTGCCACCTCCAGTTCAGCTTCCTGTCGTTTCTTCAGTGCCACCTCTCGTCTCTAATCCGTACATCATGGCCGGCCTCACCGCTGTTTTGTAAACTTTGCCGTTCTTCATCCTAGCGGCGACTCTTCTGTCACATAACACACCAGACACCTTTCGCCAGCTGTTCCAACCTGCTTGGACCCGTTTCTTCACTTCCTGACCACACTCTCCATTGCTCCGTATTGTTGACCCCAAGTATTTGAAGTCGTCCACCCTCGCTATCTCTTCTCCCTGTAGCCTCACTCTTCCCCCTCCACTTTTCTCATTCACGCACATATATTCTGTTTTACTTCGGCTAATCTTCATTCCTCTCCTTTCCAGTGCATGTCTCCATCTTTCCAATTGTTCCTCTGCGTGCTCCCTGCTTTCACTGCATATGACAATATCATCTGCGAACATCGTGGTCCAAGGGGATTCCAGTCTAACCTCATCTGTCAGCCTATCCATTACCACTGCAAACAGGAAGGGGCTCAGAGCTGATCCCTGATGCAGTCCCACCTCCACCTTAAATTCCTCTGTCACACCTAAGGCGCACCTCACCATTGTTCTGCTGCCATCATACATGTCCTGTACTATTTTAACATACTTCTCTGCCACACCAGACTTACGCATGCAGTACCACAGTTCCTCTCTTGGTACTCTGTCATAGGCTTTCTCTAGATCCACAAAGACACAATGTAGCTCCTGCTGACCTTCTCTGTACTTTTCCACGAGCATCCTCAAGGCAAATAATGCATCTGTGGTACTCTTTCTCGGCATGAAACCATACTGTTGCTCGCAGATACTTACTTCTGTCCTGAGTCTAGCCTCCACTACTCTTTCCCATAACTTCATTGTGTGGCTCATCAACTTTATTCCTCTATAGTTCCCACAGCTCTGAACATCCCCTTTGTTCTTAAAAATGGGAACTAGAACACTTTTCCTCCATTCTTCAGGCATCTTTTCGCCCGCTAGTATTCTGTTGAATAAGTTGGTCAAAAACTCCACAGCCATCTCTCCAAATTGCTTCCATACCTCTACCGGTATGTCATCAGGACCAACTGCCTTCCCATTTTTCATCCTTTGTAGTGCCTTTCTGACTTCCCCCTTAGTAATCATTTCCACTTCCTGGTCCTTCACTCTTGCCTCTTCAACTCTTCCTTCTCTCTCATTTTCTTCATTCATCAACTTCTCAAAGTATTCTTTCCATCTACTTAGTACACTACCGGCACCAGTCAACACATTTCCATCTCTATCCTTAATCACCCTGACCTGCTGCACATCCTTCCCATCTCTATCCCTCTGTCTGGCCAACCTGTAGAGATCCTTTTCTCCTTCTTTCGTGTCCAACCTGGTGTACATGTCTTCATATGCCTCTTGTTTAGCCTTTGCCACCTCTACCTTTGCCCTACGTCGCATCTCGATGTACTCCTTTCGCCTCTCCTCAGTCCTCTCAGTATCCCACTTCTTCTTCGCTAATCTCTTTCCTTGTATGGCTCCCTGTATTTTGGGGTTCCACCACCAAGTCTCCTTCTCCCCTTTCCTACCAGATGACACACCAAGTACTCTCCTGCCTGTCTCTCTGATCACCTTGGCTGTCGTCGTCCAGTCTTCCGGGAGCTTCGATTGTCCCTCGAGAGCCTGTCTCACCTCTTTCCGGAAGGCCGCACGACATTCTTCCTTTCTCAGCTTCCACCACATGGTTCTCTGCTCTACCTTTGTCTTCTTAATCTTCCTACCCACCACCAGAATCATCCTACATACTACCATCCTATGCTGTCGAGCTACACTCTCCCCTACCACTACTTTACAGTCAGTAACCTCCTTCAGATTACATCGTCTGCACAAAATATAATCTACCTGCGTGGTTCTACCTCCGCTCTTGTAGGTCACTATATGTTCCTCCCTCTTCTGGAAATAAGTGTTCACTACAGCCATCTCCATCCTTTTTGCAAAGTCCACCACCATCTGCCCTTCAAAGTTCCTTTCATGGATGCCGTACTTACCCATCACTTCTTCATCGCCCCTGTTTCCTTTACCAATATCTCCATTACAATCTGCACCAATCACAACTCTCTCGCTGTCTGGGATGCTCAGAACTACTTCATCTAGTTCCTTCCAGAATTTCTCTTTCAACTCTAGGTCACATCCTACCTGTGGTGCATAGCCGCTAACCACATTGTACATAACACCCTCAATTTCAAATTTTAGTCTCATCACTCGATCTGATCCTCTTTTCACCTCCAAGACATTCTTAGCCAGCTCTTCCTTTAAAATAACCCCTACTCCATTTCTCTTCCCATCTACTCCGTGGTAGAATAATTTAAACCCTGCTCCCAGACTTCTAGCCTTACTACCTTTCCACCTGCTCTCTTGGATGCACAGAATATCAACCTTTCTCCTAATCATCATGTCAACCAACTCCTGTGCTTTTCCTGTCATAGTCCCAACATCCAAAGTCCCTGCACTCAGTTGTAGGCTCTGTGCATTCCTCTTTTTCTTCTGACGCTGGATCCGGTTTCCTCCTCTTCTTTGTCTTCGACCCACAGTAGCTGAATTTCCACCGACGCCCTGCAGGTTAGCAGTGCCGGGGGCGGGCGTTGTTAACCCGGGCCACGACCGATCCGGTATGGGATTCTTTAGATGAACGCTCATATTTGTTTGGCACAGTTTTTACGCCGGATGCCCTTCCTGACGCAACCCTCTGCATTTATCCGGGCTTGGGACCGGCCTACAGATTGCACTGGTTTGTGCCCCCCATAGGGCTGCATTTGTTGGATGCAGAACGATGACTGAATATACCCAGGGAAATATGTTTTGAATGCTGTCGAGCACAAGGTATCATTTTTCCGTGTGTGCAAAAAGACGGGAGCTATTTATTTACCCGTCGCACGTGAGCTGCAGAGTGAGGTACCACATGGTGGAGGCGGGGAAGGGCAGCCGGAGCGCAGATTTGGGAAAACTGCTGTTCACCTTCACGCCGTAACCTTCAAAAAAAGCTTCAGAAACAAAAAGACAAACAGTCAAGATGAAGTCAAAATCAAACTTGAATCTGTCGCCGTTGCGTGGAGGTCTGCGGTCTTCCCCACAGGCTTGTTGAGAGGCGATGAGCAAGCCTCGAGACAACCTCGGTGCCGCAAAGCACGCTGGGAGCGCCTCCGGCCACCCGGCGACGCTACACTATGATATTGCATGATATCGTGGCACTCGCGGCATGCTTTGCGGAACCGACGAGGTAAATGTCGTTTCAAAGCGCACGCTTTCTGTCCGTTATTTCTTCAGTCATTGTTTTAGTTAACGACACACAAAATCCAAACTACAAAAAAAACGACCTTTAGATATGCTATTAAAAGTTTTTCCTCTCATTAAACAAGTTAAAGGGGTCAGTGGTGTAATGCGGAGTTCACCCTCTTGAAGTCATCCCTTCTCAATGCCATTTAATAACACCATAATATTGGATACGCCTCTTATTTACTTAGTTCCATTTTGTCAAGTTATTTTCGTGTAACGGGAACATCTGCTCATGAAAATGGTTTCATGTGTCCCGTGAACGTAAACAAACAAAAACCGATTGTGCACTACGGCTGCAAATCCAGCGCGACGGAGACTTGCAGCGCGAGCAAAACGTGTTCCAGATGCCGTTCGAAGCCAGCCGAGTCACGTGGGCGTTACCCGTGCGGCACGTGACGTCGGCGCCGAGTCTGAGGATCGGCGCTCGCGGGGAGAGGCACGCCGCCACTGCGCTGCTGCTGTTCCCCGGCGTTACGTTGGTCTGCACGCACAAAGCAAAACGAGACTTCACTCGCGCGCCCGCCGACGTTTGTGCAAACCTGAAGCCGACGCGAGCGTCTGCATCGTCGGGGGTCGGGTCGGGACCGGCCCGCAGTCCGCGCTGGCTTTGCGCCCCCGCCCCGGGCCTGCGTTCCCGACATGTGCTTTGCGCAATTCACTTACAGTGTTGAGCGTGAGCTGCAGGTTGAGCGTGGCGCCGGTGGCCTGGGCGGGCAGCGGGTACGTCAGGAGGGCGGGCCGGGTCCTCCTGACGCCGACGCCGGGTCCGTTGACCGGAGTGCATCGGAGCGAGAGAAAATCGTCCTCCTCGCAGCCAACCGGGACGCTCCCGACGCACGCCGAAGCCGATTCGACCTCCGTCGCGGCGGAGCCCTTGGTGTTGCTGCTGTTGCTATGGAGACCGCTGACGTTATCGGCTGCGAGACCTTCGCTCTTTGGCTTGCACCCCTCTGAAACGGAGCAAGTATGAATTTATGTAAAAGGCGAGCGTTTGGGCCCATTTTGGGCAGTAATTACAGCAGTCAGAAGGTCACCAGCTAAACGGATGCTGCCACTTTTTGGGGGGGAATTACTGCTGGGGTACAAACAGCACTTGAAGGGTTCCTGAAGGATGGTGTTCATTGATTAACTGATTAGTTAAGTGACTTAACAGGCAAAGAAAAAAACAATGGATTGGCTCTTCTGTACTTTAGACGAGCTGATTCAGTTTCTGTTTTCAAACTTTTCCCATTCTGACTGCGAGCTCGTTGTCGATGTCGCTTTTACTTTTGGTTTCACTTTGCGAAATATTTTTGAAATCACTGTCACTGATGGCTTTTGAAGTCAAATATCGATGCGGAGTCACGAGCGTCCGTGTTATTTGACCCATCGACACGTATTGTTCTCTGCTGTGTTTTGCTTTCTTGGTTTAATGGATGCCGTGCAAAGCATTTTGTCGACTGTGATCTTGACTAACGCTGGGTTGGATCGTGATCACGAGCACATCGAGTCTTCCGTCTAAATGACGTCTTTCCTTTGTGTTCTTTGGCTGGTGACACGCTGCAGTTTCCTTTTGAGCTCACACAACCGTCACCGTCCTGCCGACGCACCCGCGAGTAGGAACGCAAGCCAAACGACGGTTTCGAATTTCAAAGCACACGACAGCGAGCTAAAGTGAACTTTGCCACTTGGCCGACGGGGCTCTCGGGTGTGTTTTGCGTCCGTTACCGGTGTAGTTGGACGCGATGCTGAACGTCACCGTTCGGTTGTCTTCGCTGCTCTCCACGACAACACGTAACCAAGTGTCCCACGGCGGGTCGGCGACGGACGCGGAGCAAAGGGTCCCCGAGCATTTCACTCTGACTGGACCGTCCAGCAGAGAGTCTGAGCCCAGGCTGAGGACCAGAGAACACGACGCGCTCCCTGCGACCTCTGCGGAGGAACAATCGGCCACAGACACGGAAAGCGACGAGGCAAACTGCGGGACGTACAACCTGAACGCACAAACGCGCCACACGGTCATCGTAGTTCAGCGGCGGGACGCGATCGCACGCCGACGTCATACTTGAGGCGCGCGGGCTCGTCCGAGCGAGCCGTCTGTCGGAGGGACGCCCCCGTTTGCAGAACGGGGGTGTCGATCGCCCTCCTGACCGACAGCTGAGGCTGGAAAAAGTAGGAACACGATGGGAAACCCTAAAAAAGATGAAGACGCGCCCAAAAAAAAAAAAAAAGTCAGAATATGTTGCAATGTGCACCAACTTTCATTTAGTTCAGGACAGAGTAAAGACAAACAAGTGCGGTTATTTGACGATAATGTCGACCAACCGGTCCACAAACGGCTCGGTCTGGAGGAACAGGTTGGATTAAAAAAAAAAAAAAAAAAAATCCTCTTTGATACTTCACAGTGGTAAAAGCAAAACAACATGTCGGGCCATCTACATCACTGCAAATTACAAACATCCATCCATCCATTTCCTTTTGCTGCTTATCCTCACGAGGGTCGCGGAGAGTACCGGGCGGAGCCTATCCCAGGTGTCAACGGGCACCCTGAACTGGTCGCCAGCCAATCGCAAGGCACACAGAGACAGACAAAAGTCGCACTCACAATCACACCGACGGGGCAATTTAAAAGTCTCCAATTAATTTTGCGCGTTTTTGGGATGCGGGAGGAAACCGCAGTGCACAGCCGCAGGAAACCCACGCAGGCACGGGGAGAACATGCAAACTCCACATAGGCGGGGCCGGGATTGAACCCGGGACCTCAGAACTGTGAGGCCAACGCTTAATCAGCTGAGCCGCCGTGCCACCCAAATTACAAACAGAAAAACAGAATTATGACTAAATTAATAAGGTTAACCAATAAAGAGAATTTCTCAGGTCTCATGAAATTGCACCCATGTACACTTTTTTTTTTTTTTTTTTTTTGGGGGCGGGGGGGTGCAAAGTTGTAAGCGCGCTGACCTTCTGCTCGATCCGGCCGTCATCTTCAGGCAGGTGGGCGGCAACAAACCAGTCGCCGGGGGCCGGGTCGGAGACGTTGAAGGTCGCCACGCTGAGCGAGGTCACGGGCAGAATCAGAGAGTGGGGGGGCCTCCAGAGCGTCACGTTTGGAAACGCCGTGCCGGTCGGGTTTACGACTGGAGGGGCGCTCTGCCGGACGTGGCTATAAAAATTTCAAAAAGAAAGAGAGAGAGAGAGAGAGAGAGAGGAGAGAGAGAGAGAGAGAGAGAGAGAGAGAAGAGAGAGAGAGAATGAAACGGAAATCGAGCAGCGGGCAGACGAAGAAGAAGAAGAAGAATCTCACATGGTGACGTTACGCTCTGCGCAGTCAAAGCTGTGGCCCTTGGTTACGGTGAAGATCCAGCGGGCCACGGCCGTCTCCTCCGGGATGTGAAACCTTTGCAGCCTCGCGTTTCCATACCAACCGTACTTGGACAACTTCTGAGCCGCCTTGGACGAGAGTTCTGATACGAACGTCACCTCCCCGTCTGCGCCATGTGGAAAATTGGGCCGGTTTGAAATCCTCGGAGGACGCTTCGAAACAAAGATCGCTAAAATCTGTGTGACTTATGTCCCACTTCCACCTCCAAAAAAATTTCATAATATAGCCTCAATACTGTATTGTGGATTTGATGGCGGCTCAGCAGATTCCTTATTAATTATTATTCTTTCACGTGAAGCTTTTCCCGGATGCAGCTTCCATTTCGGGAAATTGGAAGAAATGTGTTTTGTAAGCTAGTTCGAGTCAAAAAGTGAAACTCGGGGACAACAATCAATTTACATGATTTTTGAAATGGAAAAATTAGAGAGATCAGTCCAATGTATGAGCACTACCGAAATAAATGGAAATATGCAAATTTATTGTGAAGTACCTAATTTGTGGGCAACTGTGGAGAGTGATTCCCGTAAATGAGCAAAAAAAAAAAAAAACATTGGTGCGATCGTCGGGACACCGAAGTGGGGAAAAGTAGGGATACCCAACACGTACCTTTTGATGACAATTTCTTCCTGACATCAAACAACATTTTTTTTTTTTTTAGGTGAAGTGTTTTAGATCATACCGCGAAAGGCAAGATTTTATGTATAATGTAGAGTCAAATGAATGTATTTCTGAAATAACTGTGTTGATTCTGTGGACATGTTCGTAACTATACTGTACTAAGAGAGCCGTGCAGGACGTCAACGTTACTAGCAATCGACGTGTGATAATGAAATTCAACTGTGTTGGGAAAATAGGAAGAAATGTTTCTGAGGATCTGGTGTCGGTCACCGGTCATCGGTTGTGCACTTGTCGCGTGGAACCGAGCCAAGCAAGTGGCTGACGCGGCGCCCTCCCCCCCAAAAAAATAAAAATCTTCTTTATCGCTTACCGTCTCCAAATGTTGCCTTTGCAAAGGCGAAGACGAGGACGAAATAAAGTGACATGTTCTCCTCCGTGGGGAGCGAGCGCGTGTGAAAGGCTACATGGTGCCCTGGCAGCCTCGCCAGGCTACACTTCCGGGTTCCGGGTTCCGACTGTCAACACGTGACGTCACCACATTTCCCAAGGCGCGTATCCTCACAAGGGTCCCGGCTAACGAAAGGTGAAAGGCGGACATTGGCAGTCTTTATATTGTATTAGGACAATTTCACATAATATCAGGGTTAGTCCTCTCCACTGCCGTTGTGAAAAAGTTCAGTTTAAAAAAAAAAAAAAAAAGAAGACCTCAAAGGTCAAAGGTCACACTGAGATGACCGAATTTCAAGGCAACTCAAGTAAAAAAAACAACCAAAAAAAAAACTCAATTGACTTTTGCAAAAGGACTGAGAACGGGAAAATGTCCCAGATTATAATTTTATCTTTCTTCTGTACTCTAAAAATATTATGAAATACTTTCATGAAGTTCGAAATATGGAGACTCCTTTTTGAATGATGCATGAATCGGTGTTAACGCTTTATTTGATATTACTTTTGACAAACCACAGACAAACCCCAAAACAACGACGACAACCCATACGGATACAGTATATGAAGCATATTCAGAGCATACTGTATGAAATCCATTTATGGGACTCCAAATATTTTTGAAGACATAATCTCTTCTCGGCTTTGTGCAATTGTATTGCAGAAAGGAAACGCGTTAATTATTTCTGAATTTTTTTCCACACTTTTTCCTTTAGCATTATGCAAGAAATGTATTCCAAACGGCAATTTTAACTGACTTTACTTTGGAGACGTAGAATTTCAAATCACCAAAAGGGACTGTGTTTTTCCACCGTGGGAGGGATTTCATACCATGCATCCATGATTATTTATCAAACTGCAGGAAAATGAGTTTTTTGGTTTTTTTTTTTTTATAAAAACGTGACATCGTCGCGTGACTCGATCCAGCACCAGCGAGCGTCGTAGTCGAACAAAAGCGCCGCCGTCTCCTCGTCCTCTTCTGCGTTTTGGCGCTCGGCCTTGACGCTGTCGGATCCGAGGCGGAGGTCCCGCGAAGCTTCCCGGTGCTGACTTCGAGAATCTCGGAAGTCTTCGTGGAGCAAACGGTTTGCGGGGCGGCTCGAAGGTTCCACGCAGCTCCTCGGACCCAAGATGGCGGACAAATCTTCCGGGTACGTTAATCTCGGAACGTCCCTGTAGCGGACGTAGTGCAGCATGAGCGCCAAACACCGGGTCGGGTCGGCCTACGCCGAGTTGAGGCATGTGGAGAGCACCGGTGTCAAACTCAAGGCCCGGGGGCCAGATCCGGCCCATCGCCTGATTTTAGCCAAACCTAGTATCAAATTCCAGGAATTTTCTGAAAATGTGCTCCAAAATTTCAAATTGTCAGACATCATAAACGACAACGTTGAGTTTATTGAGCAAGCATTTTTTGTTACCAAACAAGAACAATAGTTTGAAAAAGCCATTTCCCTTGATTACTGCGTCCAAAACTAGTTCATAATTTCATGTGTAAAAACGTTTTTACGAATGTCGGAGTCATCATAACGGCCCTCTGAGGGAAACCGGAACTACACACCCCTGACGTCGAGCAAAAATGTGCATGCACGTGCGCACTTGCTTGGAAAGGGAAACGCCGGGCTCGCGTGCTCTTCCGCTCGCCGTCGGGCCGCCGTCCAAGGCGCTCGATTCCGACAGGAACCAGCGCGCGGACTCGATGCCCTCGTGCACGGCAGCCAGCTGGCGAAGAATCCTCACGTCGGCGCTGCGCACCCACCTCTGGGTGGAGATGAAAGAAAGGAATGGAAAAATGACAACAACTTAGCAAAAAAGAAAAAAAAAAGAAGGAAGGAAACGCTTTTTACCACGTCTTGTTTGAGGTTGCGTAACCTGTCGGTAAAACTCTGGCCGAAATGCGAGTTGTGGTCGTCGGCCTCCACGTCGTCCCTCATCCAAAGCAGAAAACTTTCAGGTGTTTTGCGGCCAACTTTCTTTTCCAGCTCCTTCAGATATGGGAAGGAAACACCGAGCCAAGTCTCCCGGTTCATGTGCCGAGGAAATTAAAAACCGAATTATTCAAGTTGAACGTGGCAGCTGTCGGCGTAGCGTTTAGCGCCTCGGCGACATCCTGCCAGACGTGCACCGATGAACGTTTGAACGGACTGGAAAAGAAATAAAGTACAGCACTGGAGGGAAAGTCGACGCGCGTCGACGCCAGAGAGGTTGCCGGTTTTGTGGCGGTGGTCCTGTTGGGGGGGTGTGGGGGGGGGGGGCAAGTTCACCTCTTTTGTGTGCCAGCCAAACAACGGCGGCCGTTTCATCGGGCGGAAGAAGCTTCGTGACTCCACAATGCAAATGTACGGCCGCACCCCGGCCGGCTCCAAACGTCAACTAGAAGCTCTCATTATTGACACTCGCGTAGTTTGCCGCTCGAGACCTTCGAGCAACGCGCGGCCCGCGGGTCGCATCCGTCGTGTTCTGTTTTGTAACGCCGGGCCGCTTTTCTACATCAGCGAAAGTTGCCGCGTTCATTTGTCCCTTTCTGGAACATCATGATTGCTTTTTCAAATGTCATCATTTTTTATCAATTTTTCCTCAGTCAATAACAGTTGTCAACATGTGCCCTGGGACTGACCGGCGACCAGTTCAAGGTGTAGTCCACCTTTCGCCCGAAGTGGGCTGGCGGAACCTTGTGCGAACCCGCGACCCCAACTGGAGAGAAGCGCTCTTGGAAAGGGATGGATACAACTATTTTAAAACCGAACATATGAATTAAGAGTTAAAAATCATTCTAAATAGTTAAATAAAAAAAAAAAGAACATTCTTGATCATTATTTTCTTCTTAAAATAAACTGTGTGACAGATTTGGACATTTGCCTTTTTTAAATTTTATTTCATTTATTTTTACTTCATTCACTGAATGTCCCGGACGAGCCCGTCTGTTGGTTTTAAAAATCAGAAGTGGCTCGAGAACACAAAAGCTGGTGCTTGAGGATGAAACAGTAAAAAAGGGAATTCAAAAAGAGAAGAAGAAGTAGTATATATATATATATATATATATATATATATATATATATATATATATATACACACACACACACACGTGATGCTCTCCAATTATGGTCTGCAATCCAGTACGATTAAAGATTGTTGAAGTAAAGTGTATGGACCGCCAGAGGGCGACAAACATCCAAGTCAAGCTTCCACTTTTACGCAGCGAATCTTTTTTTTTTTTTTTTTTTTTTTCAATAAACTGAGCACCTTTTTTGATTCTGATTGCTACGTTCGATTTAAATTTAGGGAACAACACATTTGATCTGATTATCATATGTTCTTAGGAATAATTATGTTTACAAAGGCACCCACTGTCTTGAACTTTTCTCACCCAAAAATGGCCACCAATGATTAAACCTGGTAGGAAACGATGAAATATTAATATGCAAGTCTTTAATTCAAGTCAAGTCGCAGAGGATGAGAGAACAATGGGCATAACGACAACTGGATCAAAAACAGTACACTAAGAGCACCATTAAAAAAAAAAAAAAAAAAAAAATCGCATCTACCGCATTCCTTGAAAAGACGTAGCCGTATTTCTGCAATTTGGGGAAAAACTGCACGGGCAGAACGTCCAAACTCAACGTGGGAAAGTCAGGGCCCAGATTCAAACCCTCAACCTCAGAAGCGCTGGATGTTTCCGACCCACGGAAACAATTTTGCAGGAAACCCTTGAGTAGCTTTTGAAACCGCTTTCTATCAACGAGAAGACAAGAAACGCATTCATTGGCTTTTGTGTTGTTCTACAGAATTTCTCTTGAGCCATCACAATCACTATCAGCACCGGTGCACCCCAAGGTTTTGTCCTCTCCCCTCTGCTCTTCTCGCTCTACATGAACGACTCCACCTCGTGGCATCCCACTGTCAAACTCCTGAAGTGTGCATATGACAACATGGTAATCGGGCTCATCAAAGATGGCAACGAGTCTGCGTATCGACAGGAAGTGGCGAGACTGGAGCTTTGGCGTGGTCAACACAACCTGCCGTTGAATGCTCGAAAAACCGTAGAGATGATTGTGGACTTCAGGAGGCAACCTTCACCACAGCTGCCCCTGACCCTGTCCAACTGTCTCGTGTCCTACAGTCAAGACCTTCCAGTTCTCGGGACCTGAGGTGGGAGACGAACATCAACTCCATCCTCAAAAAAAAAAAAAGCCCAGCAAAGGATGAACTTCTTGCGGCTTCTGAGGAAGGACGGCCTGTCACAAGAGCTGCTGGGACAGTTCTACACTGCGGTCACCCAATCAGTACTGTGAACCAAATCAGTCTGGTTTGGTTTTTCTGAATGTCGTACCAGGGCAGCTCCAACTGCTAAAGTTGCTCTTAGTCCTGTTAATGAAGTAAACGTGTCGTCTGCAGGACACGATTTCCAGAACCCAGCAGACCCTGTGGGGGGGGGGGGGGGGTGCCCTCTGGACGATCTCCTGTAATTGACGACCGTGACGTGATTCCCATCGAAAGCGGTGGTCTGCCAACCAACCAGATGAGGGGCACCAAATCAGCAGACTTTTACGTGCGCAGGTGTGAGGCCACGCTCAGGTTTTGAACGGTCGGGCCTGATTGTTTCACCTCTGGGATTCGATTTATGGGCTCCAGCGGAGATTAAGTTGCACGCTCGTGAGCAACCCTGAAAACTGAGCTTGGGTCAACACAATGACTCACGGCAAAAAAACGGGACGGACTGAATTATCCGTCCCACTTTTTGTTTTGTTTTTTTTTGGACCGCTTTGCTTGATTGCAGTCGAGAGGCGCCGCAATATAACCAGAAAGCAAATTTGTTCTCCCTGACAGAATTGTGTCATTTCCTCGGAGGCCCGACGGACCGGGCGGGAAGGCAACGACGCTGAGCTCATTCTCGCACGAGAAAGGAGGTCATCGTCAAAAATGTGGCGCGCGCGCGCACACACACACACAGGCAGAATTATGTCTTTAACGAGCCACTGTGCCGAACGTCCAGTCCGACCTGAGCAAACGTTCCAAATTCTTTTCCAAAAAAAAAACGTGCACGTTGTGGAAAGGCCTTCATTAGGAACATAAAATATTTTACTGCATCCGTCTGTGGAGTTCCAAATGATTTACGGGTCGCCGCTTATTTGGGCAGCTGTTTGGCCCGATTCCAGGTGCCAAACTCCCAGACTTGCAAACAGCACGCAGGTATACATGGGGGGAAAAAAAAAAAGCCATCCATCCATTTTTGCACTCGGGATTTGCGGGAGGGGAACCGGAGCGCCCAGACAAAAAGCCACACGGGACGGCCGCTAAAATGCGGTACAAATTTCAAAGCTTCGTTTTGGAATGACTCGGGTCTTCCTTCTTCTGTCCTGACGCGCTCTGCCGAAGTCCCCCGGCGACAATCCCGACGTTTCGCTGCACGGTTCGACTCTCGGCCCGAAAGTCCCCGAATGGAGTGCGACCAAACGGGCCGGTCGTGCACGTTTGCCTGTCAGGCAGGAAGTTTGAGACCAGTGCAGAAATGCATCAGAGAGAACAATGAAAAATGGCTCCGGACTCGTTGGGTGCATCTGTTTCCATTCAAGAGCGTACAAAGCGATGAAGTTAGTGAAGAGCTACGCTCACGAGTCTCACGTGCATGGAGACGAACCCGTAAACATCCGTGACTGGCTCATGTTTTCTTGACATAAAGCAAAGTTCTTGGCTGGAGCCAACAACTTTCGTGACGGCGTACAAAAGGCACCAAAGATGAAAATACGTGAAAGTGCGGACAACTTCCTGTCGCACGTTGCTCGATCGAAGTCTTGACAGGAAACGGAAAAAGCCCCGAGGAGCGTCGAGGACCAGAACCCGCGGGGGGGCACTTGATCCTAAACCCATGAACATTCCTGAGTAAAGAACCCCAGCGAGGGAACATTACTGCTCAGATGCTTAACAACTGCCGCGGCCTCTTTACATCTTTGAGGAGCCCCCTGGCCCCAAAAATTACATTTTTCAAACCTTTTTATAGGAATTTAGATTCATCCTGTATTTTCATCTTTTCCGGGGCAGCGTTGTTTCGTTTACGTTCTGTCATGTTTTGCATGAAACATAGTAAGACGCTGGAATCATGACACGGGTTCTCAGCTTGAGGGTTAAGTTTTCGGGACCCCCCCCCCCCAAAAAAAAAAATTAAACTGAAGGTAGCTCACACCAAAGTCAAGTTTTCCAAAAAAAAACCCCTCCAGATCTTTGTCGACCGTACGAGATGTATTTTTAAGTGATGCTTTGGGAGTTACGTCACAATTGCTTCTTCCCTACAAGGGCATTCGTGTTTGGGTCAAAGCAAACTATTTCCAATTGATATCAATTTGCCAAAGGGGGGCGGGGAACGAAATACATAAATCAGTGGGGGGGGGGGCTGAAAGTGAAACGAAAGTGGTTTGCGGGCCAATGCTGAAATTGACCCACATTGCCAGGTATTGATGTCAAGCGCTGGATGCTACGACCGGAAGCTCCTCAAGTCACTTCAACATAGTTGGGTGAGGAGGCGCAGAGGGCGATTAGGGGGTCGCTTCACATGGTTGACGCACGTGCCTGTCATGTGTCTGGACGAGACTCGTCACCCGCATTGCCCACGAGTGAACGCGAGGGTTGGGCTGTAGGCGCGGAATGGCAGCCACGCTTCTAATCCACTGCCCTGTGGAGGGCCAATATGGCGACGTGGGACCGCGGAGTCGATGAATAATAAAGCCTCTTTGAGTGTATAGCATAATATTAATGTTGTTATTGCAATACACCCACGTGCCACAAGATAGTGTCGCAACGCACGGTTGTCAAAAGAAATCTTTGAATATGCGAATCTGCATTGTACTGGCTTGACAAAACTAAGTAAGTTTGTGAGACCTTTTTTGAATTTTGTGTTGCTGAAAAATGCCAATCGTAAACCTTTTGCCTGTTTTTGTTTGCCTCGTGATTGCAAGGTACACGATTGCCAGACGGTTCTTCCGCGTCCTTATTTTGAAGCGTGTTGACTTTTCTTGCGCGCTCACAGTCGGGAAAACTTTGGCCGGTGCATCCGAACGGAACGCCACACAATGGCCGCCTCCCGCATCTTGAGCCTTTCTCCTGTCAAATATTTGAAGTTCTCTCCCTCTCTCGTCCTGCGACGAGTAGACGCAAGCAACTGACAGCAACTCGAAGGGAGCTTTCTAGATAGCGGCAGCGCCGGCCGCCTTCGCCTCTCCCAGTGACGCACGCACGCCGCCACGGCGGAGACAACTTAATGAACAGGTGAAATATTGATCGGGGGACTCTTTCTTCCCTCGGCCGTCGTCAAGCCGACGCGTGTTCATCGGCGGAAAGGTCACGAGTGAGCGCCTGTCGAGGGACACGGGAAAGAAGGCCAACAACAACAATGCAAATGCGTCCGGCCGAAGACGAGGAGTCAATCACTTTGGCTCTTTTCTTCTCTTTCTCTCTTCAGCTCTTCCTTTGGTTTAGTGCGCAAAAACACACAAAACGCTCACTTACTGACATTTGCATTCGAAAATAGAAGATACAAAAAAAAAAAAATTGAAGAAAATACGCGAAACTATCAAACCAAAATACACACATGTAAATAAATACAAACAAAAACACATTTCTCACAGGAACACTTCCATGTTAGTCAGCAATCCATTTTAAATATGTAATCTAATCATCGCTGAACTGTCCACGTGCTTGCATCATATGAAATGAAATGAGTGTGAGCTTGAAGTCATCCAAACGGCCACCGAGCATCAACATGCAGGGATAGCTGCACGGTTAGCCAACTCGCCCCCTTGCTCAAATACAACAACACGATTCGCTATGAGTGTAACTCCAGTTAAGTTGCTCTTTCTTTATTAGCACCCCAACAAGTTCATGTGGCGACACGCAAAGACCATGCTTTGATGCCAAAGATGCCATAAGAACTGCATCCAAAAGAAAATACATCCACAAATAAATGACAAAACACAAGGAATGAACACACCTCGTTGGTCTTCTTGCGAACTCCCGTCGAATCTTTGCCGCTGTTGTACCGTTTGGACAGGGAGTGTCCCGAAATAAGCGTCCTGACACCAACGACATTGGTAAACAAGGTTCCGCCACATCAACGTGAACTCACAAAGGAAACGTGGACGTGTTCATATTGAATATTGAGGACGTTCAAATAATGTGAATTGCACAAAGCGCGTTCGTGTCAGTGACTGCAGTTTTGCATTTCGGATGAATCCATTCATCAAATTGTCCAGAAATGCAAAGGTGTTGGTCACGGGCTTCCCGAAATTTGATGGCTCTAAAAACACGGAGATAACGGCGCAATGTCGGCGTGCCACGTGAGCGTGCCGGCAGCGCCATGTTTGATGAAGTTGATGAACGTTCTTCTCGGCGCTCTTCCCGTGGGGCTCCTTCCAGCACATATGGAGGTCATTTTTTCAAAATTCCTCAGCAGAGAGAGAGAGAGAGAAATGCGCGGGGGGGGGGGGGGGTGAAGTCTGGGATTTGGGATTGGAAATCATGCGAATAGGATGGGGGGGGAGGGGCTACATTTTTGGGGGGCTTTGTGGGTCTGCACTTTCTCTTTATACAGAAACACGAGAGCAAGTTTGGGGCCATCCGGGAGGTTGACTGACAGTCAAATTGAACCGAAAGGAAAAAAAAAAAAACATTTTCATCATCAAAAAAAATCATTCAAAAAATGACACAACAAGTCATTCCTTGGGCAACGTGTTTCTTGTACAATCTCGAAACATGTTGGCGGCCACCCCGCCTCTCGCTCGCCGTCAGCCCGGGATCTCACGACGGTTCTGAACAAGGATGGATGCCTGGCCGTGAAAAGAAATCAACATCTTGTGGGCCACGAGGAAGCCGGGAATTCAACCGGCAACACTCCATATCGTATCTTATTGTAAGATGTCGTATGCAGCGGCGGCTGATCCGGGCCGGCCGAGGCCTCCTCCGCTGGCCTAAACTAGCAAACGGCACCTGCTAAGCACAGTTGAGGTTCTCTCATCTTCTGAGGTCTGACAATGAAATGACTGAAAAACCAACAGAGACTATCAATCAGAAACTTTCATTTTTCAAAATCTGCATGCAAAGGATGCTCCATATTTGTCTCTGCAAAGCAGAACCCGCCGTCATTGGCAAGTTGCGGGAATGGGAAGTCAAAGACCGATCGCACTGTGGGCACAAAGCCGCTTCCGGGAAGCGAGGCCGCCGTGGTCGAAGAGCTTTGGCCTCCTACGTCATCTTGAAGAGGGCTAAAGATTAGAAGAGTACAAATGGCAGAGAATAAATCCTTAGGGGGGGCGCATCGGAACATGTAAAAGCATTTTTGCCGCTATCGAACGAGAGCCAAAAGAAGAGATTTTATTCAGCGGGAGCAAAGCACTTGAATCCAGAACATGTTCACGGTCGATGTCGGCCCAGAGAATGTCCGTCGATCTACGCCGGCGACGTTTAGCGGCGGGCCGAACAAAATGTCCGACTGGCCTGTTGCCATTCACACGACAGAATAAAAACAAAACGGGCTCGAATTTCACACTGAGTAAGAACATTTGTCTGTAATCCGGGACGAGAGCGTTTGCAGATGTGTGAGTTGGGAAAGGTTGCGTAGTACCAACAGCTCTCAGGAGGATGCAGCCCAGTACTGGAGTTGCAAATCCTGTTGCGTGGTGGATTCAAGGAAACCTGGAAAAAGTGCCGGACCTCAGCCCCACACGGGAGGCCGCGAGGGATCTTGAACCGGGCCACTTTGTCCGTGACTGGCTTCACGTTGACTCCACTTGACATTCAGACTGAGCGCCAAAGAAGATCCAATGATTGCACTTTCCCCAAAATGTGCGCTGTCTGCAAAACTGGCTCATTGCCGACACGTTCCCACAGAAAAAAAACGTTCGATAAAGATCGTATAGTTTAGCCATCTCGTTGCTCGCGAGGCTCCGATTGTCACAGTCACGCAGGATCATTAATCGGGTTTTAACTGCTGGGATCAATAAACAAGAGCAGTTTTTTCCCACTGCGACCACGCGAAAAGGATCCCGATATTTGACTTGAAAGTATTGAAGATCAAGAAAGTCCCTTTGCAAAACTGCTTCAAATGGTCACGTACACTGCAAACGACGTCTGGGAGAGTTTGAGCTTGAAGGGGGTCGACAAACATTCCGGACCTGCTTGATTAGACTTGAAAGAACCTGTCGTCGTGACGAGTTCCAGGACTTTCAAGCACCCTGGAGGGATCCTCCCGGGGCCGGAGTGGCCTCAGGTCGAAAGGGCGACCGCTTCCCTCGTCGAGAATTTCGGTCAGTTTTCGAGCAAACTCCCCAACCACAGCTGTTGTCCGTCAGCCGGGGAGGAACAGAACGCTGGATCGGCAGAACGCGCCGTCGACGGTGGGTTTTTCGTGACTTCTGTCTCGGCCTCCGGATCCTCCGCAGTTCCGACGTCGTCCACGTCCC
The DNA here is from genome assembly GCF_019802595.1 of Syngnathoides biaculeatus. NCBI lineage: Eukaryota > Metazoa > Chordata > Actinopteri > Syngnathiformes > Syngnathidae > Syngnathoides > Syngnathoides biaculeatus. Next base: position 28,956,275 of record NC_084652.1, read on the forward strand.
GCCGCAACTCTCGCCTCTTCTTGCACACTGAACGACGCCGACGCTGCGGAATGTTTTTGTCGACGTTCCGCGGCAACACTTGAAATTGAGCTTTGTGACGCGGTCCCGCAACTTTTTCAACGTCCACCTCGAGGACCTGCCGCCTCAAACCCAGGTCAGCTCTCGCCTGAAGTGGGTTAAGTCACAGCACACCCAGCACACTTTGCGGATTATGAAATTCATCAACACTAATCGACGTAATCTCGTACTTGTGAGCAACGCGCAGAATGAGCCGGCGTCACTTGAACCGCGTGCGGGTTCCGAAGACCGCAGAAGACGTGAGGACAACCCGAAGAGTTCTCCAGTCGAGAGCACACGTTGCCAAGTTCTGTGCTCGTGTACTTTTCTCCATATTTGTACGGAGTGCGCAGCCACGTCGGCGTAGACGCGACGCGGTATTATTCCGCGGGGCCGCCGGGGAGAAGTTTTACAGTCTGGAATGTGCAGCATTTCCCCACAGGAAGGGCGCAAGTCAACCGTCGGCCCACGCCCCGATCTCGCCATCGCACGCGACGTCGGCGGTGGGCCGCACGTTCGCCCGAGGCGTCTCGCGTTCCCGATAATGACATCACGAAAGCCGCTTTCGAGCTTTTATGTTTTATTCGAGACACTTTTACATCCTTCAGTGCCGTTGGACAACATTTCAACATTTGGCAATAGAAAAATACTGAGAGGCACTTTCAACACAAACGTACTGAAGCTTTTTTTTTTTTTTTTTAAACTTTCAATATTCACAATATCGCGAACCTCCTCAAGCAGCACGTCAAAAAATGTACACAGGTGCAGACGCAAAAGTCCGAGCGGGCGTTTCCACAACAGCCACGCGTACGCGTGTGATACTCGTACTCGTGAGTTCTACCGGACCGTACAAACTGGGGCCCGACCAGCTAATATTAGCCCTTTTCAAATCAGAAAATAATTGTCTGACTTTTGAAAACATTTACAAAATACAAGAACGATAAATACATTCAGATAAAAAAAAACTAAAAATCTACAACTGTGTTGCAAAAGTAAAGAAAAGGTCATTTCTTTACTGTTATGAGCACTAAGTGTCAAAAAAAGAAGAAAAAAAAGATTATATTGACTATAGTTTTTTTTTCCAAGTAATCGTCGGATTCATCAGTTATCACAATTTCGTTCTTCCAAATATCACAATCGGTATCGGCCTCAAAAAAAAGTCGGGTCCGAGTACTCGTGAAAGGAAATAAGATGAAGCTTTCTGTGAGTGGTCAGAGCATTTTTTTTCCCCGTTTCTTTATATAGCAAACATATCATGTAAACCTGTTAAAACGTGTTTTATGAGGTGTGCGCAATCTACGAAATCGTTTCTTCTTCCATCTTTCTGTTTTGTGGACTTGCGCTTTGCGCGTCACGTGCAGAATCAATCGTCACTTGGATCAGCGCCGGTTTCGGTGCTCAAAGGCGCCAAGAGCCCCGACTCCGGTCGTGATCCGGGAGGCTCCAAACGCCAAAATTCGTCCGGCTCGTTTTTATAGCAATTGATCAGTAACAGAACAGGTTTCCTTTTGAAAATCAATGTTAGCGATTAGCCACAGGTAAGAAAAACACATTTGAAATATTCTTCAAAAAGGTCCAAAAAAATGGAAGTTTGATGATTCCTTTCGTGAATATGCTAGTGACATTTTTGGAGGCCCAAAAACAAAATGTCCCCAAGTTCTCCTTTGAACATGTGCTACTGATCAAATGATATGAAAACGGTCGTGATTCGGGAGGCTCCAAACGCCAAAATTCGTCCGGCTCGTTTTTATAGCAATTGATCAGTAACAGAACAGGTTTCCTTTTGAAAATCAATGTTAGCGATTAGCCACAGGTAAGAAAAACACATTTGAAATATTCTTCAAAAAGGTCCAAAAAAATGGAAGTTTGATGATTCCTTTCGTGAATATGCTAGTGACATTTTTGGAGGCCCCAAAACAAAATGTCCCCAAGTTCTCCTTTGAACATGTGTTACTGATCAAATGATATGAAAACGGTCGTGATTCGGGAGGCTCCAAACGCCAAAATTCGTCCGGCTCGTTTTTATAGCAATTGATCAGTAACAGAACAGGTTTCCTTTTGAAAATCAATGTTAGCGATTAGCCACAGGTAAGAAAAACACATTTGAAATATTCTTCAAAAAGGTCCAAAAAAATGGAAGTTTGATGATTCCTTTCGTGAATATGCTAGTGACATTTTTGGAGGCCCCAAAACAAAATGTCCCCAAGTTCTCCTTTGAACATGTGCTACTGATCAAATGATATGAAAACGAGGCGACTGGGCAGCGAAGTCAGTTCCATTCAATGGCTCAGCGGGGGCCTCGTCCTAACCAGCAGAACGAGGCCCACGTCGAATACATACAAGACGCCCCCCCCTTACAAAGCTTTCCAAAAAGCTTCACTTCAGGTCATTCAAGTGGTAACAACCGATAATGAGTTCATCTCAAAATCAAAACATTCCTTTACCGTGAGAAGAGCGACTAAAAGAAAAGAAAATGGTGCATCATCCTTCCTCAATTCAAGGAATTTGTTTTGAGATTCGCACGAGCGAGCGCCAGGACGAACGCAACCCGCCGGACGCTCCTCCGAGGCCCCCGCCCGTCGCCAGCGAGAATTTCGGGGTGACGCACGGGAAACGCCCGCGTATGTGTGCGTGCGCTTTTTTTGTTTGTTTGTTTTTTCCTCGTCCGTGGCTAATCTATCGACTTCCTCCTCGCCGGCAGGAGTTGATTCTGTGGCAGTTTTCGTGGCGAGCGATTTTGTACTGGGCCAGTTTGCGGCGCTCGCTACGCCATGATGAGGTGGTTGCTCCTCTCTCTGATGTCCGCCGGAGGAACCAACTCCTTTTTCACGGGGGCCGACGACGAGGCGCAACGTCTCCCTTTGGCCTTGAACAAGTCCGATACAAAGAACGCCTGCGGGGGAACAGAAATACATCTTTGTCTGATTATTTTCGTCGTTGCGTTCGGACGCTTCGGGTTTTTCTCACTTTTGAGTTAGCTAAGGGCGGATTTGTTAACTGGTTAGTCGATCGCAGCGCTCGAAAAAGTAATAGGACTTCAGAAAAGTATGGAAAGTTATTGTCAGGAGAAATGAGAAATTCAAAAGGTAAAATTTTCTACTTTTGCAGCGCACAAGCTCGGTGTTAATTTGGAGCGGGAGTAAAAGATCCCGAGAACTTCCATAATTTATGCGCCACGCCATCTTTCGTTTTTCAAACCTTCAACAATATTGCAAATTGGAGGTGGTGACTCACAACGCAGTAGGCCACCAGCGCACCCTGAAGAAAACCCGCCAGGACGTCGGTGGGGTGATGCTTGTGGTCCGAGACGCGGGACAGGCCCGTGTAGAAGGACATCATGACCAGGGTGAACTGGGTCAGCGGGCGCAGCAGCCGGGCTCCGTGCCAGGTGAAGCGAGACTGCAGGTAAAACTGCACACGGATGCACGAGTGGTGCGCGGTCGGTGGGGGGAATGAACGAGGAGATGAAAAGGGAGGAGAAGGAACTCACCACCAGGTAAAGCATGGTGTACATGGAGAAGGAGGCGTGTCCGGAGAAGAACGACTTCCTGAGGAGAAAAACATCAAGTCAAACCTTTCGGGCAACGAAAGTCAGATCAGATTCACTTGCGAGTTGGCTTGAGCAAACAAATCCGGAATCAAAGGAATCAGATTCACTTGCGAGTTGGCTTGAGCAAACAAATCCGGAATCAAAGGAATCAGATTCACTTGCGAGTTGGCTTGAGCAAACAAATCCGGAATCAAAGGAATCAGATTCACTTGCGAGTTGGCTTGAGCAAACAAATCCGGAATCAAAGGAATCAGATTCACTTGCGAGTTGGCTTGAGCAAACAAATCCGGAATCAAAGGAATCAGATTCACTTGCGAGTTGGCTTGAGCAAACAAATCCAGAATCAAAGGAATCAGATTCACTTGCGAGTTGGCTTGAGCAAACAAATCCGGAATCAAAGGAATCAGATTCACTTGCGAGTTGGCTTGAGCAAACAAATCCGAAATCGGCATTTTTGGATGAAAACAAAATCAAAGTAGTGATTCAGAAAAGAGACGCAATGCCGAGGACTTGCTTTGTTTACATCCGCCGGCGCCGACCGATCAAATGCGTCACAGAGCCGAGCATCTCGGCGAATCTCGGCCGGTGGAGCCGAGGAGCCCCTCGAGGAGCCGTTCGGGGATTCACCACAGACTGACTGCGAAGTGTTGCGGCAGATGACCGATGAAGGCTAGCCAGCTAACGCTAACTGTTGCGCAGTAATAGAAATAAGCAGAAGTTGCCACCCAGCCAAGGTGGACCATTGCTTTTTCCGACGTAGAAAGCCAGACCGGATGCTACGAAGAATCTTTCTTTTCAACTAAAAAAAAAGCATTTTGGTCACAGGGAAAAGATGTTGCAAAATATCTTTGTGTAACTTCTTTCTGATTCTGTGACAAAATCTGCCACTGGGACGGTCTGGACGATCCCGGTGCTGAAAAATCTCCTTGTGATGAATGCGCGCGCACGTATACTTTGTAAACATCCGGCCGGTCTGAAACGTCCCCGTCCGTGCTTCGACGACAACTTTGTCGCCGAGTGTTCGTGTTCGCTGTGGACAAACACAGCGAACGTGTCAACTTTTGTTTGAAGGTTAGGTTGTAACGTACGTTAGTGCCCTCTTCGGAGAAGAAGGGGAACTATGAGACCGGGGGATTCCCCAGTACGCGTTGGCGACGTACCCAGAATTGCCCCGTTTGCAACGGATGCGCATTCGTCGCAAGGAGACTTTTCGTTCGGATCGTCACACCGGGAGGGGATGGTAACTCTTGGATTGTTCATTTGTCCGACAATGACACGTCTTCATTGAGGAATAAAGATCGAGATGCCTTATTCAGTGGACGCTGCCGTCAATGCGAGCGGGGAGAAAGGAGATGGACGTGGCGAGCGCGAGCTCTAATAAGTGGCGGCGACGATACCTGGCCTCCTGGACTCGGTTGTCGGGCCCCTGACACTGGTAGTCGGCGATGTAGCCCAGGGAGCAGTTGATAGCGGTGAAGTCGGGCTTGCACACGTCAAGAAAATGCGGACGCAGGCGGCCCACCGACACTTTGGCGATGTCGGTGAAGGACTGGCTGACGGCGCAGCCGAAGACGAACACGCCCACCTGCTTGTACAGGGCGGCGATGTAGGGGTTCCCCACGAAGGACTTGGAGCCCTCGTTGAGGAAGTAGATCCTGTAGCTCTCTCCCAGGACGATCTGACGGCACAAGTCCAATTTGGTTTGGATCGGGAGACGCTCGGCGCACGAATCTCATCGCTCGGCTCCTTCCTACTATTGCACACGGCGTTATTTGTTGGGTTTTTTTGGACAAGAATCTCCAGATGTTGCGGTGGCGGTTGTCAGAAATGTAGAAACGATTGTTGGGGGGTGCGCTTGAGGAGCCACGCAAAGTGGGACGAAGAACTTGATCGGAGGACGTCGCCAACGCGCTCGGCGTCAAAGTCAAGGATGAGCCATTTATCGGTTGAACATTTGACCATTAAAAGCGATTCGTTACTTTGACTTTGCTTTCAAATCCTTAAAAATATTAAACGCGAGGTGAGTGAGGCACATCCTTCGTGTTGCACATTTTTCAACTGCGAGTCAAGATGGAGTTTATCGTTGAGCTATTTACATTTTTTACACTTGTTTGACAGTCAACAATGCTAAGTTTAGAAACGCTCCCTGACATACCGTGAATAAAGTTTTGATCCCGGCAAATTAGACCCCGAAATATTATTCCTACGGGGAAAACTGTCCAGACTTTTGCTCAACCCTAAAAGTTCAACTCTCAATTGTCCCGCTTTCATCTCGTCTACGATTGGAGTCTAATTATTTCTCCCGACTTTCTGCTGGAATGTGTGTTTATTTGTGCAATTTTCATACCGACGTCGACCTGCAGCTCTTGCACGAGAGTAAACAAAGAAGGGACGACGGACTCGGGCTGGGGGCTGAACTCGTTTTTAACTCACAACTCCATCACGCTCCCCGAAGCCACGCGGACTCTTTTTATCTTACACGGCGGCGATGACGGATGTGGGATCGGCGCGACGAGAGATTGGCAAGGAGACGGGAGAATGTGAAAAGGACAAACTAAAAAAAAAAAAAAAAAAAAACCCCCACACGGGCAGCAAGAAAGGACGTCTAAGGAGGAATGGCTTCGGGGGGAAGTTGGGGGAGGCGCCGCCGCTTCTTATCATCACAAATGCCGTCGGGCCCACGCTCGCTTTTTCGACAGCTCGGGTTTCACCAGCCACGTCGGGGTGTTTTCGCCTTAGTATCTCGGTTTCATCGGACATTCTTGATGAGGGTGCGGAAATAAGTCCCGTTCTGGGAAAGGCTTTGCCGGGGGTTAACCGGCAGGCCCGAAGCGGTGTTGTTCTTTCCACCATCCGAGCCTTTAGGGCCAGCCCACCACCAAGTCTCATCTTGCGTCAATCACCGCGGACGGAGGTCGATGTCAGCCGTTTCTGAAAGGTTCCTCGACTTCTCAAACAAAACGCCGCCCTTTTCACTTGGTCTCAAAATGGAGGATGTGGCCCCTCGTCATCCGCAGCAAAAACGACCGCCGCCCTAAAAGTCGGACGGCGCAAAGGAAGGTCAAGAAGGAGAAGGGCCTTGTAAAAAAAAAAGTGACAAAGCCCCACGCGGGGGGCAAGGCACGCTCCTCGGCCTGCGCCGACAGCTCACCCCAGAAAACGCCGCTCTTATGCGTCTTCCTCTACAAACGGGAGACAAACCCCCCCCCCACCCCCCTTCGTTCGGCTGGGAAAGGCGCAAACGCGTCAGCCGGTTGCCGGCCTCAAATTCAAGCGTCGATAAATCAACGTCCGTCATCACATTGTTCAAAAAAAACCAAAAACGGGAATATTTGAACCCGCGTATTACCCGAGTTTGAGAAATTCATCCACTTCGAAATACTTTAGTATTGGTTGCACAATAACAAAAGTACTTTTATGCATCGCATCTCATCTCATCTCATCCCGATGACATATTAGCATGTTAAGATGAATGATATAATATGGATAAAAATGGATGCTACATTATGACCAGTTTGAGAGAAAAGTATGAAAAATCCTTGAAAGTTCTCGGTATGAACTATTTGAAAATGTCCGGAGAAGCCGCGAAGACTTCGGTGGGGAACCCCCCCCAATATTCAACGTGAACTGAATTATCGCTAGTAGAAGTCGAAGGTGCAAAATTTCGAGTGCAACTCGGTTTTCTCCCACCCGCCGACTTTGAAATTGAGATCCGCTGCTGTGAATATGAGCTGTGCTTATCGATACATTTTGATATCGGGCAGCTTTGAACGCACAAATGCAACGGAGACAATTGTCAGTAGGCGGCGCTAGTAGCAGTGAGGGTGGCGGAAAGAGAGAGAGCGGGTGGTGATGGTGGCATTAGCGAGTGAGAGGACTTACAGACAAGATGGTGATAAGAATGCCAGCGGCGCTAAGCACACCGTCGCTAATGGTGTCTCCGTTTTTGGCCGGGTACTTGATGGACTCATCGTGGCAGTAAAACCCTCGACGGTAAGGCTGAACGGCGCTGGTCTCGATGACCAGGAAAGGCAGGCCGGCTATCGTGAAGGTGCGGCGTGGTGGGCAAAGCAGAAAAGGGTGGGGGGGGGGGGGCAGAGGGAGGAGCCGGGTTAAAGGTCGGCACACGGAAGAGGTCACGAGGCAACACGAGAACAACGTCCCAACGAGCTCAATCCGTTTTGTGGCCCGTCCGCGGCAACAATCGTCGTTGCAAAATGGCGGAACGTTACTTTTCCCGATTATTTTGCCGCTCGTCGCAAAACATTTGTGCTTGGTCTGCTGAATGGCGTCTCGTTCCAAGTTCCCGAGTTGCATTTAAAGCCGTGGACGGCAAGTTCATCGGCTCTCGCCTGACGGATCGTTCCTTCCCTTCAATGTTCGGCAAAAATCGACATTTTCATCTTCTTTTTGTTCACTTGCAGCTGCACAGTGGATCAGATGGAAAGCCTCGCAGTTCTGAGCTCCTGGGTTCAATCCCCGCGTGGAGTTTGCATGTTCTCACCGTGCCTGCGTGGCTTTTCTCCGGGTGGGGACTCACATACCAAAAACACGCGACATACTTTGGACACACTTGTGAGTGCGACTGTTGTCTGTCTCCACGTGCCCTGCGATCGGTCGGCGACCGGTTCAGGGCGTGCCGTGCCCCGCCTCCTGCCCTCCCTGCGACCCTTGTGAGGATAAGCGGCCAAGAAAATGGATGGACGGATGGTGTTCGCTTGCTGTCGGTATAACATTCCTTTCCTTTCCTTTTGACGTAGTCGCCACGGCACGGCAACCAAGCACAAATGGAAACAGCTTCGCGCACCACCTCGAAGAGAACCAGGAAGTGTGCGATCTTGAGCGACGCGGCCAAAGCGTCGACGTCAACTTTCGGGGGCGAGACGAGCCAAGGTCTGAATTGAGATCGCGGCGACGCGCGTTCTCCCGTCGTCCCGCCGCAGCGCAACCCAACTTACGGAGACCACGGGCACAGCGACCCCCACGGCCGTCAGCGCCGCGCCGGACACTGTGCTGCTTTTGTAGGGGAGGCCGATGCTGCTGTCGCCGCAGAAGAATCCTCGCTGGTAAGGCGGCAAGGAAGATTTGTGCAAAAACACAGCGACAAGCATCGCTGCGCAGTTGGGACAGGCGACACCGTTAACACTGGCGGCAGAACATCACGCGCCGATAGTCAACACACACTCGCGGGTTTCAAAAATCCCTCGACTTGAAAGAAAACCATTTTCAGATGATCTGAGGGTGAAGATGGAGAACCAGAAAATGTTTTTGGTCAGCTCAACTTGCTCTTTTCTGTCAAAAGTACTTGAAAAGCGGAGCGTCTCATCCATTTAGCGTCTTTCGCAAGATGAAGAGGCAAAAAAAAAAAAAAAACTTAGTTTTAATCTATCTGCCGACAGCACACAGAGCCATTTGGGAATTACGCCCCCTCCCCCCCCCCCGCCATTTCCCCCTCGAGTTCCCGAAAGGCAGGCGCGGAACCCACTTTGAAACCCGAGCGAGGACTTTGGGCCCAGACGAAATTTTGGGGAAACACTTAAACGGGACGCTGGCGCTTTGGAGTCATTCAAGTCAAGAATTGTGCGAGGCCCGCACATCTGCTCGCGAGGGCCGAAGCCGAGACGGGGAGGGGGCACGATTTGGCCAAACGGCAAACGGCGGAGCGGCCTTTGAAGGTCCAGCTGGCTCGCGAGGGTCCTCGAGAAGGCTCCTTCGGCCTTCCCCGCACATTCTGCAAGATTTTCAGATTAGCGCTTTTATTGTTCATTCACATTCCTCAAAACGTTATCCGGCAGGGAGCTTAAAGCCGGATCTGCTCGGCCTTTCGGAGTTTTTGGGACTGGAAAAACACACACGCCCAAAAAAAACAAGTACTCGGCCCCTTAGAAGTTTGATCGGGTCCGGCGTTGAACACGCCGCGCTGACTCCGGCAAAGGTTACACGACAAAATAAAAAAACAAAACCTTCTGGCGCTAACTGCTGGGACAGATAACGAGGAACAAAAAGTAACTCGACACAAAACTCAAGGCCAGAGAAATTTCGTCACGGGCGAGTCCAAGAGACGGATGATCGAACCGGTTGCTGTCGAACGCTTTGAAAGGAGCTAAGAGGGTTGAAGTCGCCCCGGGACTGCGCGATTGCTTCTTTTCCAGACTCTCCGCTGGGGAATTTTCTTCACCCCGAGAGTCCTCCCTCCGTCCGAACTGTGCAGCATCAGCAGTGAGCGCAACGTCTCGGGATTTTCCCCTCAGCCCCTTCCCGCTCGGCGGCCCGTCCTCGTCTTGCCAGTGACAACAAGGATTGAGGTTTTGTTTTTGTTTTGCACTCGCCCAAACCACCCAAACGAAATCAAAACATTCTTCCACATCGAGCGTCATTTTTTTCGCGGCTAATTAGATCCTCAAGTGCGAAGCGCTTCTCACGTCTCCCGTTTTCCCGTTCGGCGTACGTCGCTGCGTATTTTGGAGGATTTGCCGAAATACCGAGAGGTGTGACCCTTCAAATAAACAGACGCGGATTTTCCAGGGGCAGGGATTCCTCGCTGTCTGGACCTGAAATGTGTACGTCTGAGGTACTTGTGGTATATACTGTATTGCGTGCGCACACACACACACACACTCCAAATAACTGTGTGTGTGGTGTGTGTGGGCCGCACAACCCGTCCCACACACACACCACACGGCTCGTCTGGGCCGCGGTTATTTGCATTCAATTGACTCCAAATGCATTGGATGTGGATTCTCCACCGACATGCAGAAACGACGCATTTTGTTCCACGTTGCCTTTCAGTCGGTCACGTTTTCCCCCCTCCTAATTCTTAAACTTCATCTCGTCACCGATGGGACAAAAATCACGTCAATGGAAATGGGATCAATCCGTGCCAGCCTCCCCCCAAAAATATTGCAATAAGACAAATAGCTGGAAAGCCTTGGCCTCACGGCTCTGAGGACCGGGGTTAAAAATCCCCCCCCGCCCGTGTGGACTTCGCATGTACTCCCCGTGCCTGCGTGGCTTTTCTCCGGGTGTGCACTCCGGTTTTCCTCCCACATCCCAACAACATGCGACATTCATTGGACGCTCGAAATTGCCCCGAGGTGTGATTGCCAGTGCGACTTTTGTCTGTCTCTGTGTGCCTTGCGATTGGCTGGCGACCCGTTCAGGGTGTACCCCGCCTCCTGCCACCCTTGTGAGGATAAGCGGTGAAAAAAATGGATGGATTATTCAGTATTTAATTCCGAAAACAAAGAGGTAAACGTGCCATTTGGAACAACCAACGATGGGCAGGAAAGAGGAACCGACAACGAGGCACACCTGGACAAGTGGATGGATGGAGGAAGCTGATTGGTTGACAAGGAACAGGGACTGATGAGGACAGCGCGGTGGGCAACTGGTTAGCACATCGGCCTCGCAGTTTTGAGGTCCAGGGTTCAAATCTGTGTGGCGTTTGCGTGTTCTCCCCACACCAGCCTGGATTTTCTCCGGTTCCCTCCCCCATCCCCAAAACCTTTTGATCGAAGACTCAAAATTGCTCATAGGTGTGAGTGGTTTTTTTTCTTCTATGTGCCCGGTGATTGGCTGGCGACCAGCTCAGGGTGTACCCCGCCTCTCGCCCGAAGACGACAACCCTAGCGAGGATGAAGCGGTCCAGAAAATGGACAGATGGACGAAAAATATGAACCACAATGAAAAATAATCCAAAGGAAAACACGATTTGCCGGAGGACACTTGCTGCGGTTTCAAAAATAACAAATCGTGTTGAAAAAAAATTGCGGAGGTCCCAGCGGCAAGACGGGGAGGGAAACGTTTCCCAACGTCATCCGAAAGAACATCTCGGCCGATGTTCTGGAGCGGCTGAACCGAGAGCTGCAATCAGAGTGTGAGAACTGAAGGAGTTGAGATTACCCGTTGCGGGCCAGCGTTTCCTCGCTGTGGTTGCGGCCCTTCCAACCGCACGTCTGGCCAGCCGCTTTGTTGACAAGCTTCTCTGTGGATTTGGGGGTGGGTGGGGGGCTCAAGCGGCGCAAACCGCGGAGATTCACACTCCCCGGAGACACAGCGACATTGCTTGGACTCAAAGTCCATCGCCGCGTTGTCTTAGCAACAGCGGGACGACGTTTTCCCACGCAGTTTTACGTTTTGTCTTATTGTGGAAGACTGACCGTCCTGAGCCAAAAATAATGTTCTTTGACTGGCGTCACCCTGAGAGGGTGAGAACAAATGAAGAAGAATAATAACAACAACAACAACAACCCACATTAAATCAGATGGATACAAAGACTGGAAAAAGAGCAAAATCCAGTTTCACGAGGGAACCGTTTGACTTCAATCTGAGGAGGAAAACGACAAGCGCAGGTGCAAACGTTCAGCTGCACGTCATCCTCCGTTTCTTTGCTGGAAATCGCCGCCGTGCCGAAGGTCAAAATTCAAAACATCAGGTCGGAAATGAAACGAGTAAGAATACATCGAGCGGAGGCTGCGAGAGGACATCCGGCGAACTGAAGGGTTCCGGCCGCAATCACGACCTTGAGCCCGTCTGAAACTCCAGCTGCAGTCCGACCCTTTCGCCGACTCCGCAAATACACAGCGAGACATTTCGTGCCAGATGTGCACCCCGAGAGAAGGGCCGCTCTTGAGGAATGCCAGACATTCCGGAAACGATCCCGAGTCGCGACAACAAAGAACCAGAAAGAGCCCCGCCATAAGCGTGCGTTTGATACTCGGCGAGCACTTTTGGGGAGAGAGAAAAGACAAAAACTCTCACCAAAAAAAAAAAAAAAAAAAAAAGGTCACGCTAACCCTTCCGAGCTACATGTTAGCTTCCATCCATTGGCACCGGATCCTAGGCCAACTGTTTAAGGGCGTGCGACACCCTGAACTGGTCGCAGGGCACGTATATAGACACGGACCATCGATCCCACTCACTGAGTGGGAAACGGACCCACGCTGCCTGCCTGCCCGCCCGCACCAAAGGCAGGCGAGCGGTACCGCTACACCATCACTGACCGATGAGCTACGTGACGGGTCAAGCTAGCGACACCCTGACAATAACGTCTTTGGCGTCAAACTCATTTTTGTTGCGAGTCAGAACGTGGTTATTTGGATTTCCTTGGAGGGAACCTGTACAAATATATAAATGCCACGTAAACAACAATTCGATGGCTTGAAAACTAGAAGCAGACTTGGGGGAAAAAAAAAAAAAAGTTACGACGATCAAATGTCTTTCGAAATAGGGATTAGAAACAAATATGCTTGCAATATCTGCAATTGTGTTATTTTCACAAGACGGTCCACATAAAATGATGCGTTGGGCCGGATCTGGCCCCCAAGCCACATATTTGCCGTGTTTGGGCTTTACCGTTTCGACAGTTGTTAAGTCCAAACTCACAAGCCGGGAGACTCGAGAAACATTTAGCCTTTTGGACAACAGCAAGACCTGATTCTGCTCGCGGACCTTCCGTCAGGGATCTGACGCCGAACCCGCGAGGCGGATGGAGTCGTCTTACCCAAGAAGAGGCAGAAAAGGTCCACCCCGACCAGCAACTTGGTGCGGCCGTGATCTTTGCGGCCGCTCGCACAAGCGCCGCCGCTCTTCGTGTCGCCTGCCATACTTTTCTCATAGATCAAGCAGCGTTGCATTTATAAGAGCTCCTCGAGTCCTGCAAATCCACACGAAGGATCTTCTTGGGCTTTGCTTCCCCTTCCGCAAGAGTCGCGCGTCTTACTGGCGTGGAGCAACGGTCACTTGGAGCGTTGGAAGAATCCAGAGTCGCCTTCTCCGCACCATCCTTGACTGGCTTCTTTCTTTCTTTCTTTCTTTCTTTCTTCGCGGCTTCGGGGGTGGCGAGATGGGAGGCTCTGCGAGTCGAGTCCGCCCACCCGAGGGAGGGGGGGGAGAGAGAGAGGGAGAGACAGATAGATAGGGAGAGAGAGAGAGAGGAAGAGAGAGAGAGAGGAAGAGGAAGAGAGGGAGAGAGAGAGAGAGAGAGAGAGAGAGAGGAGAGAGGACCCCACCTCTCAATGAGCGCAGCAGGCCGGCGCGGGGCGGGGCCAGACCCCCCCTTGCAGTTGCAGGAAACTCCAAATTGATTCCATACTTCATATCTGCATTGGGAGTAGAAAACAATGCAGAGCAATCAGCTCGTGAGTAGGACACGAACACTCCACAGATTGGTCGGCAACTCCATCCATCCATTTTTTTTTTTTTTAGCCGCTTATCCTCACAAGGGTCACAGGGAGTGCTGGAGCCTAGCCCAGCTGTCACCAGGCAGGAGGCGGGTGGGGTACACCCTGAACTGGTCGCCAGCCAGTCGCAGGGCACACGGAGACAAACGGTAACACTCACAATCACACCTAGGGGCAATTTAGAGTCTCCAATCAATGTTGCATCTTTTGGGGATGTGGGAGGAAACCGGAGGGCCCACCGGGAGAAAAGCCAGGCAAGCACGGGTGGAACGTGCAAACTCCACACAGGAGGATCCGGGATTGAACCCAGGACCTCAGAACTGTGAGCTCAATATTTTCCAGCTGATCCACCGTGCCGCTAAGATAACAAAATGAAATGTAAATATCGACTATATCTAATATCACAAGTTACATACTGTACACACTCCACTCTCTAGTTACCAAGTACCACCCCAACAAAAAGTACATTATGTACGTCCCTGACAAAAGCATCATGTGCTGCACTAAAACGTAGAAAAAAAAAATAATCCATTCACTTAAAAACAAGCATCTACCGTTAAAAACTTAAAACCATTAACTGCAAATGTATTGAACCTAACTGTACTTTGGCCAGACGTACGGGCCGCCTGCGGCGCTCGCACCACACGTTGAGAAGCACTGACGTAACCGTATTACTACAAATGTTGGATACGATGCAGTGTGTGCAACTGTGTATGAAAGCAAAATTAATCCCACTGTGACAGAGTCAATCAAAATTGATTTGTTTTGGATCAGATTTTACGAGTTTCAATAATGTTTCAGCTGACTGTTTTTTTTTTTTTTTTTTTTTTTAATAGTTGATGTCAGTAAAATGTCAGTCGAAGCTTCCGTTTACAGAAACAGTTTATTACATTTCAGACGCAAACAGAAAAACATGGGCAAGAAAAAGACTCGCTTCATCTTGCGCTTGTGAGGAGTCGTGGGCTTTGCATCGTGCTACAACAAAATCGTCTTCCGTAATACGAAAGAAGCAACGTGATCCAGATGTGCTATTAATAAATAAAAGTGAAAACAGCCACACGTACAGCTTAAGGCGAAAGAAAATAGTAGCGTCATTCAGGCTTTTTTTTTTTTTTTTTTGTTTTTTTTAAATTGGGGAGGGACGGCTTTTCTTCCAGTTATGGATACACGCCACATCATCAAGTGGACCGTTTCAAATTATGACGGATGTTCTCAGACGGTGTCGGCGTACAGAGGCGGCGGAGGAATAAGTTCCAGCTCGGAGAGGTCCACTTCCTGTTCGCTGTCATCCACAACACCCCCCCCCCCAAAAAAAAAAAAAAAAAAAAAAAACTAAGATGAGTCTCATCCAGTGTACCACAGACAAGAATATGAAAAATCAAAATAAAGAGCAGTTTTAGGTCAGTACTTACGGATAAGGAAGCTCCTCGACAGCACACAAGAAGCCTGGATGAAGGAGAAAAGAGGAAAATGTCACACGCATTCAGTCAAATATTCACTTCTTCACATGCACAAGCAATAATTGAAATATTCTCGGAAAGAGAAATTGTCCTTCAAAAGTGAACAGTTTGGAGCCTCCCGGGAGATCCAAAAAATTTCTGTGACATGAGCGGCAACAGAAGGGGAAACGCTCACTTGTCGGCTCGGCACTTGGGAGCAGGCACAATGGAGAGAAAAATTGTGGTGGTCAATACATATTGTCATTTACACGAAAAGCACAAATCATTCATTGTGTAATATTATACTTAGTCGGAGTGGGAGCGCCACTATCAGGAAAGTCGCCAAAATCGTCTTTGGCGTGTTCGAAGAAGATGGCCAGCTTCTGCAGGGCTTGGTGTCTTGTCCTTAATAGGACACAAAATGCATATTTCTTTCCAAAAAATCTACAGGATGTCTCCACATGTAACCGAAAGAATGTACATCTCTAGTATAGTCGTTGAAAATGTTGCAGGCTTGCTACAGATTCAGATTTTTAGCTTATTATTACTTTTTTTAAATTATGAAGCAATTTCTGGTAATTCTTTCAAAAAAAAAAAAAAAAGCCCCCAAGTCTTAACTTAAATGATGAGGTGGGCTGTTGTGTACGCACCTCACATGAAAAGTCGCAATTGTCTCAAGCGCAACAAAAGTTCAACACTAAACAAAATGAAAAAGATTTGCTCTAAACTGACAAAAAAAAAAAAAAAAAGACTGCACATACATTGCACAAAGGAGACTAGCCAACTTCCTACATTTACATCTTTTTACATTTCTCAACTTACTGTGTGTGCTGATCCTCAAAGTTGGCGTCGCTCAACGTGCGCCGAGTGTCAGCGAGGTCAGCTGCTGTCAAAGTCACGCACGCCAGGGGGCGGTGGCGAGCAGGTGAAGGAAAGAAAGCCACAAAAAGAGGAAGACAACAATTTTGACCACAACAACAGAAGAATTCTGCTGGAACTACATTAATACACGCTGGCGTCACCTCAAGGGGGAAACGCTTGAGTTCTTGTGGTAAACTTCAAAAGAAGCACGCCAACAATTTGCACTCACGTGTTTCAGGCGCTGACGTTGCTTGATGGGGAAAGCTACAAGGATAAAAAAGGGGGTTGGGGGGTGGGGGGGGCGCACACACTCAAGTTTTGTATTTTGGGAAAAAAAAAAAAAAGTCATTCATAATATTTTGGAGAGCATTTTGTGCATCATCGGGGGACCGCAGAAAATGATCCAATTTCATCTCAAATTAGATTCAATGATGAGAACAATTAAATTATCAGCATAAAATTGTTGCTTCCTGCAATTAAGTAAAATGATTTATATCATAGCTACATTAGAGGCGAGGGCAAAAGGAAAAAAAAAATAAAATAAAGGGTGGTGGGGGGGGGCGTTCCATCAATTTTTTTTCCCCACATATTTTGTGTGTTTTGCATAAGAACTGCAATCCAAAAGACAACACAAAGATGATCCCGAAGGGGAGTTTTCACAAACGTCCCACTTGAAACAGAAGAAAAAAAAAAAAAAAAAAAATCATTCGCCCAGAAAGTTCGGGGTTCCTTCTCTACATGCTAATCAAGATTGGAGTACGACAAAGAACTAAACACCGCTGAAATATTTCCAGTTCCTCAAACCTGAATTGGTGGTTATAGTGAAAAGACAACCCTAAATGGACATAAAAGAAATCTGAAAAATGGTAACCCTGAATGGAGAAACCGTTGGCAAATGCGTCCCCCTTACTGGCTGTCGTAGATGGCTGGCAGCGTCTCGTCGTCGCAGGCCCACTCCTCGCTGTCATCGGTGACTGAGGAGGGAAAGAAAACGGCTTCGGTGAAGAATCGCCGGCGTGCGCACTTTAATGCCGCCATTAAAGTGCCTTCACCATCAGAAAAAGCGCAACAATTTAGATCGAGTCACTCTGAGCTTTGTTTACCAAGCGTGGCACAACAAAAAAAAAATCAATTTTTTGGGGGCCAAATGAATAACGATGACTTTGGACTGGCGTGCAGTCCGCCCATCTGAGCGACAAGCTTCTTCATAGTTTCTTTCCAAAACGGTGGCCGTCCCCATCGACTTAAAAAAAAAAAAAAATGACAAACCAACCCATCTTTTGACAAATATTTTGGAAAACGCTTCTGGAAGGAAACCGTTCCCAGACTTTTTTTTTTGCATTTCTTTATGGCAATCACCTGAATTGTAACATCACAATTCAGGTAACTTGCACCAAACATCCAGTGCCAAATTTCTCACACGATTCGGGAGCTAAGCTATGCGAACATCCTCCACTTTCAAGCAGAAGATTGACGACGCGCAAATCCAAGCAGAGCGTCACAGCGTGGCCTTCTGAAAAAGCCACACAAACTTTTGTTTATTCTGCGACGCGGTGGGCGGGAGGCGGCCCGTTTGGCGACAGATTACATCCGCATGTGCCACTTACCGACCGCTAAGTGGATCGGGACCGGGTGATTGGCCAAAAATGGGCAGAATCCGCCAGCCTTGTGGAGGTTTCGCTCCCGACGCCATTGTGCTCGCAGTGGAGAACTTTAGGATTACATTTGTTGAGCCTTATGCTCATTTCCACATAAACTAGTAATTAACGTAGACAATTTCAGTGCGCTTTCCACGGTTTCAAGCAGGAACGTGGAATTTGAAAATGACCCCAATAAAATCTAACAATCGCTTAACCCAGTTTTTTGTTTTAACTTAGGAGGGCATCTAAATGTTTTGTGGTGGGGAAAAAAAAAACAAAGAAAAAAATGAATTTGAACATCTATGAACTGCAAATGAGCAACCAAATTTTAGCAGTTACTTTTAGGGCACCAGTAGCATAAACTGTATACATTTTTTTTTTAATTTGTAATACTCACAACTGCTTGTGACCACAAGATGGCTTGAAGATCTGGAGAAAGAAAGACAAAGAAAAAAAAAAAAAAAAGAAAAAAAAATGAGCGATCACAAGGCGAGCTGACGCTTGCGCGTTGGGTACCTGCTGCCGACGCTGATGGTGTCACCGTCCACGTTGGGAGCCCGTCCGGCCGCTTGGGCCTTTTTGCCCAGTTCCAGCATCTCCCTGATATTAAGCTCCACGTTCATCACCGAGATGTAACCGTCTGCGAAAAGCCAGACACAGCGTGGACGCCGAAGGGCTCGACAGGACAAAAAAAAAAAAAAACTGCGGGTGAAACTCACATTTTCTGCCCGCGTCCCGTGCCAGCCATTTGCCTTTGGGGCAGTTGGTAGTTCGGATGATGCTGACGGTGTCCCCGCTTTTGACAGGAAGGTCGTTCTTGCGGAGTTTGCTGGCCACCATCACCTTGGCGTGGTACATCGGCTCCTCGTCGCCCGTCACCTGGCGAGACACACCGCGGCCTTCGCTTTCGACATCAAACATCATTTCCCAAGTAAACATTAGAAATCACTCAAGAACGTGACTAAAAAGATAGAAGCCAGGTCCCAACTAATTGCTGGGTGCAATCAAATAAATACACAGCACTCTAAAATGAACATTTCCTTTTCCGGTAAATATAACAGCTCGTGCCACTCAAGTGGCAAGTAATACGGTGCTTTACGTTTACTTTGACCAATAACCAAAAATAATAAATCCTATACAAGGTGTAAAATGCCAACGGCTTGATCTGACGGAAAATAGGAAGTGTTTTGTGACTTATGGGGCATACTGTACTCATCTTTTCATCTGTTAATGTCCACATACTTTGCTTATTTGTGGGAGGGTCAATTATTTGCCGCACAAGCACAAATAAAGCCGTCCCGACGTTACGGGAGTCGCGTTACTGCCTCTGAGCACTACAATGAAGGACTGCGGTGTAGCAAAACATTTGAACAGTATCTTCAACTAATAAAAGCATCATCTGGACCTACTTTAAATTTCTTTTTCATTTCATTTTCTCTCTTCTCCCTTTCCTTTTGCTCCTTTTTCTCCTTCTCCAGGCGGTGCTTCTCCCTCTTCTTGCGTTCCTTATAGGCAGCCGTGTTGGGGCTATGAAAAAGCAAAACTGAGCGTTCAGCGGAAACAAAAACTCATTTTCCATTAAACGTTACGAGGGTCAACAGAACCGTACGCCGGTGAGACTGATGTGAAGGCAAACGGAACGTCGTCCCATTTTAATGAAAGCGCCAGCTACGTACCTGGAGACCTGATTATGGGATGGATGTTCTCCTGAGACGCTGCCCCTGTTTGATCAGCGCAGTGGGGGGGGGGGGAAGAAGAAAGAAAAAAAAAAAAAAAAAAAAAAAAAAAAAAAAAAAAAAAAATCAAAAATGTGGTGCTCCGTCCGTCCGGCAAAAACAATTAAAACGCAAAATGCTCGTACCATGGATTCCGTGGCCAAATGTTAAGCGCCGCCGCCGCCTCCTCTTTCTGGAAGTAAACAACACACGTTATTATTTACTAGCACAGAAAAATGAGAAAATCAATCTGATGTAAAATTATTTACCGCAGGAGGGTTGCCGTCAGCGTATGGATCTGAAAGAAAAGGTTAACACTTAGTTCTTGAAGGGTTATTCCGGAAAAACTTGATCAATCAATCATCATCCTTACTCTTCGGGTTGCCTTTTTGCTTGTGCGAGTTTTGGCACACGAAGAATTTGTTGAGGTTTTCCACATCTTCATAAACATTTTCACACTCATAGTCTCGTTCACTGACATCGGGAGGAAAACAACCCAAAAGAAATTCAGTGTGTAGAAAGAAACGACGCATTTTTATTACCGTTCACCTCGTCTGTGCGCAAATCCCATCGCGAGTCGCCACGGCTCGGAGACCGAGCTCGTTCTCGTCTCGGGCGGACTCGGCAGCCGACAGTTCAGCCTCATCGGCGTCCTCGCTCGGAACGCCCCGGTCCGGTGTGACGCACCCGGTCACGTTTGACGGCTCAGGGAAGACGGCCGAACGAGGAGCTATTCCGTTCCGACTGCCGAGTCGCAGCCGGCGGACGACGCAGCTTTCGTCGGTTCCCGCCGGAGAACACGCGTCAGATTGTGGAGGTCCAGGGTCGGTGGGCGCAGGAGGCGGAGAGCCAAGACCTCTCAAATCCAGAACCTCGAGGTCCAACGCAGCAATATCTACAGCTTCGCTCTCCGTGGGCTCCATCTCTGGATTCTCAAAGTCCGGAAAGACGGGAGCATCCGGGACAGCGCCGGAGATCGGCCTTTCGGACTCCAGACCCGTGGCTGGCTCTTGGCTGATATCTTTTATCGCCTCTATGAAAAGAAAAAGCAGCACTTGAGCAGATGTACGTGCTCACCACAAATATTTCAAATTCAAAAACCACAGTGGTGTCCAGAAAAAAAAATAGAAAAGGGGGAAGTGGGGTGTGGGGTGGGGGGGGGGGGGGGCAGAACTGTTGACACACCGCGAATTGAAGGCTGGCGGTAATGTCTGAGAGCGACTAATGGAGGTCTGGGAGGCTTTCCTGGTTTTGCCCCGAGTGACCCCAAGTCCGGCAGAGGATTCTTTTGAGGAGATGGGTGGGAAGGAAGTCCAGCAGCGGCAGGAGGAGCTTCGGCTTTATCCGGGCGACACTGCTTCATAAATGCAGGCTCTGCGGGGACAGCCATATTCAGAAGAACACAAATATGATTTCTTGAGTGCACGAGACCACAACACGACAACGTTTGCAAGGTACTTCGGGCAGAGTTGGTGACTTTGGAGAAAGGTCGGGCAGAGATGCAAGACAGGTGCGGGAGAGCGACGGGCGGCGGAGGAAGCGGCGGTAGGTCGGGCTCCACGTTCTGCGGGTCCTTCAGCGGCGGAGGGAACGCCCACTCGCTCGATCCGACGTCGGGGGAACGCAGACTTTTTGGTTTGCTGGAAATCGATACGTGCCGGCGGGAGAACTTCTTCTTGGCCCTCTCGAAGGTGCTGATGACGCGACTGTCAGAGTCAACGCTGCCCTCTGCTGACGGAGGAGTGACCGAGACGTTTGGACTGGAGAGGCGCCACTCCGCGCTTAACTGGTCTCCGTGGAGCCAAACGCCGTCGTCCGACGTCCGCTTCGGCACGGAGGGCAGCTCGCCAGGAGCGCTGGAAGGCCTGCTGGTCAATTCAGCATATGTGGGTTCCTCTTCACTTTCTGTGCTAAACTTTGACACTTTCAGCGGCTTCAAAGCGAGCAGCAAATTATTCTTCCTGGGTTTTATTTGCGGGATGTTTTCTTTCGCCGGCTCTTGTTCTTGTCGAGATGCTGTTGCGGCTTGCGGGTCACTCTTGTGCTCTTTGGCACACAGGACAGGAAGCACTCTCGGCATGCGTCGCTCTTTGAAGGACTGCTTTTTTGCGCCGTCTGCGCTCGCGGGCCGAGAAGACGGGGAGATCCGCGGCGGTGGTGGTGGAAATGAAATGGTCCGTTTCCCCCCAGAAGCTCGCAGTTCATCCCTGAAGATAACTCGGGGAACCACACTTGTCTTGTTCTCTGCGGCAACGTTGAGACTGCCAACCACTGAGCTGCAGTGTCCTCCAGCAGGAGGAAGGATTTTGGGTTTTTCCGCTACGGCGGGTCGAGTGCTTTTGGACTGAGCCAGAAGAGCTTCCTCTTGAAACTTGGCCCGCAGAGCTTTGACGTTTATTTGACCTTCCTGGGGGGGGGGGGGGGGGGGGGAGCATTCAATTAATTAATTGGTACTGCTAACATTTGAATGAATCCTCCCCAAACGTTTCACTTCAATACCTAAATTAGATCTGCCTAGAATGTTTCTTTTTTTTAAGTTGGTTCTATTGTATTCAATTTAATAAGCACTTTCACATTGACCAAAAACTAAGTAAAACATGTCTAGCAACAACAACAAATTGTTTGGCATTGATGAAGTGTTTGTATAATTGCCACGCTAACCTGTTGGATTCTTGTGGCGGATGTCTTTTTTTTTTTTTTTTTTAATCGAAAGCAAAATGAAAATAACTTCATAAACAAAATTACGAGCCTCGCCTGAGCTAGCTAGCTAGCTAGCGACTAGCTGGCTTACGTTGGCTAGCACAGGTACGCAAAAGGACGCCGGACAGCCGACAAAACTCATATTTCCTCACCTCCTCCATCGTCGCTGCTCTCGTTGGTCACCGCTGAGCGTGGACGCTCGCGACTTTGGTGCTTTTCGGGCGGCGGAGCCTCCTGCGTGCTGAAGTTTAGAATTTTTAAGTATCGAATTGGAAAGTGGCAACTGCGCATGCGTAATATACCGGCGCCATCGTGATTGCTGAACTGAAAGGAAACAGCGCTGCTATAGACAAAAATAACATTGAAAACATCTACACATATTTTGCAGTTCATGGAGAGAAAAAAATAAAACATCGCCAGGATTAAAATGGAGTAGGATCATCCCAGACAAACAAATAAAGCTGAGCAAACAGAAACTGGGAGAAGGTAAATGTCCAACAAATCTTGCCCACTGTAATGGAGGTCGAGAGCCACAGTTGTAATTTTATTTTTATTTTTGTAATCGTTTTGGAAACTATCGCACAGTCATTTGAATATCAAACGTGAAATATGTTGTCTTGTTTTTTACGCCGAGGATATGTTGGAACTTTGGGTTTTGCCGTTCATAACTTTGGCAAGAGTCTTTTGTTGACACTTCATCAATCATTCACAGCGGTCGGTCGAGATTGCATCGTCAGGAAGACCCCCACGGATGACAACGGCCCCTTTTGTGAGGTTTGCTTTTCAATCTAATCCTGTTCAGCATGGGAAGTATAATTCATTTTCTCCTATGTCTGTGCACGCTGCATCTTTGGGTCAATTTCGGCACTGATGTAAATGCTCACAGGGGACAATGGCCACCGGCTCGTAACAGGTGCGGCGTATATTCTCTTGAGATTTTATGAATTCTGCACGTCGCTGCCTGTGGGAATAGAAGTGAGATGATTATTATTTTTTTCAAATGTATTTGTATTTTTCTCCAGGACCAGCGGCGCTGCTGTTAGGAGGCTTAGAGCAGTTAGTAGGCCAATACCCATCGACTGCAAAGTGGGCAGCTGGTCATCATGGACAGAATGTAACTCATGCACAGACCAAAAGGTAAAAAGTATTTCGAATACGTGACTAAACGCTGCCATTTACAAATGTCATATGATGTGACTGTGCTGCTGTCAACAAGTTGGAGAATGATGAAAATCATTTGGAGCTTTGTCAGGTCGCTTCAATGAAATGGCAGTCGGGATAAAAGTCCAACGTGCCCAATGGGAATAAGCAGTCCTGCTCAAGTGACATTTTTGAATTTCTGACTGATATTTTCTTGATGTCATTTTAAAAGCGAGCGCATAGACAATGGATAGGTTTCCGATGACGCCATCTTGTGTGTCATGGAGGTCAAAGAACACAGGTGATGAGTAAACTGTGAAGTTTTTTTTTTTTTTTCCATCGTTAATTTATCCGATTGGTCTAAGGGTGGCGGTGACATCATTGGAAACCGGTCCGTTGGATCCACCGGAACGATCGATTCCAAGCTCTTTACTTTACTCCTTTGCGTCAACTCTCCCAGTTCCGTTTCCGCTACCTGGAGAAAGCGTCACAATTTGGCGGCGCGCCGTGCTTGGAGACGCTGTGGGAGACGCTGGCTTGTCCCACGACGACCGCCGAGTGTCTGGTGCCCGATTACTGTGGCGAGAGCTTCACCTGCAAAGAATCAGGCGAGTTCCGTCAACGTCTGCGCGCCAACAACGTGCAAGGGCACTACTTTCGGGCTGATCAGCCAGAAACTGACAAAGCCGCTCCGAGGATATTGTAGTGCGTTGGGTTTGTGGTTGCCATGGCAATGAGAGCGATGCTATCAAAAGCAAGACGGTCCAATTCGTTCTGATGGTGTTCATTTTAAGGTACGCTCACTGCACGTCGACTCTTTATTGCACGTTAACTCCCGCAGGCCGCTGCATCGGCCAGTCCCTGCGCTGTAACGGAGAGGCGGACTGTGACGACTTTTCCGACGAGGAGGGCTGCGAAGAGTACAAGCGGCGCAGCGACAAGTGCGCCACCATCCTGGCCATCCCCGGCGCCGAGCGCGGCACGCAGGGGTAAACGCTCTCACGCCGGCGACACGCGTGTAAAGTGAGCACGTCAGTGTGAAACACGGCGACAGAGAGGCTTAGCAAAGAAATTTCACGTTTACGGTACTCAAGACAACTCCAACAAATCTTTCTGTCTTTTTCTGCCTTTCGTTTACAGCAGTGGCACAATTACCGTAAGCTACTCCAAATGAAGACGCTCGTACAAACGTTTAGATTTTTACATTTCCCGGAACTCTCCTTGGCAAGCTTGACTCAATAGGACCATCGTAGTGACTCGGGAGGGGGTGGCACGGTGGATCAGCTCGAAAGCGTTGGCCTCACAGTTTTGAGGACCGGGATTTTCTCCGGGCACTCCACACCCCCAAAACATGTAACATTAACTGGACACTCTAAATTGCGCGTAGGTGTGATTGTGAGTGCGGGTGTTTGTCTCCATGTTCAGGGTGTACCCCGCCTCGTGCCCGTCGACAGCCGGGATAGGCTCCGGCACTCCTTGCGACCCCTGTGAGGATAAGCGGCAAAGAAGATGGATTGATGGGTGACTAGGGAGGTTCAGAGGCATGTTTATTTCGACGGATAGAATTGCTTAACAACTGAAAAATATTTGCATTTCCAAAAGATACGTATGTAGTTTGTGTCTGGCGATGGTTTCAGCTACAACGCCTTGACTGGAGAATTTGTGAATCACGTGCTTGACCCGAAGTACTTTGGAGGAAAATGTGAATATGTGTACAACGGCGAATGGAGAAAATTCACCTACGACTCGTTCTGTGAGAATCTGCACCACAATGAAGATGAGAAACACTACAGGAAGCCGCACAACTACCACACCTACCGCTTCGTGGTACTGCGATTTATTTCGGTGTGCACGTTACTCGATGGAGTCAACCGACGCGTCCTAAATGCGAGTTTGCGTTCATGCAGGCGGAGGCCACGTCAGAGGGCACTCAGGAATATTACAGCGACGCGGTCAGCCTGCTCAACGCCAGGAAAACGATGAGCTCCTTCAACGCGGGCGTTACGGTCGGCGTCTATTACGTGCAAGTGGGACTGAGCGGGAGCGAGGAGTCCGAGTTCCTCAAAAATATATCGCGGCATAAAAGCCAGGTAGAGTGTCCGCATCGCGCCAAGCGGGTTCGTCGTTCATATGGATGTACACACACGGTGGAATCTCCAAAGAGTAACCAGCCAAAAACGGCTACCATTTGTAGTCGGTGTAAAGTTGATGGAAAAATGTCCACATTTGTAAACACTGACCGGTTTTAGTCATCTTGTACTTGTGTGATGAATTAGGAATGTTCAAATATTGCCCGTACAGTTCATTGATGATGAGCCAGGAACGAATGAAATCTTTCCTCTGAGGAAAAGTCATGAGCAACCTGGCGTTTAACGGAGATGCCGTCGCATTTTTACCTTTTACCTGAAAACAAGTTCAGCGTCCTTCGCATGGCCATGAAGACAATATCGCCGTTGCCACTGCAAATACGCGCTTACCATAATTCCCGGCCTACAGAGCGCACCTGCTTATAAGCCTCACCCAGTGCATTTGTAAAGGAAATACCATTTGATACGGACAGAAGCCGCACCTGTTTGAAAGGCCGCAAGTGCCCACAGTGAAACAAGAGATATTTAACCGAACCCTAAGAAAGACGGTCCGCAGAGAGTTTAACGCCGACGCTAGCGCTGCGGTAATGCTAACGCTAGCGCTAACAGGGTTGATTAAAAAAAAAAAAAAACATACCGGTAAAAATCACAGAGACACGGCAGTAACACGCTAGCGCAGCGCTAACAGGGCCGGGCCGGGCCGGGCCGGTGAAAGTCACTTCCTTGGCACATATATTCCACCCGTCTGACTCTTTACCTTTTCCGCTGGAGTGCCCCCTTGTGGCTGTTGGGGGGAAAAAAATCCACAAATTAGCAGCATCACCTCATAAACCGCAAAGTTGAAAGCCTGTGAAAAAAGTCGCAGTGGAAATTGCGGTACTTGCGATGGCTTCTTTTTGCAGAATCATGAGATTTCGTGTCATGATATTACAATGAGCGGTGAGCACATCTGCCTCACAGTTCTGAGGTTGAGAGTTTGAATCCGGGCCCTGGCCTTCTCGTGTTGTTTTTGCATGCTCTGGTTTTCCAAAAAGACGCAAGATTGTCTTTGGTGTCGATTTCATGCTGATGGGGGATTCGGAATGAACATCCTCCGCCCGCTAAAATGTCTCGCACGAGTGATTTTGGTTTGCAGGACCTCGGTTTCGTCAGGATTTGGTCCAAAGTGGAAACGGCGCACTTCAAGATGAGAAGCAACGGTCTGATGCTCCACGAGGATTTCTACCTGTCGCTGATGGAGCTGCCCGAGCAGTACGACTTTGGCATGTATTCGCGCTTCTTCGACGCATTTGGTACCCACTACGTCACGGAGGGGGCGATGGGAGGAACCCTGGAATACGTGCTGGTGGTCAACAAAACGTCCATGGCTGAATCGAGTAGGACGGACCTTCTCGCCGACTCGTTTGTAGACCGCAAGCACGTCGAGGTGAACCTTTTGCATCCCTTTGCAGAACTCGAATGGAAGCAGGCCGGTTCGTGTTTCGGGGGTTCTGTCGGGTTGAGCGCTCCGATCGGCAGCTACGTAAAGGCGGAACTGGCCGTGGGAGGGCAATTATGTAAAAAAGGTGGACCTTTATCACATGGTGAGACACGATATTGGTATTGATATTTGCTTGAATGCAAAGGGAATGTTGTAAATAGGACACAAGTGGGGGGTTGCACTTTTCAAATCACGAGCAAGGTTTGAAGTCTGCGATGGGTTAGGACAAAAACTAACACCCTCCCCCTCAAGTGCCCTCGGGATTGCGACACATTTATGGACCTTTCCTTGCTGTCGTTATTATTTTGATAAAAGTTACTTCTAAAAACTTTTCCGTCCTGCAGCGTCCAGCAGCGGCTCGTCCGCGATTAAGGACGTTCTGACGCTGGTGAAGGGCGGTTACACCGACACCAGCGGCGGCTTGGTGGTCATCAGGGATCCCGACGCCTACCGCAAGTGGGGGGCGAGCCTTAAATACAACCCGACAGTCGTGGAACAGGAGGTAAGACCCCCAGTTTTGACAATTATGTACAGTGAAGCAACTTGCTCAGGAATAACAATCGTAACAATGGCAAAAACAATGAAAATTATAGAGGGTGACGGACGACTAGATGTTTAAAGACATCACGTGTTAACGATGCGAAGAATAATTATGCTCGACTTGATATCGTAAACCGTCGGGGGAATCTCTCTCTCTCTCTCTCTCTCTCTCTCTCTTTCCGAGCCAGATCATGCCAATCCATGAGCTGGTGCGCCTCAGCACAGCCTTTGACCAAGTCGGAGCCCGACTGGCTAACCTGCAGAGGGCATTGGAGGAGTACCAGCAGCAGTTCAGCGCCTGCCGCTGCGCCCCCTGCAGGCACAACGGGGTCCCCGTGCTCGCCGGGACGTCGTGCAGCTGCGTCTGTAAGCCGGGCTACCGAGGACAGGCGTGCGAGGACACCCTTCGAACTGGTGAGCCAATGAGAAGCGGCGATCCGCGTGATCTTCTTGTAAAGTTTTTGTTCTCGCGAAACTGGAATCGTTACTTAAACGTGATCTGCGGTCGTGTTGACTGTCTGTCGCCTTCCGCCAACAGGGACCGGAACGGATGGGTCGTGGTCCTGCTGGGGGGTTTGGTCCGCTTGCACATCCGGGACGAAACGGCGTACCAGGACCTGCGATAATCCGCCGCCCGACGGAGGCGGAGCTACGTGCCTGGGCTCCTCCTCTCAGTCGCAGCGCTGTTGACCTAACAAGCGTGACGGCGCGTCAAGTCTTTTATGCAATAATTGTGACTTCCCACTTTGAGTTTCAAAACAACTAAATCCAAACTCCTTTCCTTGTGGATGAGTTTGTTGTTGCGTCGTCCGTCACCTTATCGTGCTGGAGGGGATTTTGTGTCCCAATGATCGGAGGAGCCAAGTTGTCTGGGGGTTGCGTACCGTGCCAGTCTTCTGCCATGCCAATCACGACCCTACCATTTGAGTATTGACACATTTTTACAATAATTATGATATGGTTTTAAATGGTAAAGACGCAGAAAAAGAGATTCGACGTAGTTGGAAGGGAATTTAATGGACGTGTGCGAGTCGGGCTCCGTTAAAAGCACTCGGCGGACTCCTGCTGCAAGCCTCCGCACGGCAGGCCTCCGTCGCCGGGCGGCGGGTTGTCGCAGCGGCGGCTCCTGGTCTTCGTTCTTCCGGCGCAGGAGGACCACGAACCCCAGCAGCTCCAGCCGCCGTCGACGGCGATATCTGTCGGACGACATCGGCGTTGTGCGTGGGCGTGCCCGAGAGAGACGATGCTAACGTCGTCTGAGCGAACCTTTCTGTCTGTGCGTCACCTCGCAGCCGCGGCCGCCGTAGCCGACGGGACACACGCAGTCGCATCTGGTGCCTGTTCAGGATGACGTCGTGTATTTTGTTTCTATCAGGGCTACGGTAGCTGGGCACTTGATGGGAGTTGTTTGATTAGATTTGACTGAATAATATGCTGGACACTATCTGAGAGCTATTTGTTGTGATACATATGAGGTTGCGCCCTCCAGCCCGACGAGAGGCCTTTCTGGTGTCGGGACGAGCGTCGACGGTTGGATCGGTACCTCTGAGTACGGCCACGCCATTATTGCGGCAAGGAGCGCATCGACACGAGCTGGCCTCTTCCAAGTACTCCAAAAGGGCCCGTTTCAGGTTTCTCTTCAGGGCGGCGTCCTGGCTGAAGTCTCTGGAGGTGATCAGCTCGTACAGCGGTCGGGTCTAAGGAGGGGGACACGCAACGCCCACAAGTGAACCTTGACTGTGTTTTTTCATTTGGAACGTTTTCCCTTTGGTTTACTCTCAAACTTGGCTCTGATCAAGGCAGCTGCTTGGCCCTGAGGGGCCTTTGCCAATTTTGTTGACAACGTGAACCACTTTTCCCGGTAAATGCGTCCACTTCCGTCAAGACTGATCTCCAGCTAGACGTGAACAAAATTGCAAATGATTGTTTTTCTTTTCTCCAGAGTAAGAGTTTTTCTTTGTCAACGTGATGTAGGAATTTCAATTAAAAAGTCAACGACTGTACGTATTTCTGCCAGGAGAGCAGAAGTCCTCAACTTAGCAGGGTTAACGGAACGTCACTCAAAAGGACAAACCCGGAAAAAAAAAAAAAGGAAAGATCGTCTCCAAGGACTTCTTTGCAATTTGTCGACCGGACTTTTTGAATGGTTTTTTTTTTTTTTTTTGTCCCCTTGGGTGACCTTGGACCACTTTGGGTTTGGGCCTCATGAGCCCCAATTTGGATTCCTTCTTCCTTTTTGTTGAATGCAGCACATCTCTCCGGAAGTGAAGCTCGGGAAAACGATGAAATGTGCAAAGCCCTCCCGCGAGTGAAGGATTTGAGAGGAAAAAGCGGCGTCTTTTTTTTTTTAGATCTCCACTGGGGATTCAATTCAGTGTCACCGGTCGAAAGCCGTGATGAGGAAGTGAAAACCTTTTGGCAGAAATTGGAAACGCGACACGTACTTGAAAGGCTTTGAGGTTCTCAACTGGTGGGCCGGGACCCAAAAGTGGATCGCAGGTTGGAACGCTATTTTTTTAGGCGAGAAGGATGAATAGTATATCGTCGACGATGAGGAAAATGTTTTCGTTTCACGTCTGCTGTCTCATTTTATGAGCCGACCTCCGGTTTGGCCACCAACGCTTTCATCTATTCACTCGTTAGAAGTTTGACATGCGCAGTCGAGTCATCGTGGCGGACAAAAGATATTTCCCAGGAACATTTCAGCGGTCGTGGCGCTGACGTCAGCTTTGGCTATTGCTGATCGGGGTTCCCTTCGAGTCAGTCAAGCATTGGTTGCTAGCTTGGTCTCTCTTCAGTCACACACTTCAAAATGGAGCAGAGTCTTGTACCGTTCTGCGAAGGAAGTCTGGGTTGAAGCGCACTCCCTCGCCCCACAGCTTCATCAGCTCCGGAGAGGGAAGTTTCTGGGACACCAAAGCGGTGATGGACTCGCTGCTGCCCCCTCTGACCACCGCCACAGTGTCCTCCACCATGCGACCATTTGCGGTGTCCTCTGGAAGGAGACGGTCCCATCCAACGTAAAAACGGACTTCATTGGGTGTTGCCGTTGCTTTCTTACCTCCCATCTCATTGAGGAGGCCGTCACAGGATCCTCCCTGAAAGCCCACCGACACGTAAACGCCGTATATGTTGGCGCCGATCTTAAATCCTGACTGCGTGCACGATTTGTAGTCTGTCAACGAGTAATCTAGAGCAACAAAGAGTGGGAGGGAGGTGACCGCTTTCTGGTCATGCCAATACGTAACGCTACCGCGGTCAAAAGGCACGTCGCCGTCCGTCTTTCGCCCTCAAAAGTATTCTCCTCCAACTAGCCGAACAACAAATCCTTTTGACCTCACTCGATGATAAAGATGATTCTGATTCTGACACACTTACCCGACTTCTGCAGCTTTTCTTTGTCCAGGATGATGGTGTGCTCGTAGGAGCCTCCGAGGGCGGCCTCTGTGGCGTAGTGCGTCCCGTAGTCTCTGTAGATCTGCCTGTACTCGCCATAAACGTAGGCCTGAGGCAAAGCTCGCAGACGCCGCAGGAACTCCGGGCTCAGCATCAGGTTGTCCGGCTTGAGCATGTACTGGGCCAACTCCAGCTCGGCTTTGGCCCTGATGAAGCTGTTCGCCTGGTCAGTCGTCGGGATTTCGATTATTTTCTGGCAGGACCGCCGAGGCGTTTTTTTTTTGCAAGTAAAGACGTCTCGTCTCAACCTTTCCGGAGGCCCGACGAATCTTCTGCTCCGACTTGGAGTATTTGGCATTGTCGTGGTTGAAGCCAAATTCAAAAACACCCGGGATGGCAAATCCAAAGGAGACGGTCGTTTGGGTCTTCCGCTCCTTCAGGGTGTGGTCCTTGTAGTCCGAGTACGACTCGAAAGCGTCCAGAGTGAAATCGTACGAGCCTTTCGTCTGTGAACAGATGCGCCCGTTACGGTGCCGAAGTAGTTGTCATGGCAAAAGCGTCCATTTTGACACGGTTGTTTGTGAATACATGTACATGTACCGCCCGGCGTACCTGCAACGTGTACTGCTGCAAGTTGTGCGGCTTCCTGAATCGGACATCCTGGATGTAGTGAGGCAGACAATTGCCGGCGTAGTATCTGTTATCCAGGACGACTCCCTCCAGCTTGCTATTCAAGATGCTAATACTGGAGAAAAGATTAATTAGACTGTATGAGGTGAGCTCGACACGTCCGAGAAACGCAACCGACCCCTTGGCGAGGCTCTCGATGCCCCAGTACTCCTCAGCCTCGTGCCTGCAGGGCTTCCGACTCGTCCTGCATCCCGCTTCGTCGGACATGTCGCCGCAGTCGTCCTCCCCGTTACACTGCAGCGTTCGTGGGATGCAGCGACCTGCGGGGACGGCGCGTTACGGGACCCCGACAATTCAAGGATTCCGGGACTTTGAACGGTTTACGCGTGAAATGGCTCGAAATTTCCGAGACTTGCGAGACGTAAACAGTGGGAGAAAAT
Organism: Syngnathoides biaculeatus; assembly: GCF_019802595.1. Classification (NCBI taxonomy): domain Eukaryota; kingdom Metazoa; phylum Chordata; class Actinopteri; order Syngnathiformes; family Syngnathidae; genus Syngnathoides; species Syngnathoides biaculeatus. The sequence continues at coordinate 28,988,132 of NC_084652.1, forward strand.
CTTATTTATAAAAGCTGCAAGGATTTGGATGCAATGGATGTTGAATTGCCGAAAATATTGACACCATCGTTTCATGGTCCTGCTACTTGAAAATAAAGTGTCGGAATGAATAGGCACGGGTGTTCCGGTTTCACCGTTCAAAAGGACGTTTCCGGAAGAAACCCATTTCCCCAGCCCGGTGGTCCCGCACGGGATGCTCCGTAGCCTCCTGCCCGAGGGGAGCGCACGAAAGTGAGGGTGTGCGAGGTGGGCTGAGTTTCAATAGGGAAACCACGTGTGCTGTCCCCGTTTACTGAAGTCTCCTACAGATGCTTTGCTGTCCAAAACGGTTTCAAGTGAAGACTTGCAGACGATGCGAGTGTGACCTTGCCTGTTTGACTGCACAGGAAGCCTTCGCACAGGGGGATGTTGTTGCAGGTGTAACGCGCTGGAACCTCGCAGACTTCCTCCTCCCTGCCGTGAAAATCGCACGGCTCCCCTCCGAACTGTGACGGCTGGCTCAGCTTGGCGAAGCGATACTGCGGACGGTGGACAAGGAGTGAAAGAAAGCCCGTTAGGTGACGACGACGCCGACAGCCGAAATCACATCAGCGGGCTCTTTTCAACTTGCCACTTTCAAAGCTTTTACATGAAGTCAATCGAATATGCCGGCAAATAATTCTCATATGTTGTCAGCACATACGTTTAATACCAGTTGAAAGTCAAATTGCATTTTAGAAAGAGTGAAACAGAAACAAAGCAAGCAAGCAAGCAAGCAAAAACAAAACAAACAAAAAAAAAGATTCACTGCTTCTAAAGTTTCATGATGTCTTTCAAATCTTGTTTTTCTTCTTCGCGCTGGACAACTGCCAATCGCCCTTGGCCAGTCAATGACTGCAGTTCCTGCGGACTCGGTGAATGCAGGCCGTGCAGGCCCGATTGTTTCTCTCCAAGGTCATTTTGCTTACCTTTCCCTGGATGGCTAACGTGCAGTTACGTGTACTTTACACTGAGAAGTTCCCAGGCTTGCAACAATCGGGCACGAGTAGCAGTACCGGTACTGACAAACGGAGATCAAGCAGATTGGGAGCGATTCCAACCCCTTTGCGTATTTTGCCGTCCCGGCCGGACTTACCCTTTTCCCCTGACAAACGTCACAGCGTGACCACGGACTCCACTCGGACAGGACGCAGTCCACGGGCTGAACCGAGCGAGCTTCACGGGCCCTCCCGTCCTCACCGCTGCCCGACGTCAAAGCGACTGTACTGCGGTGACATCGAACGTGCGCGTGTTCAAAACTTTTGCGCCTCATTACGCCTGCAAACCAAATCTTAGGTAATCAGACTCGAGAAAGAAACGTGAGCGAGGGCAACTCTTACCTTGCCAGCGACAAGCTGAGCGCCGCCGAGACGAGGAGACGGCAGCCCAAAGCCAGCCCGGTCGCCGAAGCCATCGTTGGCCGGCCGGGGCGAACTCAACTCTCAAAGTCAACACGCCGAGCGCGACGCTCAACTAACGCACGACGCCGCTTGGGCACCTGCGAGGTCGCTGACCCTTCGTGGGGAACGCGGCGCGCTCCCGTTTGGACAAGCGATTTCCCAGTTCGTCCGCAATTGCAGAGATTTCACCGCCGTCCCGTTGTTTACTTTCTCTCAAGATTATTTCGGGAATCGAATCCCAAACAAACGCAGATCGTGTGCTGTGGATGAAAAGGATAAGTGCATCCCGGTGACTTGTAGTTTTTATTGATTGCACAACTGGACTTTGAACTTGATTTAGTCCCGCTCGTTTTGACACAAGCGCACGAGTCTTTGCTCGCTTTGAGAAATAAAAGCAACGGAGCACTTCGCTGGTGCGGCCCACGTCCGCTCGTCGGTAGCATCTTTAACTGACAGCATTTGCATTTCCACTGATAATCGACCGGGAACATCCGTTGCGGTGAATGAATATCGCATCACCATTTTCCCAAAAGAAACACCATCCACCTTATTGCCCAGGCCGCTTATCCTCACAAGTGTCACAGGAGAACCCGAGCCAGCTTTGGGCGAAATGGGGACTTCACCCTGAACCGGTCGCTAGTCAAGTCCAAATGGCAGATGTCAACACCATCACTGAGCAGGAATGGATCTTGCGCTCCCTGCACCAAAGTCAGCCGTGTGTAGCACTACACCATCAGTGACTTTGACAGAAATACCAAAACTGTGCAAAGGATTTCTGCTTTAATTTCTACTTCCCTGCAAGCTAATCTTGGTGCATTCCTTTGTTGTAAAGAGTCTGCGATAGAATACAAATTACAAATATAGAAAAGGGCTGTCAAAACTTTGTTCTCCAAAGGCCACATAGAGAAAAATCACAAACATTCTTTGAGTTGTTGACGATGCATTAAAAATGGTGAAATCACTTCATCAGGAAAATATACATTAAAATGTTTGAAAAAGCTGCTAAGTCATCACAGTCAAGTCAAAGGTGATCGGCCAAAGGGTTGCGACCTGTCCGGGTTTTGCAGGGGCCCACCGCCCCGGATTCACCGGCCAATAGCGCCCCCCCCCCGACCGACACTGACCAGCGAGCACACTACAAGATGAAAATACTCAAAGCACTTACTGAGGATCAGCAAAGTGATATGTTGACAAATTCGACCTTGGCACCGACCAGAAAGCATTTTTGCTTCTGACGCTAAATTATTTTTATTCACCGGGGGCGTTTTGAAGATAAATGTTTCCCAATTTGAGTTGTCACGAGTTTCTTTGCATCGCGACATGTGTAGAAAAAACATGTACAGTATTAGTAGTGCTTGATTTTAGGCGTATCGCACCTATGGGGGATGCACTTTTCTTTTCTTCCCCCAAAAGTGACAAACGTCAGTTTTAATGTATGCCATGGGCCGCGAAATAAGTGGATGCTGGGCAGCAAACGGCCCCCGGGCCCTCATTTGGAAACCCCCAGATTAGCTCACATTGTGAAAAAAAAATTAAAAAGCAAGCTGGCAATCACATGATATTTTATTTGTGACACGGGTACAGCGGATGGGAGAGTAAACGTGTACAAAAGTCCTTTTTTTTCCTCTTTTTCATATTTCTTAAATCCATAAATAAAATTGACAAAATAGTTTGGACTATTTCATGTTTTCTCACACAAGCAGGGGGGGAGGGGGGGGGGACAGTGGTAAATCGTAACTCTAGCGGTTTATAGTGAGCTTTCTATATTGATTGATATAAATAAAATCATTTCAGGGGTTGGAGGACATCAAATGTTCCCGAAAAGCAGGAGCAGGTGAAAACGGCAAAAGAGGCGGGGAGAGGAGTCGCAAACAAATGCACGTGAAGGTTCCGAGGAGAGACCCGTGGGCGCGGCCTTCAGGTGCACGACGCGGGTACGGCGGGCCTTCTTGTCATCGAGCGTGGAAAACACATTTCACAGTTCATATCTCACCTTACCAAACAGAAACAAAGACATTTGCCCAAAAAAGAAAAATGGCAGCCAAAGAGTAACAACAAACAAAGGCCGATTCGTATGGCACCGAGACGAACGCTGGGAAAGACTTAAGACCGACTAAATAAATAGTTAATAGTGCCCAGTTGAATTTCTATATTGATGCGAAACCAATTTTGTTGTCAGCGGCCTGAAGAGGACGTCTACTGAAATAACGCAAAGGGCGTTTGTGTGCTTGAGAGCAAAATAGAAAGCCGCCGACCGCAAATGGACGCGGGACGCCGTGAAAAACGTCGCCCGTCGCCTCGCGCTTCTCCTCGCGGCCCACGGGAGTGAAGGGCAAACACACACGCGCACAAAAAAAAAACGACAAAAATGAGCGAGCAACGACGTCGCAGCCGTCTGAGTTGTCCTGTAGACGCACGCGCGTGCAGTGGCCTCCCGCTGCACTAACGGGTCCAAGGTGAAAGGTCACTTCCTGGCCGAAAGGTTACTTGATTGATTGGATGATAGCGCCACAGTCGGTTCGTTTTGTCGCCAACAACTTTGAGCCTCAAACGATGATTAAAAACAAAAACAGGAGTCGAATCTTTGTCATCCGTTTGCTGCAAATGTTCAAGACACTCATCTGTCACTTTTGCTTGAGTCTTTTTTTTCCGTCTGTCGCCCTCCTCAAGCTTCTGTTATGATCTTCATAGATAGCCTCGGCCTCCTTAAAAAAAAAAAAAAAAAAAAAAAAGAGAGAAGCCGTGTCATTACACATATGACCGTTAGATGGCGACGTTGGGCCTTTCAGTTTCAGGACGTGAGCGTCGGTCAATTGGGGGGACAAAAATAAAAATGGAGAATGTAATCTTAATAAAACAGCAGAGACAGTGGAGATGAAGCGAGCGGGACAGATAGGACGCAAAGGGAAGCGCTCGGCCCATCGGTGAAGAATGACGAAATACCCGCTGCGCTGTCGTCTAGCTGGCTTCCTGCGGCCTCGCCGGGTCCCGCGATGGGTCGCCGGCTACGTCGGGCAAAGGAGACGTCGGCCTCGCGGCGGCAGAGTCCTGGGCGAGAGAAGCTCGCATATTGACCAACTTCGAACTCGACATTTAGAAAACGACAACCGCTTTTCCTCTCGTTCGTTCCGAGCCGCGCAGAGTATTTGACCTTTAACCCTGAACTGTCTCGACATTCTGTCCATAAACAAGGTTAAAGGTAAACAATGCGACTTTGACAAAATCGATCCCATGACATTGTCTTCGGTGTGGCTAAACACGCAAAGAAAAGATCTTTTGTGACAATAACAGACGAGTACTGCACGTGACACGAGTCGCTCGTCCGAGCCAAACGTCGGATTTTATTGACAGATTTGAACTTTACCGATTGCTCCTGGCCGGAGTCGACCCGGAGGCGATCGACGGCTCGGGAGTCCGAAGAAGAGTTCTGCGGAGGGGCCGGCGTGGACGCTGCTGAATTGGAGACACGCAAAAGAAAGCGTCGTCAGGGATGTACGGAAACCGAAAGTCGATCGCGGCTGGAAGAGTAAAACCATCAGTAAATATGTGCAGTGTTGTTGCTCACTTGCCGTGTGCGCATGAATACGTCGGTTCGTCCTTCATGGGGCGACGCGCGGCAAAACGCAACATCTCGTTGAATTCAAGCGCAAAAAAAAAAAAAAAACCAAACGTATGAAGAAACAACGGGGAACAAAAATGCAGATTTTCAGCCAGAATCCTTCACCTGAGGGCGGGCACAGAGGTCCAGGTGGGGGGTGGCAATTGAGCGGGGATTTTCTAACTACTACATGCAGCTTTCCCCCCACCAAATGATGAAGACGGTAAACAAGTAAGATAACACAACATATTCTCGCTCTGTTAATGAGTCAAATGCAGATTAAAATTCCACATTTGGAACTTGGATATAAATTGGATCTGCAAGTGGACTTTGGCGACACGTCGTCACCTCTTTTTCGTCTTTTTTTTTGTTGCGCGTGCCGACGTGGAAACCGAAGTCCGGCCGCAGCGTCGCTGGGTCTCGGGACCAAAAAAAAACAAAAAAAAACCCAACAACGAAACAAACAAACTCAGCATATATTTGCCGTCCTCCAAAGTGCAAGCGTCCTTATTTTTTGCAGGCGTTAAGACTCACGTGATTCAGTCGACGGCGACGGGGAGGCCCCCGGGCTCAAGGTCATCCGAGACAGATCAAGGTCGCTGCCTTCTTCTTCCGGAGCAGCAGGGGGCGTGTCGGTTCCGCCGACGAGGCCGCTCTCCGACACCCCGGCGGGGCCCTCCCCCGCCTCCGGGCCGTCTTTTTCCAGGCTGAGCCGCCTCCGCAGGGGGGCGGGGTCGGCCGCGTGCCGCGGGCTGGCGATGGCCGAAGGAGGGGCGGACAGGTCGCAGGCTTGGGGGCGCACGGCGGTAACGGGCACCAGACTTTGGAGCACGGCGGCCGGGACGGTCTGGGCCGGCACGTAAGCCGCCATGGCCGCCCACTGCTGCTGGCTGGCCCGGAAAATGTTGGCCTGGCTCCAGATGACGGGCTGACCCCCGGGCAGGACTTGGGCCACCTGCAGGGGCCCCTGCACGGGGAAGGCCAGAGTCTGGTTCTGGCCGGCAAAGGGCTGCTGGCCCCACTGGGTCGCCTGCACGGGGCCCATGGTCATGTAACCTGGCGAGGCGACGGAACCCAAAAGGAAAAAGTCACGCGCATCACGGCCGAAGGAAGACAAAAACCAAAGTTTTGCTCAAGTCACCTGACGGCACCGAGGCGGGGCTGAAGGGGGCGTACATCTCGGCGGGGTTGTGCGGCTGCGGCTGGCGGCCGATCCTGCTCGGGTCCAGCGTGTTGGCGGGCGACGGGGGCATCTGGGGAGGGCGCGGCAAGGAACCCGACTTCATCCGAGACGTCTCGCTCGTCTCCGTTCGCGCAGAAAAAGGTCACGTATTTTCCGTACCGTAAGGCGCATAGAATAGATGCTACGCTGCAGGCTGGGGTTTCGTTATGCATCCGTTAGATGGACCTGCGCTCAAGGCTCAATATTGATCCATATATTGGGCGCATCGGATTGATTAGAAGGCGCGCCGTTGGCTTTTTGAGAAAATGAAAGGCTTTTAGGTGCGCCTAACAGTGCGGAAACTACCATACTGAAAAGGGGCCCGCCCGTCACGAAGGGGGCAGGTGCGTCCACGTCTGACGTTTGGAAATGTTCGGAAATACAACAGAATCTTTCTACCCCTAAAAGAAAAAAAATTGACTGTTGTTGATTTTTGCAATTATCTGAAAACCGTGAGCTCATGCTGGAGATGTTTGCTAATCTCCCCGCAGCTCCACACATAATCAATCGTGCGACAGGTTACGACCACACATAACACACCAATCCATCCATCCATCCATCCGTCTATTTTCTTAACCGCTTATCCTCACAAGGGCAGCGGGAGTGCCGCATCCATACGGTAATTGCCCAAAATACGAGTAAACGACGTTAAAACAAATGGAACTCACTATTATGCTGATATGAAAACATAACCTCTTGGACGAGAAGAGGATCAAATACGACTACCAAATTGAAATAGAAAAAGTGAAATTAAAAAAAAAAAAAAACAAAGCACCTGGCATGAAAATCAGTGGCGCTTTAATTTCTTTTTAAAGGAGATCTGACTTTGTTGTTGTTGTTGGTGACTATCAAATGATATTTTATCTGATATTTATAAAGCAGTGTTACCCCCTCCCCAACAACCTCCACCACACCTGACTCTCTCCCCCCCCCCAAAAAAAAGAAAGAAAGAAAGAAAATGGATTTCTCGTTCCCTCACTTCTGCGTATTTGCTGTAAAACAATCGCCGATGTTTGAAACTTAGGGCGGAGAATGCGCCCGCTTTGAACTTTGAACTTGGAACTTGGAAGGTCATATCGTTTGCCCGGAATCGAAGGCGACGTTTGCACGGCGCGGGCGGCACTCACCGAGGGAGGAGTGGACATGTCGCCGAAAAGATCAAAGTGGTTGATATTCTGCGAAAAGGAACCAAAGGGGGGAGACAGCAAAAGTACAGTCACGCATCACCAAAATGGAATATTCAACAGCCATCAATCAGCGCATAGACTCGGGCGGCCGTTTGTGGCGTTATCAGAAAATGGATCTTGAACGGGCCTTTCACGCCTCGCTATAATTGAGTGGGTGAGGGGCTATTCAGTCCCATCAAACAGACTGATTAGATATTGTCGTGTCCGCCAATCGCAAGGGTCCTCGAGAGCCCGACCTGCTGACGGAAGACGCTTCTGGAAGCGCTCGACGGAGATAAAGAGGCCACGTTATGACGGGGGCCGCGACCCGAGATGCGGAAGCGCGTGAAATGCGTCTGGGGCCATGCACAAGCACACGATGAAGCACCACAAAAGCACAGAAGACGGGAGGATTCGCATGCTGTAAATAAAGCCTCGCACGTGGAAACAAAACATTCCCACAACACAAAGGAAGAAGAACAACCGCACGGGAGACGTCCCGGCGATGCAAAACGGGTCTTTAATGTCCTGTGCGACATGAGCCGTCTCGCGACCGCCGAGCGCGTTTGGGGAGGAGTCAACGAGTGCGCACGCGTCGGGGGAGCTCTCGGCTCCGACTGAATGAACAGACAAGCAGTAACACTTTGAGATATGGAGCCGCCGCCGCCGCCGCCGGGGGGGTCTGATACGACGGCAAAGGCGAGACAGAAGCGCTCTGCTAGGATTTGTTTTATTCGGCAAATCTCTCGAAGAAACCAATTGAAGAGGTTGTTGCTGCATGATGGATGATATGAATTTTTTTTTTGTTATGGTTTCTTTGGATGAATGGGAGGAAAATGCTTTCAGTGTTTTCCTAAATGAAGTGACTTGAATGCTAAATGCAGCTTGACAGTGGACTACACCAAGGGCTCTATTTTCATAGACGGCGCGGCTCAGGCGAGGGGGGGGGGGTCAGATCCTGATTTCCCTTCCAAATTCAAAAACTTTGCCAAATCGGAAGAGCGGTCCGTGACGAGCCGGGCCTTCGGAGGCAGCGAGGGCGCGACCTCTGACCTGCGCCCGGCACACTCGCAACTTAAGCGTGCTGAGACCTCGTCAACGTCCGGCGCCGGAGGCGGACCTTTGGTCTAACTCAACTTTGGTGAATCGGATTTGAGGTGTGCAGGCAGACAGGTACGAGGCAGATTTCCTTCATAAATGAGTGGAAAAGCGGGCATCACACCCTCTGAATCATTGTACAAATCCATTCTGCGGACCCATTTTTATTTGTCACTCATAAATCATCCAACATGGCCTGCACAGCTATGAGGGGCCACCAACATTTGGGGGTGGAGATCGATAATTGATCTTTGAGCGCATTTAATAAGTGTAACCGCTATCTCCTTGACTGTTTCCGCACAAAGCCAAAAAGCAGTGACACCGCACGGATTGCTGCCGTTACGATTTGTTGCGCAATATTTCAAGGGACTGAGAGGAGCCGCTTCGATTGGACATGATTGAAATCCCGCCCACAGCGGCGCAGACGTCCGTCTTTTCAAAATGCCTGCTCGCGTTGGTTTGTGAAATCAGCAAAAGCTCATTTTTTTTTTCCCCCCCCTCGGCGCAGACTGCTGCCACCCGCCACGGTCGGAGCTACGCGGCTGCCCCCACCCCAGACAGAAAGCGGACAACCCCCGAATGCGCGACATAGCGTTTCTCCGGGTTCAAAGTTAGGAGTAGCACTCCCGCTTAGTCGACAATTCATTTTGGCCAGCCCGCCCAAAGGTTTGCGGCTGCGCCCCTGCAGCCCTTCACGCCCGATTTACACCCGTCACAAAAATAGAGCCCAAAGACTAAATGGCTACACTCCATGCAGCTCAAGCTAGCAACACCCCACCTACAAACCTCACAGCGTCATCCTCACAGACAAACAATATGCCGATTTTGTCTGGGCCACCCGGCCGGAACTGGCATCGTAATTGGAACAGCGCTGGGTTTTTTTGGGGGGGATTTCGAATGTCCTGTGAACTTGCAGGCGCGGCCATGTTTACGGTTGATCAATCAGTCGTCAGATTTTCTTCAAGAGGATCCGAAAGAGAGGTTTGCGGGTGGAGGCGTACAGAAACAAATAATACTACTACTACTAATAATAATCCAAATAAAAGAACACCTACAGTCATGAAATGGCGTTTTGGGACATCATAGATGCCTTCCTTCTGCTGACTGGTTGGGACCTGCATTGGATCGGAGGTCGGTTCAAATGTGAGTAGCATGGCAACACCGTTTCGCTCATCATTTAACAAGTTCACTATTTCATAGCAAGACTTGAAAGTTTTGTACTGTCTGCCAAAGACCGAAAAGCTTACGACATCCGTTTTGATTTAGTCCATTTCTGATGTCATTTGATGTTTGAAGCGATGGGATTCAGGGAATTCTACTGTAGCCCTGCTGAATCCGTTCGAGTTCAGTCAGTATCGATCGGTCGGCCGACTATTAAGAAAAGCTCTCGTTATTCTGCCCAAGTGGAGCTTTTGCCTCAGCTGATACGGCAGTCACGTGAGTGCGCCGTCGCTTTAAAGCTCTCCGCCCGTCTCTCTTCACTCCCTGAGGCGGTCCGGTCCCCCCCCCCCCCCCCCGCCCCCAATGTCTATTGATCTTGTTTCAGTGGCAGATCAAATGGCGTGGCACGCGATTAATCTCTCCCGCTCTCTTCCTCGGCACATTTCATCTTCAGAGGCCAAAAGCGGAGGAGGAAAGCGGCAGAGAGAAAGGAAGGACGGGAGGAGAGCGTCGGATTAGACCGTACAACAGGTCCCCGAAGTCCGAGCCGCTCCTCCAAATGCTCGTCGAGGACGGCGTGGGGGGGGGGGACGACGTCAGAGGCCTAAATGGCCTCGACTGCGCTCGCGGGGCTTCTCTTTTCACTCGGCACGTCAAACGCAAACTTGCTTCGCTGCTTTTGATTCTCTTCTCGCTTCAAACAAAAGGCCTCCGACACCAGATTTAAACCTGAATGTGCAGAAATGTCGCTCGTACTTTTATCATCTATCACAGGGGCAGATGGTGAGGGGGAGGAAAAAGGGGGCGGGGGGGAAACGCTTCGTCTTTGTACCTGGTAAACGCTCTCCTCTGACTGGGGGCCGCTCAGGGGTTCGTGTCCGGCCTCAAACACTATGTACTACAGAACAAGGTGTAGAAGTGCACAGAGGGGGGGGGGGGGGGGCACGTGGAAAATACAGATGATGAGGGAGGGGGGTGGGGTGGGGGGGCACGTGATGAGAAAAAAAAATGAGGGCACACGTGGGAGGGGGGTGTGGGCGGTGTCGAGTGGGGAGTGAAAAGAGAGCAGCGAGGGTGCAAAAAAAAAAAAAAAAACAAAGTGGAGCAGAGGGGAGAAGAGTGGGGGGGGGGGGGTGGGGGGGCGTGACCAGAAAAAGAAAAAGAAAAAGAAGAGGAAAGAGCACAAGTAGAATCAGTCAGGCAGCAGTTCATAGCAATGTGGCGCTCGGAACCCGACGTCAAAACCGACACCAGGACGGCAATCGGCACTCGTCCCCGATTTGCTCAAATGAAATGAATCGCTAAACTTCCAAATTCATTGCTGACGTGGGAAAATCCGTCGACATTCCGTCAATTCCTCAGTTGGGAAACGCCGGGCGACCCAACCACCACTCGCTGACTCAAAGCCAATCAATGACGCTTTTCCCAAGGACGCATCATTTCTATTTTTCGGGGATTACATTGGGAAACACTCACGTAGCCATTTTTAAAATCATCTTGAAGTACCGTCAGTCAGTTGGTTTTCTCCAAAGGCCTTATACTGATAAGGCGTCTCGAAGAGTTTTTCCTCACTGTCGCACACGGCATCAGTACCAAAGCGACTTCTTAAAATGTGCAACTGTGGCCGGAGCTCTGTCGAAATAACGCTGCCAAACGAACGACTACGCGCGTATTCAAGAGCAGACGATTCGGGAGGCGTTGGAACAAATGAGGCCCGCCAGAGTAAGAGTTAGCGTTGTCTGCATTCAGTGTGAGCGGAAAGACAAAAACAGAAATCGAGTGCAGCCATAAAAAAAAAAAAAAAGTGGGGTCAGTCACAATTCTGGGTGGGAGCGAATCTCTGGAAGAAAGTGGGAACACTAACACAGATCATTGACAAGCAACAACAAAAAAGATCAAATCAAATCAAATATGGTTTTACAACATCGCACTGGCAAAATGAAGTCGAATGGTCGAACAAAACCGTCCGCCGGGAGGAGTCGCATTTGAGCCGGCCAAGTTTGCAAATGAGCGACCGAAGACTCTCGAATTGCAAAAGAGTTCAAGAGGAGCGACGGCAGGAAGAGCAAACTCACCTGGTAGACGGGATCGTCCACTTCATCCTCCAGGATGGTCTGCGGGGCAGGAGGGCAGAAGGCACACCGCAGCGTTTACAAAAAAAAAAAAAAAAAAACAGCAGTTGTACGCATAGCGTGGTCGCTACAACTCAAGTGTAGGAGTAGGAGGAACCCGACAGTATTCCAAAACGTCCCCAAAGATGACCAACGAGGGCGACTTTGCACCGACACTTTATGAACGCGATGGCGTTTCGGCGGTGCCACGGAATGGGAACGGTAACAATATTTGTTCGGGCTTTTGGTCCTACCTGGTAGACGGCCTGCTCGCAGTGTTTGTCCTTCTGGGCCTTTTTCTCCATCTCCTCCCGCTGCTTAAGGTCGAAGACGAGCGTAAAGAGGTCGCGCAGGTCGACGATGAGAGGCTCCGCCTGTGCCGAGGGGTGAAAACCCGAGCAAGGCGCTGTGAGAAATGCGCAGGAATCCAGTTCATCCGGCCCGGGGGGAGGATTTGGAGATGGAGGACAGGCGAGACAATGCGCTCCGTCCCAAATGGTAGATTGACGGTTATTTCGTTTGGATTCGCTCGGTGGAACAGTGGAGCATTTTCTGAGCACATCTGCACCACAGTTGGGAGATTCTGGGTGGGAATGCCGCCCCATGCCGTGTGTGTTCCCTTCAAGTTAATTGCACTTCGTACAACCTTCAACAACCTGAAGACTACATCCGTGGGTCTCGATTGTTGTCACTGCGGGATCCGCATTTTCCGATTTTTGCAAAGTGACGACCCGCTTTCATACAAAAGTACAGTACATTATGTTTTCCAATGACATTTGAAATGATTGTGACACACGGCTAAATGCATTTTTTGCTAGCCGTGCTTTTCCGTCAAAGTACTCACCGACTGGGCGGTCTTGATGGCCACGAACCTGTGGTGGCCTTCCTTTCCGCAGACGTAGCCGAAGGCCCGGTGGTCCCTGGTGTCCTTGGCAATGTAGCTGATTTCGTGGACCGAGTGCTGATGTTGGAGCACCTGCACGGAACGGGCGCAGAAGAAACGTTTGGTCTCGTCAAGATGTAGCGTTAAGGTCGGCGGTATTTGCCTATAAGTTGAATCATGAACGGCTAATCATCAACTTGGTAACGAGATGATCAGGACATAGCCTGTCGGATACTAGACGCCTTTAACGAGAGTACATATCTGTGTTTCATTCATGATCACCAACAGAAGAAAAGTGGAAGGGAAATGAAGGAACAAATTGACAAATACGCGGTCAGAAAAAAAAGTGGATCATGCCAAAAGGCTGTCACGAGTCCAAGGATCCTTTGACCTGCGACAGCCTTAAACCTCATCAAACTAACTCAACAAATTGTTTTGTTGGAACGACACAACGCTTGTGCGCAATTTGCTCAACGCAGCTCAAATCTGGAAAAAAAAAAAAAAAAAAAAAATTCAATACGCTTGAATAAAGTAGTGCAAAGCAGCAGATTTCACTTTGAAATGTAGGACGATGGTGGTGTTGCTAATGCAAATATTACTGTAATGTCGACGTTACATTGACATTAGAGCCCCCAAGACTTGGCCGCCATTAAGACCAAAGACCAAGGATGCTTGTGGTTGCCACGGCAATAGCAGAGATTCTCCTCCAAAAATGTTATGTAGCGCTCGCTCGTCCTCATTAAGCTCCCGGGTGAGTCCGAAGTCTCAGATTGGCCGAGAGGCGGGAGGGGAACAATTCGGTTCAAGTTCAAGTCATCAGTTGACCTAAAACGAAGGCGTATGTTTTTGAAATAAGGGAGGGGGCCGGAATATGCGGGAGGCTAACAACGAGCACGCCATGCCGCCCGTGTAAAATGATCAACTCTTGCGGAGGCTAGTCGAAATTCGACTGAACCGTCTTTGTGAATCAGGACGAAAATATCATGCGGTAAATTAAAAATAAATAAAAAAGGAAACTCACAGATGGATTTTTTTTGCTGTCAGCCCCCCCCCCCCCCACCCGCCCCCCGCTATTAGCGAAGATAAGCTCAAACGCATGGGGAGGAGCTGAATATTAGGCAAATTCAGCGGGGAGCACGGCGAGCGGCGTCTGCATTCAAGTAGAACACAAAACTAATGCGACTCCATTCAGCGGAGAATCATGTCAGCTTTCTGTAAAGCGTTCCCATCGCAGCGAGTGATCCCCAGTTCCTCCGTAGTAATACCAGAAAGATATTACGTGTGGAGTGTTATTTACCGCCGCCAAATCGGTGAATTAAATGACGAGCATCAGGGGACGTGATTCGCCAACAACAACGACAACAAATGGGCTCGTCAAGCGGCGGCCTTAATGGAACGTCACCAGTACGTCAGTCATCCACAAAATTGATGTCATCGTCGACGTCGAGGTTTGTGGCACGGAGGCCGAAAGCTACGGGACAAAAGCTGCGTAATCAGAAGTTTAGCGCAGCTGAGGTGGAGCCGCAGTGTAATTACTATTAGTGGCAATGATCATTAAGGGGCGGAACGGCGTGCTAATTATCAGTTAGCTCCGATGAGCAGCGCTGACACCACGCCGCAGGATGGGCTGAGGCGGGCGAGGCGAGCCTCTCCATCATCCCGTAATGGAACAGCGGGCCTGCCGGCTCGCCAAAGGGAAGAAGGCCAAGACGGAGGCGGAGACGAGACAGCCCGAATTGCTCATTGCGCCGTGCGGCATCATTAGCGGGAAACTGGGCCCGAGTGATGTGAAGCGCTTCCCCGAGCACATCGTTAGCATATGGAATTCGAACGCTAGCGCTATAGATCTGCCATCATCAGTCACCGGCCGCAAGATATTCTCTCTCTTTTGAGGAAGCAAATGATCAGGATAACCTTGTGAACGTTCTCTCTCCGCTGTGTTGCGGGATGGCGTTCGATGGCAAGCGCACAAGATGGCGGCCCCGGCGGCCATTGTGTAGGCGAGTGTGCAACATCTGCCCTCTGGATGTCCTACGCCGTAGTTTGGCAGCCCAGCAGCTGGCAGAGATGTTTTGGTGCAGCTGGGATGAGCAAACGCGCCTCCTCCGGCTCGGTACTCACCCCCGATCGTTCACAGTAAATCTTGATCCCTCCGAAGGAGACCGTCAAGAAGACCCTCTGCTTGTGCTCCCCTTTGGAACGCGCCGAGGAAGCCACGCCCTGCAGGAGATCACAAGCACGGACGTGAGCGGACGAAAATGCCAGGCGCGAAGCTTTCGTCTACAGCGTGACCCCTCAGGTGAGGTCCTGATCGGGGGTGACATCGGTTACGTAAGATGCGACAGGACCGCGAGTTCTTTCCGCCGCCTTTTCTGAAAGAGGAATTCACGTCACCTCATGCAGTGCGTTGTACTATAATTGCAAACAAGGCCCATTTTCCCCGTTTTCTTCAAGTAGGTCTCGTGCACGTCATCGTGACACACGTACGTGAGAACAATGCCGACAAAAAGCAGCGACCCGCACGTTTCCCTGATTGAACAACCGGGATCGCCTTTGATGTCTTTTTTTCCCCGCCTCCCCGGGGAACATCTCAACTCCGATTTATAAAAAGAGAAAGAAGGAAAAAAAATGACCGTTTCCACTATGTTCCCCTTTTGACGCCACCGGTGCGCTTGAAGCGTCTTTCGTAGAACAAAGGTTGGCCGAGAAGAAAAGACCTGCCAAAAGTCTGACAAAATGGCAGCGACATTAACGAGCGGGCCACCTCATTTGTAATCCGTCTCTCCGTTTGCAACTCAGCTCATGTTTTGACACGCAGGCCCTCCCGTTTTCTCTCATCTCCACCCGACGGACAAAAGCAGCACTTGGCAACCCAGGCGTCATTAATGGTGGCGATGCCTCTGCCCTCCATTCAATATTTCTCCATTCTAGTCGTCCGTTTGCTTTGCCGTCCGTACATGTTCAGACATTTGTTTGGGTAAACTTTGCTTTTTCAAAACAGAATAGTCGTCGTGCGTTTGTCCACAAGTTGACTTTGTGCATTTCTGTTTCTTTCTGAATCGACGTTGGAGCATTTCGATCAGCATCGAATTGAATGACGAGACTCTCAATGCGCAGCCTACTGCAAGTACTCGATTGTGGCGAAGAAGGAGCGGCGACATGTGGCGACGCTCGCGGATTCTTCTGCAAGATTTGGACGACGTTCTCAGAAAGAAGAAAGTCCGGGCCTCGTTGCTTCTTCAACGGTACCCAAGTACAGTTTTTGATCTTATTCTTCGCGACGACGACGCAGCCAATCTCTCGGCACAAACACCGGCTCAAACTTATTTGGGTGATCATTTAGTGGCTCTGCCACTTCCGCAGAGCAGCAGTGACCCCGATGAAGAGCCCAAGCAACGGACCAGCGGGACGGCCCGTAGCTGCCGTCCGTCTCCGTTTGCCGGATCGGGCCCGACGGCAGCCAGAGGCGGCTCGACGGTAAATCTCCGGTCCGGATGATGAGCAGTTGCGTTTTGACCACGTGCGGCTGACGGCGGCTCACGACTGGTGTCGCGTGGAGGAGGTTAAGGCTGGAATGTCAGATGCAGGCAGCCAAACGCTTCTTTTAAGGGACTCGTCAATATTGGTCCGGAGAGGCCCAGGGGATCGTCCTCCGGGGGAATTTTTGTGATTGGCAAAACAGAAGAGAGAAAAATACTGCCTTAATGACCAACATGAAAACTATTTGATTGCTGAATGCATTTGACTTTTGTCTGAAAGTTAAAGGAACAGACACAGAGTTCGGAGAAACCAGAGCTTTTTTTTTTTTCCGGGGAGGAACCAAGCCACATAGAAGAAATTCATCCTGCTGGTGAACTCCACAAGCTAATAACGATTGTCTTTCACTTTGATTTCCCGAACGGTTGAAGTGAATTGCCGACTGACTGAGCGAAAGGGGCTCAGGTTTGTCGCTCATACTGTGGACAAAACCGAGGCGCTTCAACCCGACCCGACCCGACCCGACACACACCTTGAGCTTCATCATGGAGTCCTGGCACAGCTTGTCGCCGCGTGCTGCTGTCACCTCGTCAATCCCGATCAGCTTGGCCTTGTAGCGCACGCCATCTCCACGGAAACGCTTAATAAGCCCCGCCTCGGTGCGGTCCTGACCTGCGGCGGGAGCGCAAAGAGGGAAGCGCGTTGAGTCGGAACAGGATTTGCAGAGTGAATCATAAATTAGCGGCGAGTGAGGAGATAACGAAGCAAAACCGGTTGACTTGTCTTCACCCTCGGCGTTCTTTGGTGACGGGGAAGCTCCCTTGGTGGGGGCAGGATGCAACCGTGACCTCGGGCTTTTCGGTCCCTCCCCCCCACCGCCCAGACCATGATTGACGCGGCGCTCACATCCATTTTACAGAATTACACTCGCGATGAAAAGCACCCGACTTGCACGTTCCAATGGGGCGACGACGTTCACACGGAGCTCTCGAGCACCTCGGAGAAATGAACAGTTTTCAAGGCCCGCTGATTTCTAGGTCAGGAGAACATCACGAAAGGGGGGCGGCACCGTGTCGGCAAACATCCCAAGAAGGTTGAACGCCGACAAGGGCCGAGACGCAACGCGCCCGACGTGGCGTTTTCTCTCTCAGTCTCCGGATTTGCAGGCTTAACTGCGCAACGGAAACCGATTTTGCTAATTTGGGGAGAAAAAGAAAAAGGAAAAGGAAACGCTGTGGGTTATTCAGATGAAGGCAAAGTCTTGGGTCTAACGCGAGTCTCGGCTCCGCACACTGGCTCATTAATTCATGAGGGCGCGAGCCTCCAAACGTCGGGGGAGGGCTTGACGACGCTCAAGTCATTCAAGTCTCCAAGCAAGCGAATGTCAAATCCAGGCCTAATTTGGGCTCGTTCCGCTGCCAAAGGACGACGAGTCTTACGTACTGCCGCGATGTACTCGACGCAGCTCGTCACGCACACTTCAAACTTCACCGCTTTTTCATATATTTACACAACAGCTCGTGCCGGCTCTTGCCGAAGTCCCGCAGGAAAAATGCAAATGAGGGAAAATACCCACTGCTGTTCCTGATTCAAAATGAGCCGTTGATATTCATCCAGTATTAAGCGTTCCATCCCAGTTCTACCGACTCGCGCCGTAAACTCCGGTCGCATTGGAAACGCCGTCGGTCCGAGCTCGTCGAGCTGCCCCCGACGCGTGCCGTTCCCTGGAATAACCCTTCGGGAGAGATTTAGAGCTTGATGCAGAGATTCTCCCCAAAAGTAGGCCTCGCATACTGATCGACGTCGCGACATAAACTCGTGTGCGACGTGCTCCGGGTTGGGATCTGTACTTGAAGACTAAAGGGCTGCGGGGCACGCACGCCGTTTCATGTTGTCACACACTGCGAGGAAGAGGAAGAAGCCTGCACGTGTGTGTGTGTGTGTGTGAGGCGCGGTGGGTGACACATATTCCTTTGGCTTTTTCGGGATTTACAATTACCCAAGGTCGAATGGTCCTCACAACATTTCGGGCTCATGATCCTGACGCTCATAATGCGCCTGACAGATGCTTGCCTTGAGTACCGTCTACTGTTGGCCTGCATCTAAGCGAATCCAAACACGGCGGTCTGAAAGGGGGCGAGAACACGACGGAGACCTTTGGCGCGCCGGCTGCCCTTTCGAACAATGTTCAGAAATTGCTGGGGAGCAGTTTGATATCGTAAAACAAAACAAAACCAAAAAAAAAAAAAAGCTGACAGCTGGACAGTAAAAGCGCTCACCAAATGCTCCGATAGCCAAAGTGGCTGCGGAAGAGGAGCACGGAGAGAAGAATTACAGATCTGCACGTCACACTAGAATGGGGACAGCGAGGGGACAGATGGCAGCAGATGGAGTGTCAGAAGTGTCCCTCCAGATAGGAGGACTTGGCAACCGCTAACTTTTTGTTGGGGAAAGGGCTTAACCTTTGACCCCCCCCCCCCCCCCCCCGTGAGCGCGTACCGGCGTCTGCTTGTCTTCTCGCGTTAATACAACGCCGTCCCTCGGGCCGAGCCTCCCGTGCTCCGTTTTCTCCCATCACAAGAGTCATTATGTGACGTCATAACTGAAGAGGGCCAATCTGTCCCTGCAGTCTGCCTCCGCCATGCGCTTTCAGAAAATGAAAATGAACACTGGTTGAAAAGATGGATTGTATTGCACACGTGATCGACATGGTCAATATTGTCGTGGTTCTCTGCAAAGATTTTGCGCGTCGGCGTTACCGCACGTCGAATCAGCGTCGACGCAACATGTGGACGTAAGCGGAACGGAAGTCGGCCGTCTTGGCTCCCGCTCGCGCCCGCAGCCGCCGCTGACGCTCACTCCGGCCGATCTCATCACGAGTGGACGCGTGACGACGAGCTGAGAGCTGCTGTTGCCACGGCGACGGAGTCACGCATTTCTGATCGGCGGCTCGAGAGGTGCCCGAGCGCCACGACGGGCAGTTTACGACAATCGGGTGGGACCTTTGCGCGCCGCTTGACGGGGAAGATCCTGGAGTGTGGTCACTAAACGAGGGTTGGCGTCGCGTTTCCAAATATTTCCAAAGCGCAGATGAGACCAACTCAACTTTTATTTTGTGAGCAACAGAATGACTTCCAAAAACAAACAAATGATGCTGGACTGGACAGATTTTTTTTTTTAATCAAATATTAGAAACAATCACATTTGCGTATCGCTTAGTGAGACTCCCGCAGCTATTGTTCATATATTTTGGATCGCTTCTTCGAATCACAAATGTTTTTCCTCCAGATGGGCTCCAGTTCTGCTCCTTCTACTGATGTGCAAAAGAATTGAGATTTGGGCTCTTTGCAATAATGCTGCGTTGTTTTTTTTTTTTTTTAATCTTTCTTGAGATTGTGTTTGTGTGTTTTTAGAGCCGTGTTTGGGGTTGTGATCGTGTTGGAGGACCTGGGACGAGAAACCAAGACCGAGGTCTCCGACAGCGAGCAGCAGAATTTCACCAGATTTCATGACACGAATCTGTGCAAGTTACAATGAAATCTCAGGAGCGGCGAGAAATTCCAGGTGCAGGTCATAAACCGAGACCAAAATAAAAAAAAAAACACTCAAGAACGGCTAAGAAATTAACACCACCACCACCACCACAGGCCTATTGTGAAGAGCCCTGAACTAAATCCTACTGGAGGACCCGAAAGGAACATTTTGGAGGAGGAGACGGCTGAAGCGTTTGCTGACGAGGAGGACTCGGCCGAAACCCGTCGACAGGTGTTGTGAAACTAAATCATTTGTCATTTTTTTTTGTCCAGAACAATTTCATTACGTTTTTTTTTGTTTTTAATGATTATTATTTTTCAAATAATTCTGCTGAACCACAAAATCAAAGCAAGCATGACTTTGGTTATTACGATGAGTTTATTGAAGGATGTGAATTTTTTCATTTTTATTTTTACGAGAACAAGTCACCAAATGAAACGCTATAAGACCACGTGTGAAATCATTCGGCTAAAAAAAAAAAGTTAAGCATTTGAGGGGAACGGAACGTGAAAAGAAAGTAGGACTACTATTTACTGTTCTTGTATTACTGTCTGGTTAAAGGTGATGAAAGTATTCCAAGCTCAACGATTCTACTTAGTAAAGCATTTTCAAAGGTCAACAGCACACGAAAGAGTGAAATTCCAAACCATGCCTCCGGTTGTTGATATCATTTATGTCTGGGACTCACATCAGCATAAATGTTTCCCAAAACGATCCGATTGTGAGACACCTTTGGAGCCGGAGGCCTGACTGGCGGACAGCCAACGATTAGCCTAATTTGACAAAGAAGAACGAAATAAAGTGCACGCGGTGACCTGGGCGGGCACGCTCGACTGACACCAAAGAGCCAAAGATGATTCACGCAAAGCTAAATGCGGCGTTCAAGTCAAACGAGGTTTTTGTGCGTTCTCGATGCAGAAAAAAACAAAAAACGTGCAAATCCCTTTTCGAGCCGTTTTTTCACCGCAGGACAGCGGCAAGGAAAGGAGACTCCTCCGCTCGAAAATGTGCACGTGCCACCATCCTGGCCCTTGACGGTGTCCTTCACCATCAGATCCCCCGCAAGCGACGCATTTGCCCCCTTTCCGTTTACGTGGCCCTAAATAGCATCCTAGCAGATCGCCGATTAACACGGTAACGTCAGAAGGCGGCTCGTCCGCTCTGTGTATAAGAGCCCACCCGGCCGCCCCCGCTTCGCTTAAATCGACAGACGGGCCTTCTTCCAGCCCCGCTGTTTAACTGAACGGGGCCAGCGAAATGGACACCGAGGCCTGCACAAGCGGAATTTGCTCAACGGACTGGAGTGCTTTTTAGTGATCGTGGAAAGAGGATGACAAAGCGAGAGAGGCGGAAACCAAGCGAGGGAGGCAACTGAGACAGCCCCCCCCCGTTGCTCACTTGATGGCACTTCTTTTCGCTGTCCCATTTTCTCTTTTTTCCACCCTCCTCTCAGTCACTTCCTTCTCATTTCAATCTCAACGCCTCGTCCTATCGCTGTTCATCAAAGCGACAGTTTGCGAATGACCCCGTCCGTGACACCTAAATCACGACGCTACGCGAAGCCCCGGGGGCGACAAGGAATAGCTGTTACCGCATCTGGGCAGCCGGGCCGCTCGCCGTCGAGTCCAAAATTATTTTGTGATCTTCAAACATTGCTTTTAGATTTCCCGGCCTGCCGAAGACGAGAAAGTGAACACTGTCAGCTTCACTGTATGTCCCAAATGTATTTTTCCCTTCTTGGTGGATTGGAGAGTTGTTTGCAGTTGGCAGGAACAGTTCAAGGGGCAAGCGACACAACAACTATGAGGCAATTTCACCTCTCCGAAGGAACAGTTCCTTTAAACAGAACGTCTTTTGTTCTTTCTTCTCGTTACTTTGCGCCAAATGCTGGAGAAAAATTACACACTTGGCCAATAAAGCTGATTCTGGTATTCTTTTGCAGTCCAAGCGCGACCCTTTGACACGCTTCCAAAGACGACCGTGGACATGCATTCGATCGTTGATAACGCACGGGCGAATATTTCAAGCAGTCTCAAAGATTCAAAGTTGTTCTCGTGTGGGATTCGCCACAGCACAAGTACGCAATTCTTCCGAAAATTATAGCGTAGTCTACCTTTGATCCTCCTGGACTCCTTTCTGTGGATGGTTTGGACACCCGGCTGGAGCTCGGCCTCCGCTGACATCCTCCACCGCTGGTCCCTCGTCCGGCTCACAGCAAGTCCACCATGGGTCGACCCGACGCCAACTCCCGGACTCGAATTGCCCTCCTTTTCCGTCTTTGTCACGGGCACGTCACCGCCGGAAAAATCAATTTCATATTCGTGCCGTGATGTCCGCTACTCCTCTACCGACGACCAATAGCCCTCTTCACTCGGCCATGACGCGCGCGTATTAGCAAACGCTCGACGATCCTCTCGGGAAAAGCTTCAGATCTGATTTGACATCCTCCGGAGTTCGCCTCCTTGAAGGTCAAGTATCACGTGGTCGACTGGTGCTCGTTTCTGAATGCCGGCAGGAACAATTCCCCCCGTGAGAGCGGCGGCAGCATTGGTCGGATCAAAGATCCTTCTTCGCGGGAGCTCAGGAGTGGCTTTTATTCCCTCCGAGAGAACATCGCACGCGATCGGACGGACGGCCTCTCGCAGTCGCTGGCTCGGAACCCTGCGAGGAGATGAAAGAGACGACAACGTTAATGTCGGACCGGAGGGGCTTCCGAACTCGGCCGGCGCGCGGCCCCGGATTGCTGATCACAAGATTAATTGAACGTGGCTCGTGGCGGCCAGCGATTTAACAAATCAACCGAGATGTTATCCTCTCTTCTGGATCGTCAATGGCGGCCGCCCTTGAAGGAAGGCCATGTTGCATCATTTTGATGCGCTGCCTGTGAGTATATACCAAACTTGAAAGCCTGACTGGCACTTCTGAGCATGCAAAAGACTTTTTTTGTTGTTGTTGGGGGGGTGGAGGGGGTGCGCGGAACATCAGGCCTAGGGCACAAGCGGAAAGGGAAGTCACCGAGAGCAGCAATCAACAGACTGTAGTGGGAATCCTGGCAAGGTCGTCTCCAAACTGGAGCTTTAACGCCCTTGAATCATCCGCCGCTAACGACGGCACAGAGCCAAGGTGGCGCCACGGCTGTCGCGACTTCTGTTGGCATGGTGACAGGTCTTTGTTGGCAAAGAAGACCTTCAGGCCTAACGCGGCCCCGAAGAGCGTGAGTGTACATCAAACATCACAGCGCGGATTAAGCGCGCTCACGTCGCAGCTGGAGAGTCCAAATGTGCGTCGTGCGCCTAAAAAAAACCCGACGCGTGGACCAGGAAGTGAAGCTACGCGGTTGACAGCGGTCGCAAGACAAAGGCAGAAAATGGCAAAAGGGCAGTGAGCATTTTTGTCGAGAAATGGAAGGCGGGCACCAGCTCGTTGTGGCCACCGCTGTGAAATTAAAGTTGCGCCAAACGTTTGAGTACTGTCCAATGTCTGGCTCGTTTATCGGGTTGCTCTTCGTTCCGTGCAGTCACTTTGCGTCAGAAGCTCAATCTGGACGTGGCAAAACTTTGTCTGAATAAACCGAGGAGGGTTTTGGTCAAGTCAGATGAAGGAAACATTTCTTCAATTTAGTTGGAACAAATTGAGCACTTCCAAAACAAAAACAAAAATTTGCCCGACTGCTAATCTCGTCATTGCATAGCCATCAACCTAATGTATTCATAACAAGATCATTATTGTTATAAAGAACAAATCTGGCCGTATTTTTCAAACTTTAATGCTAAAATGAAATGAAGTTAAACGGTGCATTTTTTCTTTTTTTTTTTTTTTTAACTCGTGAAAACCTTTTGAGAATAGGTTAAGTACGGCTGTTTTAGGATGCCAGCATGGAAGACTTTTACAAAATAAAACCAATGCAGCGTAAAATAAAACCCAAACACGCTGAATTGATTTTTTTTTCTTTTTTTTTCTTGGCGTTGTTGATGAAATGATGTGAAAACGACTCTTTTCACATTTGATAACTCGAAGCCGCCCTGAAAGGAAGACACGAAGCAGTCCTCCATTTCTTGCAAATGTCACTGCGGTGTAATAAAGACGCGGCGAGCCCTGCAAGATGCGAGCCGTTTATTTCTTCCTCTCCTCATGACTCAGTGAACATATGCAGAGCTTCGCCGCCGCCGCCGCCGCTTGCTTGTCTTGCCGTCTTTTCCTTTCATTTCATTGCAGTCGCCTCATCAGGGCTGGTTCTCCTCACGCGTCTCGACCCCCCACCCCATCAAGAAAATGTTCGGCGAGTCGGAGCAAACGGGCCAACGTCGGACTAACGGGAGACGTATTTTCCCTGTCACAAAAAAAACAAACAAAAAAAAAAACCAACCCAAAACATCAGAACGCAGCTCCCGTTCCCAATGAGAGAGACGATGCTCGCTGTATTTGATGAAAGTGACTTCACGTGACGTACAACAACCGCATCTTCTTCTTCTTCTTCTTTTTTTTCAGCGACGCTATCTAGGTCACCCACACTGCGCCGTGTTCTCCGTGTTTTAACAGCTCCGACTGCCTTGTATGATTTGGGTCAGAGTTAACAAGCGTCGCTCGTTCCTCCCGCTTGCTCCTCTTGACTGTTACGGGATGTCAGAAGCCATCTCTTATTTATATTTTTGCTCATGTGTGAAGGGGGCGTTTTCTGCCGGCATTTCACGACTTGGCTCCATGGAGCTTCGGCTGTCTCGATCAGTCTGGTTGCGATGCACGAAGCACCCGTGGGGATGTTTATTTCCCGCTTGTGCAAGAATCGATCCGGCGTCACTTGACTATTGAACGGAAACAAACGACCTGGCCAGGCCGACGTGCATGTCAGAGATTTGAGCCAATCACACCTGGATGCATTCTTTTATTATAATGAGACACAATCGAAGATGACGCCATTCCCGTATTTACTGCGTCTACTCAACCGGTTGTTGCGCATTTGCCACGCTCGTCAACATTAATGGAAGGAGCTCCAAAGATGCGACAATTTGGAGTGAAGACATGAGACACGCTTGTGAATTACTCCCACCTCTGCGTCTTACCTATTTCTTCACAAATCATTTTTCACAGTGTAACGTAAACATAATCTGTAATATCGAGCGATTTCCGACAAACCTGAAGAGCACAGGTGAAAAATTCCGAGTAACACACAAAATAAAAGTACGAGAGACTCGTGGGAAATGGTCATGAATGAAGTTTGGGAAAGGCTCATCGTCAGGAGAAATAACGTAAGACCGCCTCGAAGACCCAACTTGTTTAGAACCGCCGAATGACAGCAGGTAAAACGTCACTGAGGGGTTTACGAGACCCGGGAGGCGAAGGAAATGAAAGCGGTCACAGGTTTTCAAGGAGAGGGAAAAAACAAAAAAAAAAACAGACGCTGGGCCCCCACCTTGAGTTTGGCGTAAACCTGAGCAGAGGGAGGGTAGACTGAGTTGTGAGACTTTTCACGTACCAATGCGGATTTAAACGAGGGAGCCGCAACCGTCCTCCGTCGTGTCCAATCAAAGCGGCCATTCTCGTTCCCTTTAAATACTGAGCGACGCCAGCCTCCGTGTGAGGAAGAGGACTACGCGTAAACGTGTCCAACTTTTAGCCAGATTGCGATAGTGTGGACTTGTGCCGAGGAGGGAGCGTCGATACAGTGGCGGAAGGAGGCTGCAAATGGAGGCCCAAGTGGAGGTTTGCAAATGCAGCAGAATATTCGGGAAGAGGATTATTGGCTCTTGTCACCCCTAAATTGGCTTAAACCCAAAGAGAGTTAACGAAGAAGAAGACAAATATTTTGACACTGCCCCATCTCGTGCGGAGGTTTTATAGGGCGAGACAAGGCTCGCTGCGTATTGTCACCAAAGACAAGTAACGCATGAACTATCTAGCCCCGCATCTGGTCAATTACGCCCCCAGCCCCCGCAAGGCAAAACACATTCTGCGCTCGGCAGCTTTCCTGTGAGTGCCGCCGAACCGCTGCTAGCTCGTCCAGGCCAAGGCTTGGCGTCGCGCGGCCCCGGGCCTTGCTCAACAGCGCGACTTTGGCACCTTGCGCTGCTCATCTTTGTTACAAAATGGCCCCCCCATGCGTATGGAGCGCCACAACCAAGCCAAAGTTTGCGCCGCCAACGACCTTGAAGGCCCGCTTTCGAGCGCCTAAACCGAGGTCGTGTGGGCCATAATCATCGTAGACTTGCAATCAACAAGCTCACGTGAGCCCTCCAATTAGATTGAAGGTTAATTTGTCTTAGTTGGGCCAGTTACATTCTTGAGCTGAGCGGAAGCCGTTGCGCAAATGTGCAGCTTACGACCACGTGAGACCGACCGCTTCAAAGAGTTCATCGAGTTTCATGCGGTTTTGCTAGCAAACCGACGGAGATAACTTCTGGTCTCGACAGGCTGCGAGGGAACGGAGGAATGAAAAACAATTCTGATCGTTTGCAATCCCAGCGGCACCAAAACAAAAATGGGGGATGGGCGCATTTTTGGGGAAATTGGTATGGCGGGATGCACCTCGAGAGCACTTCGGCGACAAAAGCGCCGTGCCCAAAGCGCTTTACGAGCCTCGCGTTGGCGCACACGGTCGTACAGATACGAATCATAAGTATTTATGATTTACATTTGTATTTATTTCCTCTCGGTTCTCAATGTTGACACTTTTTTGAGGTGCTTTGTGAAATTGTTGTTTCAGGTTATCGTAAGTACACCAATGACACGCACACAGTACAACGTACGTCACTTGAATAGTACTGTGCACTAAAACGAGTTTGTGGAGTTAGGGAACGCAGCCTCAGTGGGCAGACGTGACGTCAAATGTGACCGAGTTCAAGTTCAGCTCCGCACGACCGAGCGACGAAGGTGAAACTGCTGAGTTCAAGACTGAGAGGATGCTGGAAATTGTTTACTTTGCAGGGTTTGACTTCATAATCTTCCAGTTAAAATTAGAAAAAAAAAATTAAATAAAAACTTGGCCCAAGAGCTCAATAGTTAATCACCAAAAGTATTCTTTGTGTTCTCATAGCGACGGTAAAGTCCCTTGAAATGATTTTACAGTGGTGAACTTCGATTAATGATCATTACAGAATTGAAGTGAAATGCGACTTAAAAATGATCTCTGAAGCTTCAAAATGTCATTTATGATGGCCACAGATTGAGTGAGCCTGTACATACTGGAGCTACTGCATATCATTTTCCAATATTTCCTGGAGGGGAAACGTTTGAAAAATGAAAGCGGGAACTTTCCAAAAAAACGTTTTTAGTCTTCAGAGATTTCAATAGACACAAACTCTGAAATTGCAAACAGATCACATGTTCCTGTTGTAATTATGTACTCATTTCATTCTATAATATACTACAAGTTCACTACCCCCCCGCCCCCACCCATGAGAAATAGCAACATCGTTACCGATTTAGTTGAGTGCACTTCAACTCGAATTACCGAGAATGTGTAATAAGTCATTTTCATAAACACAGTTTGGAACCATAGCACGAAAACATTTCTGCTTCATTAACGCGGACTAATTACCACTGCGATGAGATGGCCAAGCTGGGGGGAGGGGGGGGGGGTCACGCAAAGTGATTAGCGTTCATGTGGAGGGGGGGGGGGTCTGTTTCATCGTTGCAAACTTTGCGACCGTTCATTCAAATTTTGCGACGCTTCAGCGTGGACTGCGGAGGCTTCAACGGCAGTGGAAAGAAAATCAGAACGAGTATAAGATTGAACACAACAAGGGGGGGGGGGGGGGGGACAACAGCATCGAGGTCCAAACTCCCCAACCCCGAAACGGTGGGATGCGCCAGTCCTTTGCCTGTGTGACCCACCGCGAGCTACGGCAATGGCCGACATCTGAGCGAGGGCGTCCGACCGACCCTGACGCAACGGTCGCGTGTCAGAGTGGAAACGGGGCTGGGGGGGGGGGGGGATGAGAAAAATCTCGTTTTGGACGTCGGGAGCGCCCTCGTTTGCGCTCTGTTGCAGAACGATGATGCCCCATCGCTTCGGGGTGAGCGGCCACAGCTGCAACGCTAAATAGGCGTTGGGGCGTTGGGGCACACACTGATCTGTGTCAGCGCGGGCGGGTGGATGGGTGGGGGGGTCGGGGAACAACAAACAGATGAACAAATACATTTTTTCTCATAAATAGATGTTAATTTTTTACATGATATAATTACCCAAGTAAAACTTGATCATTTTCTCCGGCCCGCTGGTTGACAATCAGCGTTCAATACTCAAAAGGCGGAATTTGCAATAAAAGCAGCCAACATGTCCTCTTTACGGTCTTTTTGTTTGGATTCTGTTTAGTTTCTGTTTCATGTTGATGTCTTGTGCCCTGTTCCGTGTTGACGCCGATCCACTGCCCCCCGCCCCCCCCACTCCGCCGGTACAAACCAAGGACCAAGAAGGTACGCTTGGATGATTTTGCTGCGGGACAACGCAAAAACGTAACCACTCGAAAAGGGAATTGGGACGACAGCAACAGAAAACGGCCACTTTCATACAAGGGGACGATAATTTCGGTAGCCAACAATCGGTCGGGCCGCTCACATCCACACGATGCCCCGCATTGAATACGCGTTCCGGTTTTGTTCCGTGTTCCGCTCGCCTTCTTTTTAAATACGTGTTCAAGCCCGGTGAAACCTTGCACAGGCCCCGGAACCGAGGACTCGCGTGGCTTGCGTGACGTCGGGCGCAAAGTTTTGTGCAACCAAAACAATTGCACAAAGTCAACGTGTTGTGGACTTCAGAGGTTCCGCTGACAAGGGCAGGTTCGGAGCTTCTTTCACAAATCTCCTTCTTGACCGGCAAATTTTTTCAAGCAGATGGTAACGAAACATTCGTTTTGCTTGGAATGTGATTGCAGGCCACACGCCCGAGAGCGCAAAACTTTTGGACTCTCGTCATAACTTGACGTGTGACGCGATGAGCCTCCCGTACACCGTTGACGAAGTTTGTTGTTGCGCTTTGGGTCGAAACGGGCCATCTGTCGTGCTGGGACGGGAAGCGCCGGAACCGGTTCTCCTTCATTTGATTCTTCTCTTCACAATCTTTCATTTTTGTCTTTCCTCATATTCCTTTCGCCCGAGCCCGAGCCCGAGCCCGAGCCCGAGCCGGTTCCGCTCTGGCCACATTTTCTTTGTCTCGCTCTCCGTCTGTTTGTGAAAAGAGGCGGAAGCGCGTTTATTTTGCCGCCGTCGACGCCCCCGCCCGCGCTTTCATTTCCGAGTTACAAAAGACTGCGAACGCGCGGCCGGGGTCATCGCTTCATTGGCTGAAAGTCATTCACGAGGGAATCGCGCTCGCTCCTCTTTGGTTGGCTCTCACGCTTCCCAAAATGGCTGCCTGTCCCTCTTCCATGACGAACGCTCGCTCTTTATGAACTCTTTGTGAGCCAAATGTTTATCCAGCATGTTCCATTTTGGTCATTTTGGATTTTGACAAGCGGCGGGGAAAGAAAGTTCTCTTGTCGTGATCGAACTTTGCGTGCTGCCAAAGTCTGAGAAGCAATGTTAATGAGCACTGCGGAAGCAACAAATGAATAAAACACTCTGCTTTTATACTTCCTATCTGTCTTTGCAGTGTCAGTGCAAACATTTCACAACTTTTTTTTTCGAGATTCTTTAAAAAAAAAAATGTAAATGGCAATGAGGTCTTTCCTCGCAAATATTAATACGCAACGTTCCTGCCTTGGTTTTTGTTCCGTGAATATTTTCTTCACGCTTTGAAAGTGGTACCTTGATTCACAAGCGGGGACTTTGTTCCGAGACTCGCGCAAGTCCGGAAGTAGGTGCGGCGCATCCGATCCGCGACGGACGACGTCGCTTTCTTCTCTTCCCCTGACGACGATCGCAAACCGGCAGTTTCTACCGAAAAGTTGCAGCTGGACTTTGTGCCGGGGACGAGAAAGTTTGATCATATTTCTCAAAAGTGGAACTTGAGGGCCGCCCCCCCCCCCCAATCGGTCATCGTGCTAAGCGGTCTTTGATCTGTCGCGGTTCGTATCAATTTGGATGTTCCCATTACACATTTCCACTGGCATGACCGGCACCGCGCAGAACAACGATCAAGCTATTCCCCGCTGCCCCCCGCCCCAGACACATGACAGCTACCACTCAGCCTGTTCCCCAGCCTCGGGTAAGACTTTCAATCCAAAAGCAATCCCCACAAGGAGCAAATATCTTCCTCGGTCAGTTGATCCAGACCATCCGCCCGAGAAGAGCTCACGGACTCATACGAGAGCAACGTGGCTGACTTTGGCAGAGAGAGCTCGTGCGACCAACCGCAAAAACTTCAGACCATGGGAGTCCTCCTTCCTTCGCGCCATTCACGGCCTAGATCTAACTGCCAGTGAAGAGCTAGATCTGCTAGTAAAAAGGCTCGGCAAGGAATAAGCGGACCATGCCAGAGGAATTCGGGCTGTCTATCCCGCCAACCCTTGTGCTGCGCTACAGACGACTTGGACTACACTCGGAGAGTGTTACGCCTCCCCAGAGGTCCTAGAGAACGCCCTCTTCCAACTTTCCAAAACTTGCCCATTGAATCTGATTCTGACTTGGATAATAAAAAATACAAGACTTTCTTAGTGCAATATTTGACCTAATCATGGTGAGACCTTCCAAATATGGTGACTTTTAAAGCAGAGTTTTCGATAAAACTGTTTGACTTTGGAGATGACACAATAGATTAAAAAAGGGACGGGGGGGGGGCGGGTAATGTTTCCCAAGCTAAGAAGCACATCTATTGGATTTTTATTTTTGATTTTTTGAATGGAACTGAAAAAGAATCAAAAGGGCTCCGCCACCCTCGCGACATCAATTATTTTCCGCAGTCCCTAATTCCCCAAACACGTTTGATCGCAAGCGAAAAGTGATTATCTTCGCTGCGACTCATTTATTTATCAAACGTCTCCAGAAGTCACATCTTACAAATCCTCCTTTTATGAAACATATTTCAGAAGCGATGAAAACCCAACATTCGGCGTGCTTTTGTTCCACGTTTCGGCTTCTGGCGCAAAGATGCTTGCAAGAGAAATAAGAGCGAGCGACGCTCGACAAAAAATAAGTTGGCGTGTCTAACGCGACTTTTGACAACTTGTGAGTTTCTTATATGAGGCCGAATGTAGTAGAAGAGTTACACAAAGTACACGGTACGTCTTTTTTTCATCCGGTAATATCTGAGCAAGTACTTGGTTGTGCTTATGCTTTGCTGTTGCAAATATGATGTCGAGGAGTCCAGTTGCGCAAAGCTGAGCATAAAAAGAACATCGACAGACGCACCAAAGGCACCCGCAAATCTGTTAATTAGCGAGAACCCCAAACACACCTCAACGTCTCTCGTTAATCTCACTTGAGCAATTAGGCTGTGGCCACGTACGCGGCCATCAAAAGCGTGAAACTGGCTGTGAAACTCTCGTCATCTCATATGTTATCACACTCTCGGGACTCGGGACTCGGGGGGGGGGGTTAAATCATGCCCGTTGGCAGCTAATCATGCAACTAATGATGAATTAAATGTTGCGCATCTTCTCGTTACAACGCACGGGCAAGGTGAAGATCTTGCGCGTGCTGGGGAAATCTCCGCAGAGCTTGGTTTTGTTGCGGCGACTCAAAAAGCTGAAAGCTCGCAAGTCAGCACACTCGACGGCTGATTAGAGCAAAACATCAGCGAGGTTCCCCCCCGCCGCGCTGCTGTGATGAGGAACCATCTAAAGGGTTCTCGTCAGGAGACGTCACGCCGGCCGCCGCCAGGTGCTCGCCGCGGCCGGAAAACACCGAGCGTCGTCCCCGCGGGCGGCGCCACCAAAGCCGTTTCGACTCAATTAAGGAGGTTGCGCATCACGAGCGCGCAAATGATTCGGATGTTTAGTCACATCAAATGTCATCCAGCATCACCGCTGGGAACGGCGTCGACGCTTCGCGTTAAACCTGATTTATATTCATCACGTGGGGAATTTGTCATTTAAGAACGATGACAAGCAAGACAATACAGATTAGGACGTTCTCCACTAATGGAGGACATCTACCACGTAGTCAACGTTTAAAAAGAAAAATAAAAAAAAAAGCAAAAAAAACAGGCAGTAAAACACTGATTGGCCACAACATTAAGAACCTCTGTTCAATCCGATCCGACACCAAATCTGCTCGTACACAAAAAATTCCACTTTTCCCTACGTAACACCACTCGGGTTTGAATATTAACTTCACAACGTGGAATGTATCCTGTTGGATATTATTCCATTGGTTTTTAATCCATCTTTCGCTCATACATTTGGGTTTTTAACGGAGTATTCAACTAGGTTGGGTCACTACCGGAACGTAGAATTACAGTTTTTCCAACGGATTGTAAGACACGTCGTTTAGCTCAAAGAAATTGTATATATATGTACGCCCCATTTGTGGTTATTTTGTGTGTGTGTGTGTGTGTGTGTGTGAATAAAAACTGTTATTATTCTTATTTGAATGGAAATCTCGTACGGATGGAAACAAACTCGATCTCCGTCAAATCTTTGAACGGTGAAATTAAAAGAGACACATTTTGCTCCAATAGGAAAAGAAAACGAGACATACTGTATGATCACGCGAGAATTGAGTTGGATCGCTCCTCCGGGCGAAACTAAACATCTCAATTAGCTCCGGGGTGAAGTCAAGCAGCAAAAAGATTGCAGAGACAATATTTCAATCAGCTGTCGGCGGAAGACAAAACCCCGCCGAGCTTGGATTTGTTGACATATTTTCAGAAAACACACACGCGCGGAAAAACACCCAAAACGTCTGCTGTCGGGCCTCAGCGCCGTCAAGCGCAACGGGCCCCGGGATCGGAACGCGGGCCGAGCAGATGCCAGCGAAGGGCCTCGGCGCGTCGTGGAGCGCATCTGCGAGAGCAGACGAACGGGGCGGAGAGGCTGACGAATTCGGGGTGATGCGGTTGAAAAACGCCGGAGGAGCGCACGTGCCGCCGACTGGGCTCCACGAGCCCCAATTCCGCAGCCTCCTCGCATGCGACAGGATAGTGCGTGGATCCCACTTCGATTTCTCACAAATGAAAGGAAAAGCCTTGAGCAAGCTGTGACAACTCACGCGGGCGGGGCTTGACATTTGCATTTTTGGCTCACCCACCCGGCATTTTTGTTGCTAGGTAAAAGGGGGCGCTCACAGAATTGCTTTCCAAACAAAATACATTTGCCAACTGGGCGGGCGTGCGACGTGCTCGCGTCGAATACTGTGCAATCCTCCACATTCAAGACAGCCGCGCGGCCTGCGTCCGCATGCAGCGTGTTGTCGGAAACTGCGACTTAACCAGCGAAAACATTACGTCACAAGAGTCTGTGGGCACAGCTTTACGCGAGATATCCCAAAAAGTCAAAACCCACGGCACACTTGCCCGTGAAACATCGACGAGTGATATGATGAATACATTCGGACCAGTGCCAAAACACTTCGCCATTTATAGACGATTGAGCTTTAGAACCTTAAAAGATCCGCGAGCCACTTGTAATGTCTGGATTTGTACTGACTGTGCTCGTGGAAGGAGTGGTGGGTAATTCATTGGCGGTGGGTGGTCTTGAGAGCAGGAGAGGTTCTGACCCTCATGTGTGAGTTTGCACCAAAATGTAACTGCCATGCCTCAAGTACTAAAATCTATTCCACGCATCTCAGGGTTTGCTTGCCTTGTTCTATCCTCCGCGCCGATCTAATTGGAAGTGGTCAGAGTTGGCGGAAAGCCTTTGACCGGAGGCGGGTGGGCAAACGCGGCCAGGAGGTCCTTCTACCTCGGCGCAGAAACCAGATTCGGAGGCGGAGAGATCTCGTCGGCAAAGCTCGGTCGATATCGAGCGGGGGGTCTTTCTTACCCTCCAAAAGCTGGAACTCGGCAGACTAATATTTCAAGAGACGGATGACAATGACGTACGCTGCCGAGCGCCACAATGCGAGTTGAGCTGAAGGTCATCCGGACTCAGAGGCGGCGTGGCTGGAGACTGCGCTGTTGAACGGCCATGACTTGATTTGCGTTACTAGAACGCGAAGGAAGCCGACCGGGCTGCCTCTCCGCGCCGCTGACGCAACGGAACGGGGCGGCGACGTACGGGAGAGCGGCTCCAGATTGTCGCGGCGCCTCCGGGCAGATGGCGGGGCCGCTCTTGCCTCTCGGCTTAATTGGGTCCTAATGAATCAAGGCTCTGGCACGTTACGCCCCCCCCACCCCGGCGACGGCTCAAGTCATTGATGCACCCGAGAGGTCCGCTGGAAGTGACTCCCAACACGCTAGACGTCCGGGCGCCGTTCCATACTTCACTCAGCCGCCGGATGTCGCGAACAACCTGACGCCACGCTGACAGACCGCATGTCACCCGGCCGGCTCCTGCGCGATTGATCTCATATTCGCCAGTGCCAACTTTGTACGACAGGTGGGCTGCACTACCACCACGACTACTACTACGCTGGTGACCAGTCGTGCAGAGCGCACGTCGAGACAGACAAACAAACATTCACACACAGATTGACATCCTTGCACAATTTGGTCTTTCGTCAAGCGAGCACGCATGTCCTTCAAACGTCTGAAGGAGCTCAAGTACCGGGACAAAAACTGAAATGTCTGAGCTGAGATTTGAACCCAGAACCTCTGACTGCGAGGCAGACACATTAACACATAACGCAATTTTGCATCCAGAATAGCATTTACAGTACATAACTGGACTTCGTACTCCAGATAATCTTCAAAGCTCTGACCTACTTACTGCCTTTGATGAAGATGTTTTGAGAACGACGAAGTTTTGGACCGTGGAGGACAAGACAACGCGCGGGAAGGACGACAACCCAAGTTGACGTTTTGAGGCTTCCCGGTTGCCCGTCTGCCGTCAAATTCCCAGACTTGTTTTGTTTTGTACTGCGTCGACTTCTGACATTAGGTAGCAATCGATTTGTGGATTTCTTGATTTCTGGTTGATGTAAAACATACCGTGATGAATATTTTTTTTTTTTTTAGATTTGAATCAAATAGTAATGGCTGACAAATGGACATACTTGAAGATCCATAACGGCCAAACTCATCCTTGAAGCAGGTCGAGACGACCTACCTGGAAGATGAAGCGTTCATCTAAAATTGTTTTGCAATTTTTCAAGGCCACTTCTGAGCAAATGAGCCTTTAGTGACATTTTTTTAAGACGACATACTTAACGTGCAACCCTGCATCTACTTGGCGGCTGGTATTGTTTTTTCCTGAGCTCCTTTCTAAAATTTCTATTTGCGTCTTTCGGCCCCAGCAACCCTTTTCGGTGCAGTCAATTTGCCGTGCACCTGTCATGTTGATGCAGATTACAGAACAACCCCCCTCCCCCTCCCCCCAGCATTCAGCACCGCACAATTGCACCCACCGCTATCTGAGCAATCGCCCCTTCTTTCGTTCAACCGGGCCGAGCTGAACCACCCGTGACCTGCCGCTGCCAGGGGGCACATCTTCATTAATAAATAAGAGTACATCTGATGATCGGGCCGCCGGCAAAATGAAGCGGCGGGCTCGGCCTTGCCAGCTTATTAAAGCTACTTTTAGAAAAGATTCGGGGCAACGCTGCAAAACGTGCGAGCGGCTAACGCGAACGCTCCACATCCGCCTCGTTAGTCAGTGCAGCCAAATTCGAGTGGAGGTAATCGCGACGTAGCACAGGAGGGAAAACAACAAGGCAGCGACACAAGTAGCTTTCTGCAAAATGCGCCCCCCCCCCCCAAAAAAATTGGCAGCTTGCTGCGCCTTGGCATCAGTTCATTAACACGGCTGGACTGCGGCCAAGTTGACTTTGGTGTGGAAGAGTCGTGATGACAACCAAATAAAATTGTTTTAAAAAGTCCAATATTTGGTTAACACTTGAACTCATACATGAATGTGCAAAAGCTCTCACGACAAACTTTGACATCTCGCGTGTAAGCCGCACTCGTTATTCGCCGCATGTTGGCCTTCCGTGTTACGGCCGTGTTTCCCCAAAGGAAAACGTCCAAACCTCTTTCCCGATTCTGCGTAGAAGCCGAAGCGCCGTTGCGGGCGTAAGCGGGTGAGCTGTGGCCACCCAAAAAAAAAGCTAAAACAGCAGCTAAATTAAAGAAAGAGTCGCGCTTCCACTGGGAGACCCGGCGAAGACCTTCTCACTGGTGCTTTGGTCACGCTTGTCACAGTGCAGCAAAGAACGGGCTCAGACCACAGAAATGGGAGTCTGTTCGTGCTGAAGGGGAGGGGAGGGGAGGGGGTCGGTGGGGTCGGTGGTGGGGGGGGGGGGTTGCACAATTGTCCGACTGTCCTACAATGGAGACCGGGAATCCATCTTAAGATCTGTTGCAAAACATCCTCTATAAGGAGATTACTGAGGGCACTTTGGCACAAGTCACCAATGAACTCCGCGAGCAGATTCCCAACGCTGCCCCCGACCTTGTCTTATCTGCTTTTGTCTTGGATTATACACCGGCGAGCCACAACAACACCACGCTGGACCGCAAACATCCGCTAGCGCTCGCTTTTATAGGCCCTCTCTCTCTTTTCGTCACAGTCAACGACGAGGCCATGTTGGATTGCCTTCCATGGGCGCTCAAGCACAAACAAACAGCGTTCCAGTCCGAAATTAGACATTCCAAAGGGTCGATCTGCAGATCTTAACGCCAAGATAAGAACAGCAACCGTGACAACAGCGATATCAATCAGCTCAGTTTTCATCTATACCAGCCACAACGTTCGGTGAGCCTCCGCATTCTAACAAAATCGAATCGTACTAAGAACCAACGACTCTGCCTGTGCAAAGACGAGCGTGAGGACCTTTCATTGGCACCGTCAGAAAGGCAGCGATTTAACAATGTGATTATTATGACATCACCGACGCGGCGGCACACGCAGGGAAAAAAAAAACAACATCCGCAATCCATGAACTGGAAGCAGTGCAACCGAGAGCAACACAAGAAAATAAGAGTAAACTGCCAAATAACGACAGCGGAGTTGGTAAATGTAGGTCAGCGCTTCTGACGGTGTTGCTGGCCCTGACAGTTCACCACGCTTCTTATTTATTTTGATGCGTATATTCCCAAAGAGCGCATATCCGTTTAATACGACCAAAATCATCATCTCAGTCAAATTTCAGTCAAAGTCAAATTAGTCACTCCAGGGGGCAAAATAAATCAAAGCATTTTTAAAAAAAAAAAAGGAACAAACGGGACACGAGTCTCCATCGCGAGCCAATGTTGCGTGCACGAACGTGGACGGCCCCACGCCACGATGGTGACCCCTGACCCTGAACGCGATGCGTGAACAGGGGGACCAGACAGACCGGGGGGCGACCGATCTTCACGCGCTTCCTTTTTGGGCGTTACGTGCGCGTGCTCCTTCCACATCCAAGTTATCACTCATAGACGTCATCGCACGCACGTCAGAACCGCGACGAACAGGTTGAACGTGCAATGAAAAGAATTGCCCACGACTGCACGTCTTGATTTTCATGTATGGCCAGAAGATGATTCGGTTTTAGAAATAAATGCTGCAATCGTTGAAATGCTCCCAACTTGCTGATGTTCCGCTCGTTGTAGCACATCAAATTAAAAAAAAAAAAAAAATACAAAAGACCCACACCGTACGACGCGTGCCTTTTAAAGGGCAACCTTTAACTTGAGCAATTCTACATGAGCGAAAATGTGCGCGTCGAAGTGATGCGGCAGGATCGTCATCCCGCTTTCGTTCAGCGACCGACGCGTCCTGTCCGTAAATGTCCACAGGGCGCCGACGAGCTGCACACCAGGCAGTAAGTACAAATAAAAAAGTGGCAAGTCGCTCACCTTTTTCCAGCGCAGTGTCCCGCGGATGCGTTTTAATCCACATGCGCGTTGCCTTCACGCGTGCGTGCGCGCAGGCTCCAGACAATCCAGACAATTTGAATCACGCCAAGTCGCCGTTTTTGCCGCTCATTGACGGTCTCCGGGTTGATTTCCGGCAGGCTCTGCCTTCCCTGCCTCTCTGCCTCTGCAGCTCGCAAGTTGCCTGGTTACCCGGTTTCTCATTCACGGAGGCTGAGACGCCGCATGCGCGCGGCGGCCAATCGCAGCGGCAGCCGGAGAGATTAACTATTTCTTGGCTCCGCCATTCTAGTTTCAGGCTACAATGAGGGGGGAGGGGGAGTGGGCGGGGGGGAGCAAAAAAAAAAAAAAAAATGAAAATGCATAGACAATAATGTGGAAAGAAGGGAGCCAGCCGCTCGAGGGATGAAACATTTGGGAAGGAGAAAAGGCCCGGAGAGGGAGGGGGGCCCACTTGCCACTTGTCGCAAGATTCCATCTTTGCAAAATGTGGAGTGTGCCCCCCCCACACACACACACACTCCTCGTCCTCGCTCTGCAAGCGTCACACATCCCACATCTCACTTCTCGCAATCTCCCAAAAGCAATCCATCGGGGTGATTGATCACCCCCCCCCCATTCCCTCCCCTTAACCAGTCATCCATCAAATCCACCACCAGCCATCCCCCATCTTGTCCCCGTCTGGGCTGTCCCAGTCCGGTCGTCTCATCATGCGGTATTGATTTCAATTTCCGCCTGCGGCCGAGGTGAAAGTTGGAGGGCGGCGAAGCGGCGCAGGGGGGCCGAATATTAAATAATAAGAGCTGTCCGATGCTGCCAGAACCATGTCAAAAGCGGGAGGTCTGGCATCACATTACAATACATACACGCATCTACACGTAACGCCAGTCATTTTCCGGATGACTTTTGTTAAAATAAATACAAAACGCGACAAAGAACCACGGTGGAGGCGAACTTTTTTTTCTCGTTGATCGGTTTCACGGATTACGGACGACGACAACAAGGCTGTCGGGGTCCTCCCTTCCCCCACAGAACATCACGAGTACGTACAGGCTCAAGTACACGCGCGTACACTTAGCGGATGATTGACACGCGGCCCCCGCTTGGAGCAAAGCTTTAATCCCACGGCTTTCACAGATGGACTCCGTCCGTCTTCCTCTCCCCTCTTTTTGTGTGACGTCCCCGGCGCGTCCGCGCGCATACACGTACACGCACATGTAGTATCTGGTACTTTTGTTTACTGGCGGTCGGGGGCCGCCGTGGGGGTTCTAATCCCCCACCCGGCTGACACACAAACGCAACTAAAAGCGCACGTGCGGGCGGGCATCAACTGCGGTCATTAGAAAAAACAAAGGAGGTCAGTGTCAGTGGAGGAATCGGGCAGCTGGGTGCGACGAGGCGAGACCTAATCCTCATTTTGCAGGCCCGCAGATAGAAGGAAGCCTCGCAGATGAGAAACGCGGCGTCGTTCATTCGTTCATTCGTTCTTCCGGCCACCTCCGCGCCGCGAGCGCTTCTACGCGTCTCCCTCCTCCGCTGCCTCCATTGATTGCAACAGTGTATTATTAGCGTGAATTAGGACGGGCGAGATGAGCGCCCCCCTCCACCATCGCTAATCAAATTCTCCTTCTGCAAAGGCTTTGATTTGCGCCGAGATAACGCTGGCGCCGATAATGGCTGCGAGCTGCCCTGGGAAAAAAAAAAACGAGGCAAAGAGATAAGACGCGAAGAGCACAGCCCCAACCAGACACGCTCACAAAAATAATACAACAAAAGAAGAAAATACATGGTGCTTAATCTCCCTCCAATCCAGAGATTAGTGCGGGCAAAAATTTCCATTGGTGCCACCCCTCAAACGATTAGTGGTCTCCCCGGAGGAGCCGCGGTCAACTGGTGCCCCCCACCCCCCACGGACCAGTAAATCCTTCTCGCTTTTACTAAGCGGCCACAACGGCAGCGCCGGAAAACAACTTTTTCCACGGGACGGGGGTCGGCAGCTCCAGGAGGGCCGGACTCCTCGCTCCCGGAACTAAAAAGTTATCGTTCCGCCTGACAAGTGGCAATCTTCAAATGGGATAAAAAAAAAAAAAAAAAAGAGCTTCTGCGAATTATTTTCTGTATTTATACTTTCTCGAGGAAAAAAAAAATGCCCTTTTCCCCCCACATTTCTGCTACGACGCACGACAAATTTTCTTCTCTGAAACTGTCGCCGAATTGGTGTCGGGTTACCATGGAAACGAGCAGCATCTCACGCGCGTCCGCTCGACAAACGGGCTCGTCATTTTGCGACGTAGTTTGAAATCCCAACACGCACAAAGCAGACTGATTCCGCCCACACGTCGCCATAGATAATGTGACAGTATATGATTTACGATGTCAGAAAAGAAGGAAATTGAAGGCTTAGTGGAAGGGGGCAAAGTTTGCGAGTGTCAGCGTAACTTTCGCTGCCATCCAAAGACGACGATGAATTTATTCATGGGGGGGGGGGGCGACGCTGCCAAGTCAAGGACGACCGGCATGTAATTAGCCAATAAACTTTGGAAGCGATTCGTTCTAAATTCGAGCCATTTCATTAAAATATGCAAATATTCCACCATGACAGAACGAAGCGGGGAGAGACAAAGTTGGAGGAACGTTTTGCCACTTGGCGTGAACTTCTGACAGAACCACATCAGACCGCACACATATTTATGTTATTGGTTGATGTATGGGTTTCTACTGTATACAACTACGTGACTTGACCCCAACCACCCCAAAAAACTGGAACGGCGAGGCCGGTTCCTTTGGTTTTTGCTGCAGGGTAACCTTTCCAGGTATTTACACCTACACTTGTTATATGACATTTTTGTTTTCGTCAAAACTATCTGTACACGTCCTAGCCAGGTGTGTCTTATTATTGGCTATGCTCATGTGCTAAATGTCGTCACTCAGTTGGGCATTCTGCTTTTGTCTACATTTACTACATTAGAAATGAAACCAGCAAGGAAAGCAGACAGCTGTCAATAGACAACTGAGAGAAGATGAAAAAAATCAAAGACGGATTGTTAAAATGTCACCAAGACGAACTGAACAACAGGTGTACGAAGCAAGCGACGCCGAACGAGTTAACCGTGCAAATCAGCAGTTAGTGGATGACGGAAACGTTTGGAGAGCTGGAAAGAAAAACTCAAATATAATTGTTCGTGATGTCCCCAACAACTTCAAGACGGCTGCCATATCCCGATCGAGTGTTGGCAAAAGACTTGTGAATAAAGGCAAAGAGTGTGTGGCGCTTTCAGGGAGAAAGCGAAAAACAAATATGAACTCAAAAAAGGAAGTGATGGGAATCAGACAGAAAGGGTCGGCTCTTGATCCCAAATATGCGAGCTCATCTGTCAAACGGCCGATGTCACGTTTGGGCTTGACTAGCTTCATCCGGCGCCGATTCATTCCTTTTCATTTAAGATGTTACGTGTGACCAAAGCAGCAAAGTGAAATCAGAAGACTACATAAACATTTGAAGCTGTAGTTTTGTCCTTCTTTTACCAAATCCTCTGAGACCCTTTGCACACAGATCGCTCCATCGCAAAGTTACACCGCATTTAGAGGGAATGGGAGGAGCCGCCAGAAAATGAAGTCAGCTGCGTTTACCTTCGCAACGACGAAGTGACCAAAACGAAATCCAAACCGATTTAGACTGCCCGCCACGTTGGATTTATGGCGGTCACAATCGCGGCTCAGATCCGAATGTCTCCCAGACGCCTCCCACCAGAAAGAAATCCCGGGGACGACCCGGGACTCGCCGGAGAGACTATGTCACTCGGCTGGCCTGGGAAGGCCTCGGGATCGCTTGGGAAGAGCTGGAAGAAGTGGCCGGGGAAAGGGAAGTCCGGGGTCCCAGGTAAAGCTGCTTCCCCCGCGACCCGACCCGGGAAAGTAGTAGAAAACGGATGGATGGGAGATCCTTCATCATCCTCTCGTCTCAAATTCATCTTTTGACGGCAAACAGATTTTTAAGGTTAACCCCAGAGCAAAACGTTTTTGAAGACACTTTTGCAAGCGAGTGCAGATCTCAGCGTTTGGGTGTCATGAAGCGTATCATCACCCCTTAAGCAGAGTCCCTGCATTTAAGACCAGACAAGTGGAGTAGAATGAGGACACGCTGCATCTGCCTCCATCGCACGTCACTAATTTATACCGAGCGCATTCGGGTTCAGCGGCGGCGACTCAAAGCAAGCCGATTCCTTCAGAGCGGCACTTGGGAGAGCCATTACACATGTAATTGGATTTCATTTCAACCATGTGAGAGAAGGGAGGGGGGGAGGGGGGATAAAAATAAAAAAAAAAAAAAACAGCTTGTCACCACTCTGGAGAAAGGGCTTGTCAAAATAGCAGCGTTGTATTTACCGCACCGCATACTTTGGTGTGCGTGTGTGTCAGTGGGTCGCGTGGGAGCGGATTGCACATTTCAAAGCGTGAAATCCCAAGCGTGTCAAATGAATCTGGGGGGGGGGGGGGGGGGGGGGGGCTTTCCCTGACACGCTCGGTGAGTGGCCACCACAGAAGGACAATTTTTGTATGCAGGACAACAAGGAAGGAAGCGTGGACATTTGGGGAAATGGGCGTTCGGCAAAAAAAAAAAAAAAAAAAAAACTAAATCTGAGGCCAGTGCAAAGTCCGAGGAATAAAGGGAAGACTTTCCGGGTCGCTGTGGTGTCATTTGATCGATAACGGTCAAGCCATTGGCCCACTCAAGTGTC
This sequence comes from Syngnathoides biaculeatus, assembly GCF_019802595.1. Lineage (NCBI taxonomy): Eukaryota > Metazoa > Chordata > Actinopteri > Syngnathiformes > Syngnathidae > Syngnathoides > Syngnathoides biaculeatus. The sequence continues at coordinate 29,030,366 of NC_084652.1, forward strand.
TTTTTAATATCAATTAGTTCTACCGTTTGAATTATTGGCAGTTGGGATCTGCGAGCGAGCTCAGGTACCAGCACGAAGGAGCCATTTTGCATCCGCACAAATCAAATCACTGCAGGTTGTTTTTCTTGGATACTATTCATATGAAGGAAATTGTGAAACTATTTCACGTCTGTGCCGTGACCATTGTAAAAAGACAAAAGCGTCGCGGTTTAATGAATAGTCGAGATGACGAATGCAAACGCGTCAGTCGTGCGACTCACGTTGTTGTGCTTCTACTCAAAGGAAATTGATTCCACTCAAATAAGACTCAGTACCCAAAATAGTCGAAATGCAGTCCGTCATTTTATTCAGAAAAACTGAAACAAGTGCAAAAAAAAAAAAAAAGAAGTTCAAGTTCCTTTTTTATTATTTTAAGTGTAATCCGATTATGGTTTGGCCGAGAAATAAGACCAAAATTCTTGGTAAATCCGCAGCGTACGTTCGAGGCCCGGACCCCAAATCGCTGCCGCGCGGACATCCGGAGATGACGCCTGGCACACTTGAAAGCTTCACGTTCCACAAATGAGACAAGACTCCTTTCTCGCTGTATTTTGAGTCTGTGACCCAGTTTTGATATGCGCCACCTGGGGCGCCGCCGCACTTCACACACGAGAACTGTTAATCGTATAAAAACGCCACCAGAAGCGAGCCGCCGGTGTTTCCCCGCCGGATCGCCGCACGTGTTCCATTTGCGAGACGTTTGGTGCGGCAAGAGCTGAAAATGGCGTTCGCGGGGGGGGAGTTAAAGGACGACTGACGAAAGCTACATGGAAGACAAAACGAATGGAAAAAAAATGGACACATTAACGGGAAATATGGAATGAAAATTCCGATAAGCGACATTCCTCCTGGTGTAGCGCAGCAAGGACGCCTTAACCCGGATGGTCAAGATTGTGGCAGATGTGCGATGGCGTTGGGAGGACGGTGGGGGGGGGGGGGGTCAATCAAATGTCAGCACTCGGTAGCAGCGGCGTGTTGTATTAATCACAGTCAAGGGGCCTCTTTAAGGCCCCGACGTGCTCGGGGCGGGAGTGTCATAAAAAATAATGCAGCAAAGAGAAACGCGTTGCAATGCAGCATGAAAAATGGCCTCCATCTGCACTGACTCAAGCGGCGGAATACGTTTAGCCTCTCCGGTCTGCGCGCTTCGGTCTCACGTCTCGTCCTGCTGCCGCTCATCGACTCTTCTGCTCGGCCCAAAAACAAACAAAAAAAACCAAGAACTACTAAAAAGAGGAAGCCCGGTTTGCGTTCGCCGGGTCCCTGGAGCGAACGCTTCCCGTCGTTCGCAATCTATGCAGACCAATCGACGCACGCAGCGTTGTGTCCGTCAAACAACAGACGCCGGCCCCTCCCGGTCCACCGCTCGGCTAATCTGATAATTCCCCGGCCGAGAGAAACAATGAGGACGGCGGGCTCGGACGTGGAGCGCCCCCGCCGACGGGATCCTCGCTGTGAGACGCTGGATTGCAGCCGGGCCTTTCTAATGTAAATACACGGCGCAGACTACAATCGCGACACTGTTTTGGGCCTGCGTCGACGCTCGAGCGCAGCACGGCGCGGCGCCGTTGGACTGAAAAAAAAAATGGAGGAACGTGCACACTTTTACACTTTGTGCACCGTCGTAAAGATGAGAGAAGCACACGGATCCAACCAGTTAATTTTCTAGAACCGGTGCTGGCAAGATGATCTTGGAAATGCAGTTGGTCATCATTTAAAATTTGTCGGAAATTCTGTTTTTGTACTTTTTCGTCTATGAAGTCGTGCTTGCGGTTATGTGCTGTGCCAGTTACTGACTTGACTTGATGTGAGATGTTTGTAAAAGTGCTCGACTGCCATCTTGTCCCAAGACTTGATGGAAGACTTGGATAAGAGGAAGAGCAAATTACAGTGGAGCACTTCGTCAAAGCGTAGACTGCAAATGCAATAACTGGAAATATGATCATCAGAAGAGCGGTGGCCTTATCCTCTTCTTACATTTTAGTGATGCTTTATTTCTTGGCTTTGGGGGTCTGAAAAGATCTCCCTCAAGTTGAATTTGACCCAACCGCCATCCGTCCGTCGATTGCCTCGCGTTTATCTGAGGTCGGGTCGCGGGGGCAGTAACTTTAGCAGGGACCCCCAGACGGGCTTCCCTCCAGCTTTTCCGAGGGGATCCCGAGGCGCCCCCGGGCCACCCGGTCTCTCCGGTGCGTACCAAAGCACAAAATCGTTGATCTTATTACATTTTTTTCTGCATGCTCGACTCTTGATCGTTGCAGTCATTATGATGATGGCGATCGTGGCTCATTTGAAGTAAATCACGAAGCCCCTTCAGTGACCCTTGTAAAGACGTAAAATCGTCAGACGCGAAAGAAGCGCCGACCCGCAAAAGCGGTTTCTGGCCGGGCTCGCTCCGACGCAGGCGACGGGACGCAGCTGCGCCCCCGACATGCCACTGGCACCGAAAGCGGCGCATTTTCACGTGCTCGGAGACCGAAGCCGGCCACGCACGCGGCACGCACTCGTTCACAGTTGCATACACTCCGGCACAGCTGCACCAGTACACGAGTTCCACCCTCAAGAGAAGCAGTTCGCGTTATGATTTGTTTTCGACAACCGGTTTAGGAACAAAATGATTACAAATATAAATCACGATTGCGGCGTAAATACAGTTAGTAGGGGTTGTTTGTGCTGAACGGGTTTAATACCTCATTTGTGATCCTGCCATTACATAACGCGCACATCTGAAGAACCACCCCAAAGGTATTTTTTCGTGGGCCAGTTCTCGGATCACGTGCCGCCACCGCGTTGTTCAATTGCATTTTGTGCAAATTCATATTGCTGCAGCGTTCAACAGCAGCGCCCCGGTCACTATTTTGAGTAACCATAGCAACTACTTGGGACTTCGAGGGGAGGCGGGTCAAGGGGTCGAGTGCCGTTTGGAGGAGGAATCAAATCCGTGGACAGCATCTTTGAAGATTGATGTCCAGCAGGAGGGGAACGCGCGCAGCCATTTCCTTCGGAGGTTTGGCCCACTCTGACCCGGGCAAAACAAACTGCCGGCCGTGCCCGCCGTGACGCATTTCCTATCGGACCGATGCTTCCCCTGCAAATCTCTTCAAACATTTTCGTCGAAAGGTCGAATGTATTCCGGCCTACTTTTTTTCGCGGTCGGGTGATTTGTCTCTTTTTCGCCGAAGCGAGCCCACAGGTGGTCGCTGTTTTACCGTCGCCATGGCAACCGCCCACAGACAGCCGACAGCGTTTAGACGACAAAGTGGGGTGGGGGGTGGGGGAGCCCTTTACTCGCCTTTGGAGGGGGCAGCTCCTCGGATGACGGTCGGCGTGGGTGTTTTGCGGTCTGCTCAGCGCGTCTGGGTTCTGACTCGTCGGAAAGGACCAGAACAAAAGGGTCAGTGTACTGGGTACAGTCGGCCGGCCCAGGGGGGCCACATTGTGTTCGCGGATGGCCTAAAGCGCGAAGGGGTGATCTTGGCACGCGGCAAGACGAGCCATCTGCCCGTCGGAACCGTCGGGTTTCAGACCGCAGCGCTCCGGTCACCACGGGGCCCCCGCGCAGGAACGGGGCACTCTGCGGGTGATCGTGTTTGCACGGGCCCAAAGGGGTTAAGACGGAGAGCGATTGATATCGGCACACATTTGAGGGAACATCCGAAATGTTTCAGCCTCCAAAGCCTCATTGGACAAACACTCACGGGGACGTCACTCGTCTCTGCACTCTCCTCCTTTTGTCCTCTCGGCTTCACTCCTACACCTTCCTGTGCCATTTTCCTCCTCGATTCTCCCTCCGGTGTAATTCTCGCATAAGCGTGCACAAATGGAGCCGTTTCCACACGCGCGCTACGGGCGGACATCTTTGGATTATTTTCTCACACGCCGCTGCCCGTCCTCGGCGCTAATCGTTTGGGATGCGGCGGAGCGTCTCTGCTGGGGGTTTACCGAGGTGGATTTGTAAGAGAAACACCCGTAAGCCTCACTCCCCGTCGTCTTAATGGCAGATTACAGCATTGATTCGACAAACACGGAGCAACGACGGGCGAGGTGGAGGAAGGCCGTCAAAAAAAAAAAAAAAAATGCTCACAAATGAAACAAGCGCTACTTAATGGCCCACCTGTTGATTTACTGGGAGGGAAAAACACATCAACATCTTTTCGAGCGCACACACTGAACGAACGACATTCGGGATGGGGGGGGGGGTGTGACCTTTTCCAAACACCACGACTGACTGCGGCTCCTCGAAGCATTTATGCCCTTTTCAATTAAAGCTCTGATAATTACACGTCCTCTTAAGGTCACAAAATGTCTCAAACATTTACGAATGACAAGCACGTGAACCGTCAACGGCGTCGTTTTTGTGCTAATGGGTCCGAAGTCCCGAAAAATTTGCTCCCGAAAATACAACAACTGTAGTCTACCAAAACCTAACGGTAACAGCAGAACCGGAACGCTCACCCCTGCAGATGAGGAGGGAAAAGTGATGAAGCCAACGTGACTAAAGACACAAAACTGACAAAGCGACGAGGCACACCTGGAGAACACAAGTGAGTGGAGGGAACGAGTTGGTTGACGGATGGAAATTAAGGCAACAAAAACAGATCATGACAAAGCACTTCCAGCTGAAACACGAGATGCAGTAAGCTAGCTAGCTGTGCGTACACGCCAAAAATGCATCCTGCTTTCAGACCGCCTGCTGCTGGCATGTACATTTTAGAGCGCCTCGTTGTCAGCCGTGAATACGCACACATCACACCGGCGAGATGTCAGCATGGGGGTTGACTTGACAGGCGTCATGCAAAGAGGGGCTTTTTGCTGCCACCGTTGTTTTAGAGTGCCTCGTTGTCACGCTACGGAAAAGTCCCGCAAAGACCCGACGGGATGTATTCCAGCCACCGGAAGCTTAGATGGAACAAACGTAGATTTAAGCGTGGGAATAAGAAAGATCGGACCATTTTTCCACAGTTGACAGGTGAGGAAGATGCGAGTTGAGCGCATTCAGCGTTGGAGAGTGGCTTGATTCGAAAGATTTGATCTACCTGGCAATTCTTTTTGAATGGTTGGACTTTGGCTACGTCGTTCACGACATTTTGAAGACTTTTCGGACCGAAAAGCGGAAAAGCGGCATTTCGAAAACGAGCGGTTCTTGACCTTTGCACGACCTGGACCTGGCTTTCCATTCCTCGTGTGGGCGCGGTTATTATGTCATTTGGAAAAACGGCTGAACTCAGAACCAGCCCGCTCCCATTTTCAGAAATAGGCGAAAAAGATGTGCCTCCGAAAATATACAGTACATCAAAATTGTCCATGATGGTGCTCTTTTGAAATGATGCGAGCGTGTGTGGGCTCACGTTTCACCCACCAGCGGTCGGTTGTACGCTTTCCGCCGCTACCCGAGCGGCGTTCCGCATGAGTAGCGATGCGTTTTGATGTGCGGGTCCCCGCTGTCTCATCCGTGCGCATCTCCAACCGCGGGAGAATCGGCCCGTGGGTGCGCGCGTTTCCGGCGCTCCGCTGACACGCGCACCGGAAAATGGTGGGACAAAAAGCATCATTTTGGTGGAAACAGATGAGTGGATTTGCGCAAGGGCAAAGCCAATTGAGAAATCTTTGACTTCCTTTGCCACACCGGTGTGTCTGCTGCGAGGACGGTCCCCTCAAGGAGCTTAAGACTGGCACTTTTTGCCTTTTTCAAAATGCTTTGATGTCGCAACCGAGGCCGAGAGTTAACGCCGTGGCTTCGCTAGGACCTTCTCCCCTCCGCTCTCAGCCCTTTTCTTTTTCAACATTTATTCATTTGGAGCCGCGATTAGCAATTCAAATGCAGGCTATTTGGATACGCTCACACGGTTTTCTCCCCTCGGCTTCTCAGCCGGCTTTGACAATATTTTTGTTGAACCCGTTTCCCCAAACGCAACCGTCGGGGGGTTGGTGAGACGAGAACCGGGGGTTAAGGTTGCCAGAAGAAGCTTTAATAGGAAGAGACAATTCTTCCGTAAACTTGTTTTTGGAACAGGAAGGAACAAAAAACAACTTAGCACCTGGTAAGGCTACGTGAAAGATGAACTGGAAACACAACCACACAAATGACAATGCCGACTAAGTCAGCAACAAAACCTTGAGGGTACTGTAAATGTAAAGAACTGTACCTCTTGGACCGATGCTCTACCTCTCCCTCACTCACCGGGACCTTCTCCAGCTCTGCCCTTCGAACCGCCAAGGGCTGCCACAAAACGGCTTCCATCGATCACCTACACGCCGACTCCAAACTCCTTCCGGTACGCGAGCACAATGTGATATTCTACCTCGCCAGATATCTTCATCACGAGATGACAGGGCAAGAAGCGCGCCCAAGTGTGTTACGCCAAACCGTCCAAGATCTCGAGCAGTACAGTCGTCGGCCGTCCGTCGATGCAGAGGACTACAGGTGCGGCGTCTCGGCGATTCATCAACAGGATTGCCGGCTACAAATCCGACATCGTGCTGGGCGATTACCCGCCTCCGTGAGCCGAATCCCGCGGCCCGTGAGGTCGACGCTATCGCGACTCAGTTCGGGCTGGTGTCAAAAGCTCAACAACATCGTCGACAAATGGCCATAGCGTGACGTCGTCCCCCCTGCAATACGAATCATCTCTTCAACTGTTCTCAAAAAAACAACCACGCTGACGGTGGAGCGCCCCGGCCGACGTGACTCAATTTCTGGACCTTGATACGGAACAACGACCGTCGTACTTGGCTACAACAACAACAACAACAACAACCTCTCCCTCAGTACTCCCTAGAAGATTATCTGGGGACGTTTACGAACAAAAACTGCATCAACGGTTTTTATGCACACCACTCCCGCTTAAAATCGCAAACGCCCTTCTGATGGCTGTCGATTCAGGACTCGTGAGGATTCGCATCCTCATCCTCGCCTCCATTGGTTTTTCAGGGTCCCCATGTCTTAGTTCAAGTTCTCTCTCTTTTCAGTTTCAGATACCAGCATTTTCTGATCCCGTCACTCCTAGATTGAAACAGGTGTTCCGCAAGGCTCTGTTCTGGGCCTGCTACCCTTTCGGACAGTCCAGAAATCTGGTACTCGGTGTCACGATTACCAGAATAACTTAGGTCTTCATATCCAAACCTCTTGCTACCCTCTGCCTGACCTGCCCCCCCCCCCTCCCGTCAACTCCTTGATCGAAACAGGTGTTCCGCAAGGCTCTGTTCTGGGCCTGCTACCCTTTCAGACAGTCCAGAAATCTGGTACTCGGTGTCACGATTACCAGAATAACTTAGGTCTTCATATCCAAACCTCTTGCTACCCTCTGCCTGACCTGACCCCCCCGTCAACTCCTTGATCGAAACAGGTGTTCCGCAAGGCTCTGTTCTGGGCCTGCTACTCTTTCAGACAGTCCAGAAATCTGGTACTCGGTGTCACGATTACCAGAATAACTTAGGTCTTCATATCCAAACCTCTTGCTACCCTCTGCCTGACCTGACCCCCCCGTCAACTCCTTGATCGAAACAGGTGTTCCGCAAGGCTCTGTTCTGGGCCTGCTACTCTTTCAGACAGTCCAGAAATCTGGTACTCGGTGTCACGATTACCAGAATAACTTAGGTCTTCATATCCAAACTTCTTGCTACCCTCTGCCTGACCTGACCCCCTCGTCAACTCCTTGATCGAAACAGGTGTTCCGCAAGGCTCTGTTCTGGGCCTGCTACTCTTTCAGACAGTCCAGAAATCTGGTACTCGGTGTCACGATTACCAGAATAACTTAGGTCTTCATATCCAAACCTCTTGCTACCCTCTGCCTGGACCCCCCCCCCCCCGTCAACTCCTTGATCGAAACAGGTGTTCCGCAAGGCTCTGTTCTGGGCCTGCTACTCTTTCAGACAGTCCAGAAATCTGGTACTGGGTTTCACGATTACCAGAATCACTTAGCTCTTCATATCCAAACCTCTGCCTGACCTGCCCCCCTCTGCAGATGTCAAAACCTGATTGAGCAATAAAACTAAGGTTTTGCTCATTAGATGAAAATCTAACAGTTTTTTTCATTTTCTATGAGGTAGATCGTCACTCCTAAACCCCAAGGTTAAGAACCAGGGTGTCATCCTCGACACCGTAACCCACTTGAGAACCATGGTGTATGCAATTGTCTATGTTGGGGGGCGAATTTGGAATGACTTCCTGGTCATTATCCATGCGAAATGTGGTCAAAGAAGGCATCAACGGTTCATGAGTGATTGCGGTATTGCCGACATCCGCAGCCAGAAATGAGGCTGGCCTGTCACGGCCTGTCTCAGTTTCAGCTGTTCGGATGCAATCTGTTTGTGCGACATTACCAACAACACAAATGAGGGGCTAGCGGGAGGGGGGCGGGGGGGTTGACAATTAACTAGCAAGCAACTAGTTCAGTGTGTCAGTGGCCTACCAATCGCTGAAGCTGCCTTGTACTGTATCACCTCTTTGCCAAAACAAAAAGTGACGCTCTCGCGCGTTGGGCCGGGGGCGACGGCGCGCTGCTAAGTCAGCGCTCTATTTAATAAGTCCTTTTCATTAAACATTCATTCATTCACTCACTCATTTGCATTTCTCATCATAAAAGCATTCATGAAACATTCATTTGTTCACGTTTGCGTGCTACAAGAAATGAACGGCACCGAAATGGGCAGCGGGGAAAGGAGAATTACATTGTTTCATCTCATCGTTATGTCGAGGCAAGCAAGAGAAGTGTCAAAAAAAAAATAAAATAAATGCCTGTTGCGCATCCTACGGAAAGAAAGCAACTCTCGCGTGAATTCATGCGGAAATGGAAAAATTCATCGCAGGTCAAGGTTGACAAAACCCCCGATCAAGGCCGTGTAGCAAGCATGATGGGACGGAATGGCGCCGCTGCTTGTACCTCCACGTTCACTCCATGCTGTATGGAATTCGTGGAAGTACAATGTGGTCAGGAAGATGACATTACACCGTGGAACATTCATGTCAATATTTTCAGTTAATCCTTTGCGCTACTGACAAACTCGGCTGAATCGCGCAACAGGGACAATTTCTTTGTTTAACTTCAACGAGGATGACGCAGCGATACCAGATGGTCTTCATAGTGGATTTCTCCCACGGCGACACGCGTGATCCATCCTCGACCCCCCCTCCCCCCCATCCCGCTTTCGTCAGGGGAGACGGAGACGACCGCTGAGTGACGGCTTGTGTGATCCTCCTCGCGTCGAGCCCGCGAGGAGGAGCGCCGTCAACACGGATACGTTCGGCGGTTTTTTTTTTGCCCCAGCGGGACTCTTCGTCCGTGACGGGACGAGGACGAACGCGATCGTCAAGGTGCTCGCTTTGGTGCTGGTTCTGGATCGTTACCTTCACGCTGAGGTATCCAAAGCACGGAAGCAATTGGACTCTTGAGTCAGTCGATAGTTTGGACTTTTGACAATGAGTCAAGTTCACACGTAAGAATACTTGAGGCAAAAGAAAATTGACTGAGGATATTTTGACACGCTCGCATATGCTGTGGGACGGAAACGACGTGAATCCCTTTGGAATTTTCAAATCAGGAGGATTTACACCATCAGGCAGTTTTTGGGCCGAACACCAATCAGCGAGTTGACAAAAATGATAACCGATCGCCGATCTGATCTCAAGAAGGAGCGATGTGTCTGTTTAATGACTGTACGCTGAGAATATTCAAAAATATTCTGCAGCATTTTAGACAAAAGCTAAAACATGAATGACCTCCAGGGGGCGTTCAAGGATTCGGCTCGAACTGACGTTACGACGTGACAGAGATAATGGGTGACGACTTTGTGTCATTAAATGACTTTATTGTTTTTAAAAGCACGATTCAACAGAACGCTGGCATGTTTACCTACAAGCAGTAGCTAGTGCTAGCACTAGCTTGCTAGGCCACAGAACGTTTAGTTGCCCGCTTATTAAAACGACGTTAAAGTACCTCGCGCAATCCTATCCTGGAGATTGGTGATAACCACCACACATTTCTCCTTCATTTATTTATTTATTCATATTTTCCTTCTTCTTATTTTTTTTTCTTCAACCACAATATACAGCATTTCACTTTTCTCCCTTTCTATTCCATTTATTTTAAAGTAATAATTATTCTCTTGGGCCTTCCTTTAGGTATAACACCAATGTACTTGGCCGAAAAAATATGGTTCAGCTTTCCATCAATGTAATCCACTAATTTCTTCATAAATGAATTCCACATACACTTAATACAAACGAAGCATTTGGTTGTCGTTTCCTCTTTTGTCACCAGGAATATGGCAATTTACATTCAGCAGATATCAGCCACCGCCGCCGCCATGAGTAAGAAGTCAAGGTAACCAATACGAAGCCCGCAAATGTCCTGCGGCGTAATGATGTTGTCGCTTTGCAATTTCTAATTTCTATGAGGACATTTTTCAATTATACGCTCCGACGCACACGGTGACATTAACGGTGCGGCTCGGTGAGCGTTGAAAGCCCTCGAGGACTTGATCGAGAAACTTCAGTTCCGAATATGCTCGTGTGACCAAAGTCACCGTTAATGATCTCGACGCAACAGTTCCCCACTTATTGCGCAGAACCTCCGTCGCGGATGGTGAAGGTTTACATTCTCCGGGCTTTGGCGCGGGTTCACTTCCGCGCTCGGCGACGGGGTAAATGTCGAAAGTTGCGTTCACAGTATAAACGGAATTGAAATGATTCATTTCTATCTTGTTTAACAAGGATGTGAGGTATGTTTAGCCCCGTCTTTTTAATACTGGGGACAGTGTGTTCTGGAACATAACATATCTTTGGGCAAACAACAAAATCATTTTCAAGTTAACATCTCTTCAGTGAGGGAAAACAGCGGGCTTGTTGTATCTGCCAAATCTGCGCGAAGCAGCTTGTCGCCGGGCACGAGCACGGACCCCTGCTCCGCAGTTGGACCACCCGCACGCCAAACCGACGGAGGGGCACGGAAAAATGCGACGTCGCGGACCCGCTTCCGAAAGGTTAATTACTGTAGCGAGGATGACGCCCGACGCTGAGCGCGGCTGCCGGCGTCCGGCCCGAGCCCGCGGGTGCCGCGTGAAACCCGCGGCGACGTCGCATAATTACTTTTGTCGGGAGCTCGGAGCAAGGTCGTCGCTGTACGTAAAAGGCGATAAATTGCAACATAATTCAAGGTGGAAAACGTGAAAGTGGAGCTACGCTAACAGGAAGGAGCTCAAGCCAAAATGAGGCGGTCTTAAGGGACAAAATGTTTGGTTTCTCTTTTGATTGGACGGAGTTTTTCCTGTCATCTTTTCTCGGTGTAACATTTTCATCTTTTGTCTGCTCACTCGTTGCAGTCCCGTCACAAACATCAATCAGCTTCCGCCAACAAAATTGTTGCATGTTTGGCGTCCAGGTGCGCCTCACTCATGTCACTTCGTTTCTCTGTCAATTGTATCCCGGGCTCAGGAAGCGTTTTGGCATAGATGTCCAGATTGATCAAGACGGACAAATACGAGAAGTATCGCTAAGAAAGCAGTTGTGTACATTTCTTTTGTAAACTGCCGCAAGTACACACTGACCACGAGCCCTCATCTGAAGCAATTTTCTCAAACAAGCACAACGTCGTCGCCTCCCGATCATCATCGTCGTCATCATCATCATCTGAAAAATTCATTCAAGCTCTCGGGCCTTCCTCTCGCCGTCTCCACTAATGGCACGTTGCATGAATAACAAATGCGAGCGATGTGCATTTTTGTACTACAAATCACGGAGGGCGACTGCCATCTCCAGCGAGCGTTTGACTTTCAAAGCGTGTGCGCTCGCAGTCACCTGATCAAACGTGTCAACCCCGAGAGCGAGGATCATCGGCGGCGGCGGCGGCGGCGGATCCGTGACGGGCTTCCCGTCCCGTCGTTTCGTTCCCGCCATCGGTCTCACGCGAATTCAGCCGTCTGTCCTGCATCAAGTGGAGACGTGCGTGCGCCTTTGACCATCCGTTCTCTTAGCCGCATATCCTCACGAGGGTCGCGAGGAGTGCCGGAGCCTATCCCAGCTGTAAACGGGAAGGAGGCGGGGTACACCCTGAACCGGTCGCCAGCCCATCGCAGGGCACGTGGAGACAAACAGCCGCACTCACAATCACACCGACGGGGCAATTTCGAGTGTCCAATTAATGTTGCGTGTTTTGGGGATGTGGGAGGAAACCGGAGTCCCCTTGAGAAAAGCCACGCAGGCACGGGGAGAACGTGCAAACTCCACACAGGCGGAGCCGGGATCGAACCCGGGCCCTCAGGACCGCGAGGCCAACGTTTTCCAGCTGTGCCGCCCAAATCGAAGTCATACACGCAAACCAAAAGTATTTTGAGTCACCGACCAGGGAGAAAGGTGAAATTTGATGACTCATTCGAAAGAGTCACAGTTGGGTTGAATTTCACCTCGAGGCGTTTTTGTTGTCGTTCTGCACGTTTTGCAGCAAGTACGTCGGGTTCATTTCGGACTAAATTGTCCTTCTGAGTAAACGCGAGCGCGAGTGGCCGTTTGTCGATGTGTTTTGCGCTGGGCGGGCACAAGACAGCTGGTCAACATGCTACGGTGTGCTGGTGTTCCATATTGTACACAAAATGTAGCAAATGTTCTCTGTAAATTATGTATTTACATATGTTTGGTTATCAGTTTGTTTCAAGACCAATTTTTTGGTTTGTTTTTTTACAAGAACCATACCAGGGTGCTTGTAATGCATCCATTCACAATTAAGAAGAGCATTCACTGTGCAATCTCATGTAATTAGTAATATTAATTTGAGAACGTAATTGAAACGGTTACAGCACATTTACAACAGCGTCACTTGTAATTGTAATCAACTACATTTCCAAAAGGACTCAGCCCCAGTCCAAAAAAAAAAAAAAAAAAAAGCTCAATGCAAGCCAGAGATTTTACAGAGCATTTCGGAGCTGCAGTAGAGCCGGGTTTTGACTTTATGAATACTAATAAGTAGCTAAAGGGGAGATTTAGTCAAAGTGCATTCACCTCGCTGCCTCCACTGTGGGTGACATGGCTTTCCCCTCGCCTGCTTTTGCTCTCCTCTCCTCCACCGGGACGAGCGCTCGTTGAAAACTGGAGGGCTTGTACCCTCCGACTCCGAGTATTACATGGTCGAGATGGGGGGGGCGACTGTTTGATCTCTGAATGGGTGCAGAATTCCCCACAGGCGGAGGGACGGAGCGATACAGCAGGCGAGAGAAGCAAAGCAAAGTACAAGAATAAAGATGTGTAGAAATGTGGAACAAGAGAGGAAAAGACCCGAACAAGGCTCAAATTACAGCCCCCGCCCCCCCCCCCCCCATCTTGTTTTGGAAAAAGCAAAGCCGCACCGGCGGAGTCAGAAAAAGGAGAAGAGCCAATCCCAAATCTTGACAGGTGTCGTGTCGAGTCGCACAACCCGCCACGTCGGCTTTCCGACGGCCGCTCGTCAAAGAGGAGATTCTACACGGTTGGGTTTCCCTGCGAGGTTCTGCCCTTGGATGCTCGGATGCAGTGAGCATGGCGAGGTGACATCGGCGTAATAAAAGATCAAATAATACAGTTTTCAAATCGGATGCACATCCGGCCGGCTCCTATGTCCATTCTTCTCAGTTTGTGTGCCTCTAAAAATGGAGGCAGATGCCCCGTAACGTCAAAAGAAAAGAAATGATCGCTCTTCTAGATGACGGCACGACGTGTACGCACGCTTGCATGCTAGTGACGACACGATTAGCAAATGCACTGAGAGGACGCGAGCTATCCCTCATTTCCCTCATTCGTGAGACGCCATTAGCGGCGAGCTGCGCGAGAACGCGACTAGCGTTCGTACACGTGAACGAGGGTCAGGCTGGCGAGCAAGGCGTCAGCATCGATCTATTACCTCCTCAAGGGCTGCGTTACGTAACGCGTTGCTCTTTCCAAAGGTGCTCGCCGCTAACTTCCCTCGCGACCGACAGCAACACCGCAGATTGTCTCTCGCCTGCTCCTGCCCATTCGATTCTTCCCTTCCATCGCTTCAGTAACCCCGTCTGGACCACTGGGCTAATTAATGGCCCCGCAAAGTCTAGTAAAAGAGAACCATATGCTCGAGCCAACGGAAACTGCAAAGTGACACAACCTGGATTCATTGCATGTACGCTCTTCGTTAGAGCAGAACTAAAATACACTGACGCCTTCTGTTCACTTTTTTTTTTTAATCATAAACCCCTTCATTATTGAATGTTCTTCCACTAAATCAGTTTCATGAGGTCACAATATAGTTTTACGGGATAAGTGTGATAAGCGTTGCACATAAAACAAATGTGTTAGCAATTGTCACAATCTAATAAACATTGGAAAATTAAGCATGAATAGTAGAAAAAAACAAAACAAAACATGTTCAACTAATGCAATTAGAAAACTATCGCTGAACAAAAAGGGCTCCATCTTCCTGACTGGCGTAAATCTACCCGGCAGCAGATTCGACTCGCTGCGGATCAAAGGGGCTCCTCTCATTCCCTTTAAATGTCGCGCAACGACAAGTCAGTCTGGTATGGAGACGTCTCCGCACGGAAGGGCGCCGTGCGTCATCCCGGCAATTTGCGGCCGAGCAGGAACACGTCACTGCTCCTGGGAGATTTGGCAACGGACAATATGAGTTGCTGGTAACCGCCAGCGACTTAAATATGTCCACAGACGTCACGCATATATTGCCCTGCCCCCATCATTTCCATACGGTAACTGCGTGCCTGCCAGTGGGATGATTTCAAGGAGATAATATTGCATTCATTGAAGTGACTTCTACACCGATTCCGACGGTTTGATGCCCGATCCCACATTGACAAGTATCAGTGGAATACGTCTGACATCCACCAAAGACGTCCGCGGACCTCAAACTCACCAAAATCACAACTGCGCCGGACTTACGTTTATGATGACATTCTGCCACCAAATGATCACATATGTCCGAGGACACACTTTCGTTGCACCGTGCCGGCAAATTTGAAAACACCATTTCAGTTTTTCGACTCTGAAGTGTACACAAAATGAAACCCAAACCGAATGAACAAAAGTGACATTTGGAGGTCCGCAGGCAAAAAAGGAAAGCCCACGGCGACCCTGCAGGGAAGATGTCGTCTGCTCGTCTAAATCTCAAAGATGAGAAATTATATTTGCCCAACTCACGAGAGAAGTAAATATTCCATAATGGGCGGCATCAAGGTCTTTTTCCATCATTGCAGTTTGCAATATCTCACGTATCGGACACTAAAAGTATCAATTCTTTTGCTAAAGTTTGTTTCATAAACATTTCAGTAGCAGGATGATGAGAAAATTGCTTCAAGCTTTACGGAAGGCTCCGCAGATCAAACGGCAAGTCCGACTTTGTATCTCGGAAAGAAGCTCAGCTGATGTTAACCCGTCAAGTCTCGTGGCATGTTTTTGCCGCCGGGAGGGGGGGGGGTGGTGTTAGTTTAATCCCGTTATAGCTCGCCGTACACTGTGAACCGCATTGTAATTATTCAACCTCACTCGGTAATCGCATATAACGTCCAGACCTGCTGCATAAAAGCCATTTAAGAGCGCGACTTTGTCAGCTCAGCTCAGTTAAGGTAGCAACCATTGCGGTGGACTTGAGGAGAACACAGAAAACAAGGACATGGACGAATAAAGAGGATTTTCTCTTGGATGTAAGATTCACGGAATGAGGGTTGAAGCGCCTTTGGCAATTCAGCCATACAGGCAGGACAAATCATTTCATTCTTTTCCGAGGAAGGAAACAGAACGACTTTTCCCCTATCAAAAGAGGGCTACAAGCGTTTTGTTTGAGAGGCGCATTTCAAACCCCACTCATACTGGATGAAAATCAGACACGATGTTCATATTTAGTGTAGTTCCCAGAGCAATCCGTACGAGCATTTTTTTTTATCGCTGGCTCACAGACTGCACCAGACTACAAAAAAAATGACTTGAAATCTTTTCAAACAGGAATGTCGGAATTGTTTTCTGTCCGGGCCACACCAGAATATTACGCTTGCCCACGGGACGCCGGCCATAATTGTGAATACACAAAAATGTATCATTGTGAGCGTGATAGCGTACGACAAAAATCACAGTTTGGTACGTAACATAACTCGGTTCTGAAGAATGGAAAGCATCCAGAGGGCCGGTATTTCACCAACAAGTTCTCGTTGTCTATGCTTTGCTCAAGAAAATGAAATCGGCAGTCATTTCCAAAAATATCAATACATTTTTGATCAACTGATGAGAAATTCCCTGTGGAACGCCGCTGGGTATTGCCAAACTCTACAAATGACATCGGCGAAACGTATTGCATTCGACCGCCTATTAAAAAAATTGCCACTCAGATGTGTTGCAAATGTAGTTCTTTAATGTAGTTACGCTCGTATCAAACGATTATCCACCAACAAAATGGTGGCTGTCGAACGTGCTGAGTTGCTGGTGAGCAAAAAAGTCCATGCGAAGGTAAGAACTGAACTATAAGAACAGAATCTACGTATAAAATAAAGATAAGTTCGTAGAGCCATTGCAGTACCTTGAAAATTCAAGCTAATTTGGAGCTTTAGATAGACCGCGTATTGAACATCTCCGCCATTTTGTCATGCTCCTGGATTCCAGCCAGGGCTGGGCTGGGCGTGGCCAGCTAATCAGACCCAGTACATATAGGACCCGGGGGACGACAAATACTCCGCGAGATCGTTGCTCTTGATGCCTTGTTCCCGCACTCCTGCTTTCCTGACTTCCGATCTCCGTGCACCGACCCACGCCTGTCCACTGACCACCCTCGTAAGACCATCCGTACTGGTACTTCGGATTGTTTGGACTGTCTACCTGATCTCAGACCTCGGACCGAATAAAGGTTTCCTCTGTACTGTCTGCTGTCTCTGGAGTCGTGCATTTGGGTCCACCCTTGAGCCCCGCATCGTGACACATTTTTGTTCGAAAATATGAATAACAGGCATCAATCGTCGTACACCGTCTAATAAAGATATGCCACCTTCCTTTCATGGAAAAAAAAAAAAGAGATGCTCGTTAATCTCATTTGAAGAGCAACAGCCGTGTCGAGCGGACCGCGCTGGCGGGTTGGCGTTTAACGCCGTTGTAGCCGGCGTGCGTGATTTTGTTTGCGGGCACAATCGTGTCACGATGGGATTATGCATTGTGTGTACAGCTGCCGTCACGGGATTAGGGATGACGCGGGATGACGGCAGAAGAGTAAACGGCGGGCCTTCGACAGCACAGATCGAGGCTTTGGCAATTAGATGATGACTTTTGTTCATGCGGGTATGCAAATTTATCAATGGCTGTGAAAAAGTGGCAAAAAAAAGAAATGTCCACAGCGTGGGCGCCATTAGGAACTATCGCAAATCCTTGACTAGCTTGCGCTTCATGTACTGTGCGGAAACAAAACCGCTCATCCCAACCTGTCAGCTCGCCTTCTCTTGCTCATATTTTCATTTGATTTTCGCCAGCGCAGGTACGTGTAGGCGGGCGGGCAACAGGCAACGGCTGCCAGAAGCGGCACGTGCCGAGCGAGTCTGCGTTATCGCGACTGTCACACCTCGGGCGAGCGCAGAGGCCCGTGAATAACGGGCGCCGCGTCCGGGATCGAGCGGCACATGACGCTCGTACGGAGAGGAGCATCGTTGCGACAATGACTGGAAAATGCTTTCAAGTTTATTAAACCAACATTTTCGAGTTTTTGCCATGATATATTATCTCTGTAACGGTCTACGCATTCTTGACTCGGAGACGTTTTTCGGCCGAGAAGTCATTGGAACGTCTCAAGCTGAGCTACGTAAAACTAGCGCAGCGCTTTGCCTACCGCTCCACTCTCGAGCCAGCACTGTTGAGATAAACACCAACGGGAAGGAGGAAAGTCAGAGGAAAAGGGGGCCATCTTAGCCAAACGGATACAGAGATGGGTCAAACAGAAGTAGCTGTCAAATGGGCCTTTTCTGGTTACTCTTACGACGACAGCAATAACCGTGCATGCTCGCAAAATTGATCAGAATCATCCAACCCGGAGAGGCTGAACGATACTTCCAACCCCCACAAAGACAAAAAGCTTTGCATGCAATTACTGAATTAGTCGAGGAATTAATTTCAACCCAGTGAACTGACACAGAAATGCACTGAACAGCTAATCGGGGAGTCCTCTGGAATTCAAGCTTTAATGGATTCATGATGTCAAGTCCCTCAAGTGGATTGCACGGCAAGTAATTCCCGAGAAATGTAGTCCTTCACGCAGGTCCGCGTTTGTTTCATGACTGGAGTTCAAAAACAAAATTTCTCCTTCACGAAATTGCGCCAAATGTTTCAGGTGTCACTGCCAGACAAATAGCAGCGGAACTTAAGCGGCTGAATGTTAATACACAAAATGAGTTTGTTAAACATTCATTTACCCCAACACACGCACACCAATTTGATCAGCTTGATAATTGGCATTCTTGCCAATCGGCCCGTAGGTTTAAATGTCATAATTGCTGATCCCATCAATAATATTCATCGATTGGCTCAAGAAAGACATTTGCTCCGCGTCCCCGTCATACACAGTAAATCTGAATCCAAAAGCCAGTTCATTTTTATACAATTGGATTTATGTAGGGTTTTGTTTTGGTGTCTTGACGTGGTACGATAAACATCTAATGGAAAATAAAGTTATTTAAAAAAAAAAAAAAAAACGTTGGCGCAATGAGAGAGAGAAGACGACTGAGACAAGACGACTTTCATGATTGTACTGCATCAGACGACTGCAATAAAATCTTGTATTCAGACACCAACGCATGCCGTTTTTTGCGATCAGCCGATTTTATCTTGTCACTGACTAATTTCGTTATCGCGGAGATGACACCACGAGTGGATCGCGGCGACAGCAGCACAGGATGTTCGTGTAAGTCTTGCTTGAGGTACATTCACGTCCTTTTAATGCAATACGGCTCGCAAGCCATCAAATAAACGTTACGTAGCCTGGCAAGCTAGCGCTAGCGCTCGTGGTGGTGTGTAAACATGCCGCTGTTCTGTTGAACACGTCCAGCTTCGGTTGTTGGGCCAAAAAGTGCATACAGCAGCATATGGATCTACTTTTTGTGAGGTTTTTAATTGTTGGTGTGCCGTGAGATTTTTCAACTGTAAACTTATCTGCCTCGGCTCCAAAATTTTGCAATTCGCTGATTTGAAGTCGCAGATATTTACAAGTGGAAAGAAAATAGCTCACACTTGAAAATTAAAGACAAGAATTATTAACCGCCCTGTTTTCTCTATGAACATGATCATTCTAAAGTCCTCGTCCTTATTCCAGCGCACCTTCACGTTTTCTGCGTTTTCTCACTTTTAAATGTATTGGTTTTGGCTGACACCTCAGCGGCAATCTACAGCCCGACTCGTTATCCGGGGCGCTTGCATCTCATTGACGTGAAACTTGGCAGCAGCATCCCGCCGAGCGCAGAAGGAAAAATGAGGTCAATCCAAATTTCTACTTCTTCGTTCACACCAATATGGAAACAGACAAAAAAAAAATGTAACTCACAAATTGCAAATCCTCGTTGGCGTCTGCCTCAAAGTCGGGTTCTGGCTTCAAAGCTCATCCTGAAGCTTTCTGTCTTCTTTTCCTTTCAGCTTGTCCCGTTGCGTAGTCTTCAAATGTTTTGTTTTATTTCCTCCCACAATGAGCACCGACCGCAATTCCAACCGGAGGTGAACCCAACCTCGTGCCGAAAAGTCCGTTGAGAAATGCCGGGGCCGTCAAAAGTCCTTGGAAATAGATGAAATTTGTGACTTTATAAATGGGCCTACCTAAAAAGTAAAATTGAAAAAAACAAAAATCAGTATCCTTTCAATGTGGTTTAGCAATGCAAGATTAAAAACATATTTCATCAACAGTGTCCCGTTGTGTAGTCAATGCCGCATTGGGAGGAAAAAGTATGTTGGTCATCAAATGGAGTGTCATCGTTGAAATCACAAGGAAAAATAGAACTAATGAACATTTTTGCATAGATTTATTTAAAATGAGAGAACGGGAAGGAGAAAGTAATTGCGCCCTTGCTGACCAGACGCGCACAACCCTCACGATGAATTTTGGAGCAAAACTGCTGAAGTTCGGCAAAAACTGCAAGGGGTAGAAGTGGTCAAGGAACTCAGCTTTAAGGTTATTGTGAGTTGAAGCAAACTATCAAAATCAACCCCCCGCCGCGTGCTGGATGAAGTCATCCGCAGACGGTGGCATTTTATGAGAGAAAATAGCTGCCCCGAATGCGAGCGAAAACAACCTTGCTCAGAGGAGCAAACGCACGGTGCCGACCTGGTCCGACTGCGTGCATTTCTCACCTGCTGAGCGTGGCCCGGGGCTAGGTGACAGAGGTCAGCGGCACTGGCTGACGGAACCGAGGGGGGAACGAGGACAGCCGGCGACCAATGTTCCCTCGAAGCTGCGCAACTGCGCATTTGCGCACTTGTCGTACGCTCTCAGCGCAGAGGAAAACAGATCCAGCGCAGTGACGTCTTTTTCTCACAAAGAACTGCTGCCGCTGCTGCTCAGCCATCTCTACTTCCTCGTTTACCTGAGACCGCCCCCCCCATTCCATTTTAAAGGGGTACGCTCATAATTACAAACAGCGGGGTATGTGAATAATTGAATAAAATGTGCTGAAACTGGATGAAATTTTCTCTTTTTTGAGTAAAAAAAAGGTCTGGTCTGAAGCCAAAGTAGAAAGTACAGGATGAGATGGTGTATAATGTTAAAATTCCACCTTGGCACAGCCTGATTGAGGATGAAAGCACAGACGATATATTGCCCAAAAAGCTAATTCTATATTTTAAATATAGGAGGCAACATAACATGAACCCTAAAACTGTTTGGGAGCTTTCAACATGCATTGCCAAAGATATTCTGCAAGCAATAATTCAGTTTTACACCAAGAAAAACAGACGGGGATATCATTGTGGGTTAAAAAAAAATTAAATGAAACAAAGTTGGAAGGGACATTTCAAATTTATAGTTCATAGTTGGCTCGGTATGTATTTGTATTGGAGTGTATTTTTTTTTTGTTTGTTGACATTTTCTGTGTAAATTTGCAAAAATTGTTCTTAAAAATGTTCTGATGGGAATTTAATCTCAGCCTTTTAATGAGCCGTGTAAATTGCAATGGATGACACTGATTGACAACAGCGCATAGGTCTGACGTTGCTCACAGTGGTCAAAAGGGGGCGCTCACGGCCTCAGTGTCTTTGCTCAGACCCGTCAAAAATGAGAGGCAACACCGCCGTGAGGATCGGCGCATCTTCATCCTTGCCCGAAATGCAGTGCGACGACAAACTGCCGCTCAGCAGGAGGAATTGCGCACGTCACAAACGATGTTCAAGCTGTAAATGGGTAAAAATGCTCAAAACGCTGTGAACATACTGAGGAGGTTGCAATCCATTTTTCAGACAGCGCAATGCTTTTGATGGCGGATCGTGTGCTGATGCTGTTTTTCCCGGAGCCTCACGGGCGCCAAGTCTTGGCATTTGGGAGGCTCGTGCGCGACCTCAACCCGTCCATTGCATCGCTTCATTTTCTATGGCACGTGTCCTCATTAGGGACCGAGCCAAGATGGGACCTATCGCGGGCGACTTACGCCCTAAACTGGTGAGGACAACCATTTAGTCATTTAGTCTTGAATGCCGCTGCCATTTGTTTTGGCTTGGGCAGAGGAAAGAAAGGTCAGGCGCCACGCACGTCACGCATGATCATTGACCACTCGGAGGCGAACGGTCAACATGTGGCATCTGATCTGCGCGTGCGTGTCACTCACGTGGGCGTCGCGTGACGGCACGACTTTGACCCAGGAAACGCCGTCTCAATATTGCACGCCCGTCCGTGTGTGCAAATGCACGACACGTCAGCTGCGATGCGTCACTCGACGCCGTTACAATTCTCACATCGGACCGCAGCAAACAACGGAATTAAGTCCACGATACACGAAGCGGTAGAAGGAGGCGGCTCTTCTTCATATACACCGAAAGATGATCAAATGCGGCAAGTCTGCGGCGGATTTTGCGAACGGCTACTTCGGTCGCGGCCCCGGGGCCGAATCGTGGACTCCACGCACGACAATAGGACCCCGGCGACAGTGAGCAAAACGCGGAGCCGACGGGTGACGTCACCACCGATCGGATCAATCAACCACAGGGAGAAAAAAAAAAAATAATAATTCACGCTCCACCTATCACCTGTGTTCTCTGATCTCTATGACACACAAGATGGCGGATTTGGAAACCTGTCCATTTGGTTTCAAGAGGTCGCCAAAATACGCCCACAAAACAGGCCCAGGCCAAAGGTCGCTCACAAACGTCGCCCGATCTGACCCTGGAACGGCAGCATGCGGATTCAGAATAAGTTTAATCAAAAAAAAAGAAGAAAATGAGCAAAGATTCTCCCAAGCAAGGCAGGGGGGTGAAATCCTCTTTCATCCTCCAGGCTCTCTCGGGTGCTATCTGGGGAAGCATCAAAAAAAAAAAAACTCCCATTTCCTCGAGGCACCGAAATCGGAGAAAGCGAAACACTCAAAGGATTCTCTCGTCCGCTCGCACGTGGTCACACTTTCCCGACGGTGAGACGAGGCGGCCTCCGCTCAAACCCGCAGGCGGATGCGGGACGAAGGACAAGTTGAAGAACAAAACACAGTTGAGCAAACTCAAAGAAAAAAAGTTGCATTGCGGATAAACAACATGACGACAGCATACAAACGTGAGATAAAAGACATGCTGATCACCGTATTAGACAAACTTCAGGATTCTTTTCTCCTCACGACTTTTGTTGGGTAATCGACGCTAGCGAGCAGCCACAACTAGCAAGTCGGTGCTGCGAAATAAACCCTTGACTAGACTCAAACAAGGTCCAGTTTTTCTTGAAAAAGGGCGCTTTGAACATACATTCTTAATCACGTCCGATAACCACAGGTCTTTAAAGGTCTACCGTCATCCCTGAAAACATTCTAAAATAGATATGGAAATTAAAAAATACATATTAAGTTACTCACTTCAGTGTCCACACGAAAAAATAAATGTGGGCGGAGAGCGCGTCGTCCACGCGCAAAGTTGCGGAAGTCTCATTCGACATCCGAGCGGTCGCCGTATTGGTGGCTGCATCTCCTGTCCGTGACGTCACACCGCGACATTCGCCGTTGAAAAGACGCTGTGGCCGCTACGGTAGGACACGCCCCTTCGGACACGGAAGCTCTTTTCGAAGAAGAGAACGTCTCACAACCGAGTGAAGTGTCCGGGGCAATATTACCCGATTGTTTCCAGCCGTATTTAGACATGCAGATCACGGGCCAAACCGCCTCCCTGCCAGTACGGGGGGCAACGAGCCACCCTGCCGACCTTGTCGACAAGGCCCGTAGCGATCCACAAGGCCTGCCGGGGCCTGCCGGGGCCTGCCGGGGCCTGCCGGGGCCTGCCGGGGCCTGCCGGGGCCTGCCGAGGCCGTCCTTCAGCGGCTGCTGCATGGAAGCCTTCCGATGTGCACATCGACGCATTTAGCAACCCTGATTTATGGATTACGCCCCCCCCCCCCCCCAACTATTGTTGTTTTTTTTTTTTTTTTTTTAGTAGCTGTATACACACACCGACCGACCTGTCATTTGGAACCCACGAAGCTCCCGTCCTCTGCACCCGTGCAATCCATTTTTCACGACGAACCGGATCGCTTGCAAACTTCTGAAGGGTAAATCCATTTTGGCTAACACGAAGGAACAACGAGCGACCATCCAGCAGGTTAAACTAATAGAAAGAAACGAGTCCACTTGAGGGCGTCACTTCCTGCTTCTTCTCCAAAACAAATCCCTCGAGAGGATTTTCATGGCCGGAGTTACAAAAAGCCACGTAGGTCAAAATCGTGTTTTGTGGTGAAAAAAACGCATGGGTCATTAATAACATTGAAATTAAATTACAATTAAAAATTAAAATTAAAATGATGCATTTCATGACTGTGGCACTTTAATGGACCTACGAGGAATTCAATTCAGCTATTGGTCTCATGAAGTTAGATGCAACCTGTGTTCACCATCAGCCAATCAGAGGACGGCCAAAATTCACGGTGCACGGTGGGAGAGAGAGAGAGAGAGAGAGAGAGAGAGAGAGAGAGAGAGAGAGGAAGAGAGGAAGAGGGGAGAGGAGAGAGCGAAAGAGAGGAAGGGAAAGAGAGAGAGAGAGAGAGAGAGAGAGCGAAAGAGAGGAATGGAAAGAGAGAGAGAGAGAGAGAGAGCTCGAAAGAGAGGAAGGGAAAGAGAGAGAGAGAGATAGAGAGAGCTCGAAAGAGAGGAATGGAAAGAGATAGATCTAGAGAGAGAGAGCGAAGAGAGGAAGTGAAAGACAGAGAGATAGAGATAGAGAGAAGAGATCTTCGAGATTCTTCCTTTCCCTCTCTCTCTCCTTTCTCTCTCTCTCTTTTTCTCTCTCTCTCTTTTTTCTCTCTCTCTCTCTTCCTCTTTCTTTCTTCCTCTTTCTTTTTCTCTCTCTCTCTCTCTTCCTCTTTCTCCTTTCTTCTCTCTCTCTCTCTTCTCTCTCCTCTTTCCCTTTCTCTTCTTTCTCCTTCTTTCTCTTCTCTTGCTCCCTCTCTTCTCTTTGCCTCTCTCTCTGCTCTCTCTCTCTCTCTCTCTCCCCTCTCTCTCTCTCTCTCTCTCTTTCTCTTCTTTCTCTTTCTCTCTCTCTCTTTCCCTCTCTTCCTTTCCCTCTCTCCCCTCTCTCTCTCTCCCTCTTTCTCCTTTCGCTCTCTCTCTCTCTCTCCCTCTGCTCAGAGGAAGACCCCCTCTCTTCCTGAGAGTCTTCTAAACCTCTCTCTCTCTGCCTCTTCCTCTTTCTCTCCCCCTCTCCCCTCTCTCTCCGGCTCTCTCTGAGAGAAAGAACTCTAGAAGTCTCTCTCTCTCATCTCTCTCTTTCCCTCTCTCCTTCCCTCTCTCTCTCTCTCTCTTATCTCTCTCTCGCTTCTCTCTCCAAGCTAAATCTCTCTCTTCCTCTTTCCTTCTCTCGTCTCTCTCTCTCTCCCTCTCTTCCGCTTTCCCTCTCCTCCGGCTCTCTCTCTCTTCCCTTCTTTGCTCTTTCTTCCCTCTATCTCTCTCCTCTCTCTCTCTCCTCTCGCTCTCTTCTCTCTACTCTCTCTCTCTCATTTCCCTCTCTTCCTTTCCCTCTCTCTCTCTCTCTCTCGAGACTCTCCCCGAGATCTTCTCTCTCTCTCTCTCTCCTCTTTCCCTCTCTTCCTTTCCCCTGCTCTCTCTCTCGTCTCGCTCTCTCCCCCTCCCTCTCTCTCGAGAGCTTCCCTCAGAGGGAGATGGGAGAGAGAGAGCTAACTCTCAGAGGAAGTGAAATAATGACCTCGAGAGAGCTGGCAGTTGACTTGATCGCCTCTCTCTTCTAGCGGAACAGAGAGAGATACCAGACACATCTCTCAGAGAGAAACTCTCTCCTTCCCGATCGACAGAAGAAGAAAGATCTCCCTCTCGTCAGAAGAGAGAGAGGGAGAGAGTCCTCTCCAAAAGAGAAAAAGAGACGAAAGAGCGCGAGAGAGAGAGATAGAGAAGAGAGACAGAGAGAGAGAGCGAGAGAGAGAGCGAAAGAGAGGAAGAAAGAGAGAGAGAGAGAGAGAGGGCAGAGGGAGAGAGAGAGAACAGAGAGAGAGAAAAGAGAGAGAGAGAGAGAGAGAGAGTCGAAAAGAGAGAGAGAGAGAGAGAGAGAACAGAGAGAGAGCGATAGAGAGAGAGATGCGAGAGGAGAGAGCGAGAGAGAGAAGAGAGAGACAGACAGAGACAGAGAGAGAGAGAGAGAGAGAGAGTGAAAGAGAGGAAGGGAAAGAGAGACAGAGAGAGAGAAAAGAGCAAAGGGAGAGAGAGAGAGACACAGAGAGAGAGAGAGAGACCCGAAGGCGGTGAGTGACGTCAGTACAGTCAATGACAGCTGATTGGTTAAGGTGAACGTTGACATGGCAACATATATATATATATATATCATTTTTGACTTATTTCTAATATAGTCTATATTTCGGATTCTATTTCACATATTATATATCCAAAATATATTTTGTTACGATAGCATCCTTCATAATATATCATTGCAATCGGCCTCACAGTTCTGAGGTCCCGGGTTCGATCCCGGTCCCGCCCGTGTGGAGTTTGCGTGTTCTCCCCGTGCCTGTGCGGGTTTTCTCCGGGTGGGCACTCCGGTTTCCTCCCACATCCCAAAAACACGCAACATAAATTGCCCCGTCGGTGTGATTGCGAGTGCGACTGCTCGTCTCCATGTGCCCTGCGACTGGCCGGCGACCGGTTCAGGGTGTATCCAGCCTCCCGCCCGATGACAGCTGGGATGGGCTTCGGCACTCCCCGCGACCCTCGTGAGGATAAGCAGCAAAAGAAAATGGATGGATGGATGGATGGCTGGATATATATATATATAATACAGCAGTGGTGTTCAAACTGGGGTGCTGGGGTAGGCAGCTGCTTTTCATATTTTTGTTGAGTCCCAAGGAATAATTTGCATGGAAAAAGTTTGGCAACCACCGATAACAGACACACGCACGATGCAAAGTGAGGTTCAATCTGTTTTGGATTCATCCGACCGAGTTCGCACGGCCGACGCTCTTTTGGCTCTTCCATTTTGTCGAGAGAATTCCTCATCCAAAGATTATCTGTAAATGGAGGACCGAAATCCTCTTTCCCGCAGCACCCTGGATTCATCTGACATTATGAAATCAATGTTTTCCGTGCGCTTCTGTGTGTGTGATTGTTTTGTTTATTGAGGCCGGATGATGTGCGCGTGCTCTTGTTTGAGGTTCTCTAGGTCGACTTCAATCTTAAAAAAAAAAAAGTTTGTCCTGCGTATCTTCTCTAAAAAGCGCCCTGAAAGGTGTTCTATAGATAAACTTTTTGAATTATAATAATAAAAAAAACGAGTAGTCTTGATTGACAGTTCTTCAACATATGAACAGGTTTTAGGCCCAGTGGTGTGCAGTCGAGCCTTCTCTGCGGGCCTAAAGTCTGACATTTACATCTGTGTATTATGTATTGTAATCCGTGCCTGATGTACATAAAAAAAAAAGGTGTAAAATGAAAAAACATACAGATTAAAGATTAATCATATTGTTATGCATGGAAATGTTCAACCACTGAGAGTATGTTTCAACCCAGGGCATTTTTCATAATGCCTGAATGAATGGACTGAGACAAGTGTATTGTACTGCATTATAAAGTGTATGTTTAATTGATTTCTTAACGTTTAATTATGAATTACACTTTTTTTTTTTACTAACAAACCTCACTTTAAGTAATATCATTCATGAAAGAACATCTCAAAATGAACGGAGACTACGGGAGCCCTCTCCCTACCTACCTACCTCCATCCATCCATCCGCGCTTTCATCCATTTTCCAAGCCGCTCATCCCAACAAGGGTCGTGGGAGTGCCGAAGCCCATCCCAATTAACTTAACCACTCCCTGGACTGGTCGCCTGTCAGTCGCAGGGCACACATCGACACCAAAGTTCGGTCGAACTTGAGTTGCGGGTGAAAGTTCTCCGTTACCCGACAGCGCTCCCTAGCGGAAAGATTTCAATGGACACTCGTACTTTGCTTTTTCAGGTCGTCACTTGCGCTTGAGATTGTTTTTGCTATTTTCTCACGACTTATGGAAATTGGCATCCTATAAATACATGAAGCCGCAAACAGTCCATAATCAGATTTACTTTTCAATGTCCATATTTGCAGAGAAGCTGTGTCACTTATCTACCTGTAATTTTTTTCAGTTACTATTTTAATACCCTTAAATTGTTTTGTTTGATTGTGAACTGCACAGCACTCTGTAATGTTTTTTAAAAAGACTTGAAAATTATTTTAAAAGAATTGTGCAGATGAGATGATTTCAAATCTCACTTCTTTGCTTTTTCCCAAATAAATAAATATGATTTCCAAATGTCATCAGTTGCAGTATTGATTAAAGAGTATGGTTAATTATTTTCCACAAGTATGAATCATCGCTATTTATTTTTCAGTTGGTTTGACCAAAAAAGTGACTCGATGTCACGCATTGCGTGTTCTTCATGTTTAACTTTTTTTTTTTTTTTAATCTAAAACAACTTGCAAAAGTTTGAAAGACTTCAGCCGAAGCCAAAAGTTTGTATACACAGTGCAAAAAACTCATTTCAGTTTTTTGTCTCACTGAAGTCCATTCGGACTAAACCCGTTTCACAGGTCAGTCCGGGTCACCAAAATGGTTGAATTTTTCCTAAATGCCACAACAATGAGAAGGAATAATTCATTCATCACAGAAGATTGTTATGTTTCTGTCTTCACGATGCCGAGCTCCGCGGAGTTCCCGCCGTTGCAGCAAAACGGAGCCACGACATGATGCCGCCAGCTCCGTGCTTCACAGTTGGGACGGTGTCCTCAGCGCTGCCAGCTTCCCCCTTTTCCCTCCAGATGTCACGTTGCTCATTCCGGCCAAACAACTTTGTCTCCAAAACTCAAGATCTTTGTCTTTTTTTTCCCAGTCTGATTTGACTTCAGATCGTGTCTTTTTGCTCAGTGGATGTAAATTTCTGGCTTCAACTGTAAACGTTGGACGAAGGACGAAACAAACAAACAGTAGAATTGATGGCAGTCACCTTTTTTTTTTTTTTTTTTTTCCCTTCAACGGGAAGTGACGTCATCAGTCGAGCTTTTTGAACAATGACTTTAGCCACGAGTGCAAACTTGCAGTCTGTGTCCACTTTCCATGTCAGACGGGTCCTGAGAGAGGGATTTTGAGTCCAAAAGTCCCGGAGCTTTGCTTTGACTTCATGTTCATGATGTCCTGTGTGGCAGATATGGACAAGGTGTTGCTTTTGTCTGCGAGCGGGACCTGAAGGAAGTCCACCACGGCACAAGTGGGCTTGGCGCGCCTGCGTCTTAACGCCCTTTTCTCTGCTCGGGTCTCGGCCAGGGGCAGACCGTCGCATATCCGAGAGCAGGCGGCGGCGATTCCGCAGAAGGACGCTTCGTCCGAGTGGGAAGACGCCTCCGAGCTGCCCGAAGACGGAGAGTCTCGGAAGGCGGGGGGGAGGAGCCTCCTCGTCAGGGAGGCGGGCTTTGTCGCGACGGGAACGCCGTTCCATACGGCGGCTCCTTTGCAGGCCGGCGGAGGGGCGCGGGAGGACGTCAGCGACTCCGCTTTCAGCTCGTGTCGTCTTTTCTGAATGGGGAGGGACGGGTTGGGTTGAGACGACCGGGGGGGGGTCAAAGGTTAGGTTACGTTCGTAAGACTGCGTCCGTCGTAGGACGTGGAATCGTGTTGCACGGAGGATTTCAGATGCGTCATTGCTGGTAATGAACAATTAATTGATTGGCTTCGGCTTGTGCTCGTGATTCACACGGACCGATTTGTTTCGCAGACGGCGACGGTATGAAGCCATTCATCGTCTTTTGCGTTCTATCGACAAACGGTGTACGTGTCAAAGTTAAACCAGCTCGCACGCTCATTTTGACATCTGCATAAAAGAGAGGAAAAAAATCTGGATTTTGACGAGATCTCGAAGTTCACCGTGTTGTCTACGCACCTTTCGGTTAGCTTGGCTCTCCTCGGGATGAAGACTTTCAGGACCTGGGAAGCAAAAAAATCATGTTGATGTCCCCTTAAAATCCCTCCCAAAAATTAAAAAAAAAAATGGACATTTTGTTGTCAGATAATCAGAAATAAGCTGATTCGTACCTTTAGTGGGCACTAACTGGACGGAGCCGATTAGCGGGTACGATGCGCTCCTCTTCAAACTGCAGTCGTCACCGGAGGTGAAATTTCTTCACAAGAAAATCGTCATAGTTGGAAAAACATATTTTGCCACGTGATTCACTTGAAGTGGATTTTGAGCTTAACATCAGCAGCAAGGCAAAATGAGTTGTTCTTGTCAAGGGGAACCTCGTTTTATTTACTTTTAAACTGCTGATTCATTTTGCATTGGTGGAATAAGGATTTTATTGACTTGATCAATTTTCATCGTTCCTACGAGGCTGCCACGATGGGCAATATTGCCCTCTGCAGACAAACAAAACGAGCCAACATCACGTGAGCAAAGCCGGAGAACAGCTAGCGATCACGAGGGTTTGAACCCAAACCTGCTACAATTTGGTTTCAACCATCATATTATTAATCCGCAGTTATGTTTGTTAGCATCGCACACGCGGGAAGTCCACTCCCGGTTTTGTCCTGAGATGGATAAGAAATGATCCGTTCATCCGCTCACTTCTTGGGTGGGTGACCGTACGTCGCACTCTCGTAAAGGTTTGGGGTGTTTCTTTTCGGATAAATGAGAAGATGCATTTGCGCCGGTACCTCTCGGGACAGCAGTAGCTGTAGCTGTTCGCCGTGGGCGGCTGCGGCTCGGCGTGCGGAGGCGTGATGGAGATGCGGCAGCGGTTGGCAAACAGCGCCAGCCCGAAACACAGACCCAGCAGCAGGCACAGCAGCACGTACGTGTGCCGGTCGGACACCTGTTTGGGGGGGGGAAACAAGCGTTCGCTTTGCGTCTACCTCATGCTGTTAATCAACAATGCGGTTGAGGCTACCTCATTCTGCAGCTGGCTGACTTGGACCGACAGGTTCAGAACCATTTGAGTGACGTTCTCCAGCTGGCCGTGCAGCAACTGAATGGAGTCCGTCTGACGCTGATCCTGCAGGAGAAACGTTTCAGTTTGACGCTGGATGAAGCTTCTGACCACGATCCGACTTCCAAAGAAAACTGCCACTCACCTGCTCCGCCGCAATTCTGGAGGTATTCTGAAGCTTAATAATCGTTTTGTTGAAAGCCTTCTGCATCTCCTCCATCTGCTTGCGATATCTTGCAGGAAAAAGGAAAAACGAGAGAGTTTGCGCTGCCGCGACACCAAAGCCAGCCACGCGTGCGCGTTACCCGTCGGCCTCACCTCTGGCTGAGCTGCTCCAGATAGCGGCCGCTGAGCGACATGTTCATCTCGAGGGCCTTGATGCGGTTGTTGAGTCGCATGAAGACCGACTCCTTCTGGCTGGAGCCGTGCACCGGGCTGCCGTTCGGTTCGGTGCCGTTCGGAGGGTCCGCGTAGATGTCGGACAGGTACGGTGAGGGGGATGTCGAAGGCAAAGGGGGGAAGGCGGCAGGGGTAGAGACCTCTTCTGTCAGGTCGGTTGAGACGACCGCGGCGCTACTGGAGGGCTCAAGTTCGACGGGCGGGTGCATCGTGGGCTGGGATGGCTCAGTGGGAAGAGGGAGACCGTCAAAAGGAGCTGCCGGGTCGGGGGACGGTTCCACCGGGGGAGAAGCGGTCCGGGACTCACCCGTCACGTCAGGCTTCGGGATGGAGTCACTGAACACTATGCTGGCTTTTACTTGTGTCGCTGCCACTTTGCCATCTTCCGCTGCGGGTCCGACGCCGACTGCGCTACTGAGAGGCGGTAAAGCCTCCGTGGTCGTCTCCACGGCCGGCGAATCTCGGCTCGCTTCTGAGCTTTGTGCCACCGCTGGAGCCTCGGAAGAAAGCCGGGGGGTCTCGACAATGGCGGGGTTGGCAGAAGATGAGTCAGTTTGACTGGGCTCCAGGGGAGGCGGTTCGGACATCGAGTCAGAATGAGATTGGACTTCGGTCTTCTCCCGAGGCTGAGGTGCTTCGCTTTCCGGCTCCCCCCCAGGAAGTTGTTGCCTTTCGTGGGGCGGATGCGGCTCGCTGTGTTCCTGCTCGGGTTCAGGACGGGCAGAGGAGGGCGCGGGTGGGAGCCAAGTGGGAGTGTGGACGGAAGGAGCAATTTGCTCCTTGTCCGCGGGTGGGCATTTGCGCTTTTTGGAGAGCAGCGCCAAACACTGCCGCTGCAGATACTCCTGGAGGGAGCTTGCACACGAACAAGAAGCAAAGACGGGAAGAAGCGTGCCCGGGTCAACATTTGCTGCTTCATTCTCATCCACGTGCTGCTTCTCCCCTTCCGACTCGTCGTCTCCATCCAAAAGTGTGACTGTCGAGCCGATCGGTTCTTCTTCCTCCGGCTCCAGAGGAATGACAATTTGTTGATCCGGCGGGGGAGGCCGCGGGACGCGATCGTCGGTTGCTGGAAGTTCGGGGGCCGCAGTTGTTGGGGACGGGGCGGCGGTTTCCGTGATGTCTGGGTCCGCTGACACGCTTGCCTCTTCCAAATCTGAACTACAAGGAGCAAAAACAGTGAACACAAAGTAAACCGGAATTTCTTTACCATGTGGACATTTCCAAACCAAAATCATAAATGCGTGTCAGGCCATGTGACGGCTACACTGGCATCATCTCGAGCTCACGTTTGAATTTGCCGATGTGAGTCGCTTGACACCTGAACAATTCGACCCTCCCGCACTTCTGAAATGACGACTCCGTCCCGCCGTAGTCACGATTTGCGCAATGAAGCTTTTGACGGGTACTCACGCGCCGGACGGGGCTGTGACGGGAGTTTGGGTCGTCGTTTCGTTAAAATCAGGCCCCTTCGCGCTCACGTCCTGGGATGAAAGGTTTCCTATCAAACACAAATGGGAAATGTTAACTTTAATCAGGAGCATAAACACCGTAATCCCGAGAGAAATGATATCGTTCCAGTACCACATTTGCTGGACAATGAACGAGTCACGGCAGAATCACACCCAAAGAATTTTATGATATCCAATAGAAAGACTGACGCGGAGAAAAATCTTCATTCAACGCGGTTCATAATGGTATCACTTTGTTTCTCTGATTTAATGATGAGGATTTTTTACATTCGGACAAAGTTTTAAAACACCTCAAACATTCCATGTCGTTCTCACGCGCTGCCTGGGTGTACCTAATGTAATGTCTGCTAAGTCGAAGTCAGAACGGCTGCCTCGTTTCATGTAAAAAAAGGATCTGAATGTCCGTTGGATTACAAAAATGTGAGCGTGAGGTCGAGGAGTGGCACGTACCTTGCATTTCAGAGTTGCCACCGAGAACATTTACGGCGATATTATTGACCATGTTCAAAATGACATCTGAGGAGAAATGAAGACACGTCACAAGAATGAAGAGCGTGACTGTGTAGGCGTGTTTTCCCGCTCTTCTTTATGCATGAAAATTGTTTGTTTTCTTACCCTTAGCCGAGCCAATCAGATTCTTGGAATACTTGACTTCACCGGGTCCAAGCCCGGATGCGTGATCTAAAGGAGGAAAACATTACTGCTGACAATATTTACAGCTCACAAAATGATAAAAACGTTATAGGAAAATCATTTCTTCCGTCTTCTTCCAATTACCTCAAGTAGTACACTTACAACTTATACACTTTGACTCCACAAAATAAACATACGTCTACCATCATAAGAGACATATAAACGTGTAAAGGGTGTACCCAAGTCATCATCCGGATCTTCTGGTCTTTCAGAAGGCTCAGCTATTTCTTCATACTCTTCCACCATGCTCGTCCCAAAAACTCTGCAAAAGGAAAGTCATTCTCCACCACGCGTGCCGTTTTTCTTTAGCTGTGTATTATTGGGTGGACAGCAGCCCTTCATTTACAAAAAAGACCGAAGAGTCCAAATTCCGACGGTCATCTCCATGTAATGCTCAGATTACTTACAACAAAAGTCCAAAAGAGAAATGCAATCAATAACTATTACAGCTGCTGTTTGTTTTACTTCAACTCTCATGATTAAGACTCAGAAACTCTTCTTGACATGTACAGCAAAACAAGTCACTTACACCTTTAGCCAATCACGGAAGTGGACACACTGAAAATCGAAATCCAAAGTGTATCGATTCGTGTGTCCGACTGGCCTGCATATTACGTACCTCATGAGACTGAGCGGGCAAAAATGCTCAGAGCCAAAGTGAGAGAGCAGCTCGACCTACAAAAAAAACACGGAAAAAAAAACAACTCAGATATCATTCAGAGAAGGCATTTAAGCGCACCAGCGTTGTTATTTATGAACAAAGACGAGTGGCCGTGATTTAAGAAACATTTTAGTAGGGGGTAAGTACAATCATTTCACATCATTATTTGAGAGACACCATGTGACTTTCACAATGTAGGAAGAAGATTGATTGTCGTTTTGTTAGCAGCATGTTAGATTTGAAGCTGATTAGGCAACAGGACGAAAATTGAATAAAATACATACATATATATATATACACATATATCTTCCCTTTCATGAATCTTACGGAATTCAATCAATTCTAAAACATCTACACAAAACACAGGCTAACCTTTATGTACTTGGTGAACATCTGAAGCAAGAGAAAGAGGGAAAAAAAGAAAGGAAAACATTACAAGCGTTACGGATGCACTGAAAACAGAGAATACCTCACATGCTACCGCCACTGAAATTAGGTCATTAGGTTGAACAATTAAGTTGTTTCATGACAAAAGATTGTGAGCTCCGGAAAAAATTAAAACAGGTGGGAAGAAAAAAAAACAAACAAACTGGTCATACCTTCACATATTTCGCATAAAGCTGCTCATCCAATGGGAAGCTTTGGACGGTGCGTTCGTCTCGGCCGTGAAAGGTTCCCAACTTGAGCCATTTGTTGGTGGGATATCTGCAAAACCACAACAGAGTGCGACTGTTGTCTGATAGCTCAAAGTTCAATTTAAAAAAAAAAAAAAGGTCCAAATAGTCTAACCTGTCACTGATAGAGACCAGAAAGTCTTTGGGCGTCGACGAAAAGAGCTCAAAATTGGCAATATCCAACTGCTTCACCTGAACGGGCTCACAGAGCTCAATGATGAACCTTGAGAGTATTAACACAAAAAGTGATATTCGTCAACAGCTCACACGTTCACGCGCACGTGGAGCCAGAAGACACACCAGATTTTGTTACTGCAAGGGTTTAGCATGTACAGGTCCATATTCTCCTTCAGTATGGCTGACGTGCTCTGGAAGGAAGCAAAAATAGCCGCCGACTGTAAATAGCAGCAGCGATGCGGCCGTGGGCGGCGTGGCAAGACGGACCTTCGCTTCTGGATTAGCCCCCAGGATCTTTGCGCCGCACTCAACGGAAGCGTAATTGTTGAAGTTTTTTTGGACCTTCTTCACCGCACCGGAGCCCCCGTTGGTGGAAGTGTGCGCGGACAACGCTGAGGACAAAGACGACATGGTGACGTTTTCTTGTTGTCGATTTGGCGCGAGGAAAATCAAGATGGACTTTTCGTACTGACTTTTTTCATTCTCCACCTCCATCATTTTCCGTTTCCACTCATCAAATGTCGGGATGTCTTCTGGGTCTTTGCCGTTCACGCTGGGTTCCGTGTCCACGGTGACCGCGGCGCTCACGTCCTACGAGGGAGGAGACAAAAGCTGCTGGGGTGCCGCCGCGTCGTGGTTTGGGGGTCGCTCGGGCCAAACGTTCCTTACTTGCTCGTTCAGGGAGTGCGACCTGTTCCCATCCAGACGTCGGCCCTCTTGTGCACTGGGAGGAGGATCACTGTGGGTTTTGGTACCGGTGGTGTGAGCATTTGACATGTTTTCCAAGACTGCCGGAGGACGCCTGGAGGACGGCAAAAAGAGTTCACGGCTCAACACCCAAAACAACTTTGGATTCATTCGATCTGGAAATAACGAGACGCTAAATTGAGCTCACTGCGTGTCACGATCAAAAGGATTTGCCTCTTCTTCACATTCGGCAGGTGGCGAGTCCGAGTCGGGGGCCGCAGGATGAGCTTCATCCTCTTCATCACCTGAAGCACTAAGATGCCACGAGCAAGTTAAGAGTTTTGCAGAAATAGACGCCACTTGATGGGGGGGGGGGAAAAATGACAAAAATTCAAAACTTTTGATGCGATAAATGAAAAAAAACTTGCCCGATTGCGACGCTTTCCCGAGTTTTACCAATACCCGGGCTGTCACTGTCCTCGACGCCCGATTCGTAGACCGCATCGGAAGACATAATCAGGACAACTGATTCTTGGTCTTGAGCAGCGGGCGCGTCAAGTTTTTCCGTTTCCAAGTGTCGCTCGCGCTCCGTCTCAAGCGGTGAAAGGTCATCGTTGACCTCTACTGGTGGGGGGTCGTCCAGCTCCGAGTCCTGAAAGACAAACGCCAAGCAAAACTCCTGAAATGTTTTGAGTCAACCCACGCGTTCGTATTCCACGTCTTGTCCTGGTTGCTGCCAAGCGAAGCCTCCGGCAGGAGAGATTGGCTGAGAGGCGGGTTCCAGCCTTCCAACCACAAGGCAGACTGCGCAGCAGCAGCTGCATTCATAATCGAACTTGCCCAATTTCACTCCTCAGTCATGAACAGCCACAGCCAACGTGTGAATATTACTTTGCGAGAGGGAAAGTGATGATTGCAAGCGCTGCAATTTGCCGAGCTGCTGCCAGTTATTGTCAATCATCAGGTAAATGTTTGTGCACCGAAGTACTCGTTGTGCATTACTCTTAATGGGTGAGGAATTGAGAATAACAGCTACTGTACTTGACAGTGAATCGACCTTGGAATGGGTGTCCGTGGCCTGCGGAGGCTGCTCCTCTTTCTGACGCTCATTTTTGGACGAGGACTGCCAGGGCAGAGCCAAGTTCTCGTCATCCTGAAGACAGCAAACACATTTTGACACGTGACCAAATGCTAATGTCAGACCATCAAAAGCATCAACATTCCACACTTCACAATATACAAAAGGTCTGCTTATGATATCCTGAGAGCAAAAGATTTGAATTTTTTTTTTTTTTTTAAAGATATCTTTTCTAAATACGACCTTTTTCCCCCAATCCTAACAACATTCACAGACTTTCCCCCTTTGTAGAAATATTACTAGAGATGCTTCATAAATTAATACAAGCTGAGAGCCAAACTTTTATTTTACGCTCACTGGCCTTATAGCCAAAATGGACATTTGGGAAGGTTACAGACAAATGATGGATAATGTTGATAAATTGAATAAATGATGAAAAAAAATGATATCTGGCAAATGGCAGAGGAAAAACAACAGTTAAATTACTGTCTGAAAGTGTCAATCAAAAGACATTTAACAGTATTATATTTGTACAGGCAGATTTTTTTTTAACTGACTTTGGACAAATGGAAAAGCCATCAAGTGCCATTTAAAAAAAAAATAATAATAATAATAAAATAATAAACCCTGGCCAATTAGCATTCTGCCAAGCGGTGAAAAAAGGTGAACTTGAATGCTTTTTACTGAATTGTTTTCCTGACATTGTCTGGTATTGCAATTAAATGATAAAGATTTATTTAAAAAAAAAAAAAAAACAATAATAATAAACCTGTGCATTTGAACTCTTGAAATGCATCTGCAGTTTATGTTGGAGAGTGCCTATATTATAAATGCGGGTTATATATTCCCTTTCAAGCTTGTGGAATTTTTTTGTTCACTTTTGCTAACGATACTACAGTCGTAACTGATTGTTGACAAAGGCCCAGAAAGGCCCGGGAAGGCCCGCCACCCGAGAACGGTCAAAGCAACCTCGTGTTGACGCCGAGCGTCTCCCGATTCTTCCTCCAAAATGACGTCCTGCGAAGGCTGTGAACTTTGGGCCTCCTGGTCTGGCTCTCCGCATTCAACACGGCAGCCGGGAAACCTGACGGGTGAAGAAGAAACGTTGCGTTCACTGACCGACCGCGGGACGCACTGGTGACAACCGACAGGGTTCCACGTGTCAAAAGGCGTTCACATGAAATGTGCACAAGGCAACAATCGGGAAATAGTGTGGGGAAGCTTTCTGCCTTCAGCCAATTCGTTCACTTTAACTTATGTCCTAAATATTGGGCAATGAAAATTACTTGGAAATCAAATAGTCCCACCAAAACTCCCGTCTTTACTGGATGTGTAATTCAACACATTTATGCCAGTGACAGCTGTTGAATTTGTATAAATATCTACATTAACGTGGAGGACTGGCAGTGAATATTAAAAATATATATCAGGGTAGAAAGGGACAGATAATAGTGGCTAAATCAGGAATACAAAATATTTTGCATGTCTGTGAGTCGCTGAGAAAGTCCAGGTGGCTCGTAAGGTCACGTGGCTATTTTGTCTTATCAGGGAGGGGCCACTGATCCAAAAGCATGTTCTGAGGTGAAAAGTACTCCAACGGTTATGCCAATTCTGTTATTTCTGCTACTTTCCTCAACTAAAGCAAAGAATGGCACCAATCCATCCATTTTCTTCGCCGCTTATCCTCACCAGGGTCGCAGGGAGTGCCGGAGCATACCTATCCCAGCTGTCAACGGGCAGGAGGCGGGGCACACCCTGAACTGGTCGCCAGCCAATTGCAGGGCACATGGACAATAATGATAATTTAGATTGTCCAATTAATGTTGCATGTTTTTGGAATGTGGGAAGAAACCGGAGTGGCCGGAAAAACCCCACGCAGGCACGGGAAGAACATGCATACTCCACACAGGCAGGCGGGTCCGGGATTGAACCCCGTACCTCAAAACTGTGAGGCCAACGCTTTACCAGCTGCACCACCGTGCCGCCGAATGGCAATAATACCCCCCCCCCAAAAAAAAATAAACAATGATTGCAAGACGCGGGTGTCAAAGCAATGAAGTCCTGTGCAATAATTGCAATGACAAGAATTTCAGAAAAATGAATTGTTGTACTTCTTAATCTAGAAATTGAGTAGTTGAAACCGGGACATCATCTGGATTTGAGTCATGATTGCGGGTCAAATACTGAATTTGGCTACTGGGATGGTTCGTGTGAGCTACTTGATTCAAAACACTTTTGTATTAAAAATGGATTATCATTTAGGTTTGGGATTCTAAATATAGAAATTAATGAATCGGGTACAGAGGAATGATTTAAAGCATTATATGAATTATTCTGAATGCTACATCTTTTCAAGTCATTTTTTTTAAACAAATGATACTGTGTCAATGCGCAATGAATCTAAATAATGTCTATAATGCTTATAAAATGATTATGCGTGTCGACTTTAGTGGCTCACGTGTTAAGATGACGAAGTGGGCGAGCTGATATGAAACCAGCGACAGATAGTGAAATATCCGCCCGAAAGTACAAAGATCAATTTGCCATCAAACTGGACTTCGGATAATCAACATGAGTCAAATTAAGATTAAAAAAAAAAAAAACGAAAAACAAACGATCATTTCACATGTCATTGACAAGTTCATTATCTTTACTTCAACGATTTCTTGCCTTTTGTCGATGAATGTAAAAATTAAAACAGGTGCATACAGCCGAGAGCTCAAGCTTTCAGTTGGCGACTGTGCTAAAATTAAATTGAGTGATAATTGAAGATGCCAGAAGCCGAGAATGGGGTCGCGCAACCCCCCCCCCCCCTGTACCGTGTCCGTAAGCGTTACTGGAGGTGCGGGTTTTTTTCCTGCAGTAAAACTCGCTGCCATCTTCAAATCACAAAGTACGATCAAACTATACTTTTTACAATCCATTAGCCGGACAGATAAAATTAAAAAACAGCTGCATTTTGTCACGCAAGATCTGTTTGGGGAATGTCATGTTGGGAAGTAAAACAAATCTTCAGGGACTGAAGTTCAGAAGATGCTACTAAGCAAATTTTTCTTAATCATTCTTCTCAAATGATCGACACATCTGAAAGCATTGCGGAGCATTTTAGAACAAGAACATTCTGGTTATTTGATTATTATTATTTGGTTATTACACTTTTGCTTTAAAATCTCAACACTGTTATTGTTTGAAATCTTGTCA
The DNA here is from genome assembly GCF_019802595.1 of Syngnathoides biaculeatus. Classification (NCBI taxonomy): domain Eukaryota; kingdom Metazoa; phylum Chordata; class Actinopteri; order Syngnathiformes; family Syngnathidae; genus Syngnathoides; species Syngnathoides biaculeatus. Next base: position 29,070,031 of record NC_084652.1, read on the forward strand.
TCGGTAGACACATTCAAATAAAATTGACTGCACTGGTCGATAATATAGACCAGGTTAATAATCACCATAAAAACAAAAACAAAACAAAAAAAAAAAGAGGAAAATTCAACTCATAATGTGTTTCTTCATTAACTTCATACAATATTTTGGGGCGCTCTTTGTTCATTCCGCCGGAAGAACCCCAGGAGGTCAATAAGGCTCACATTGTTTTAGCCTATTTTAATATTTAATGTGAATGTTGCCTGCCAAATTGTTGAAAGATCCTTTTTTGAAGCGGCCGTTTTGACCAAGCGTCCCCTTTTGCTAAAGGAGTGACGTCATTAAATAAAGTCTAGATGCATTAATAATAAAATAAAAGACGATAGCTCCACGGCAAAGTTCTACAGAAACGTGAAGAGTTCTTCGCCAAACTGTTCCGATTCTAACAGCCTTAAATTGCTGAAAATAAGGGCTCTTGTTCCTCATTGAATCATAATGAATGTACTTTATGTGTCCCAAAACCTTTGAGAGGAAAATGCAAGACGTCAGAGCGTTTGTTTTTTTTCGCGTTGGCGCCCACGATAATCTCGACCCACGAGCTCAAATCCCTCGTTGCATTTAAGTGCAGATGCGTCCACTTTCCGGTGATGGGAGTTTAAATCCCCACGAAGTCAATCTGCGCTGCGTTGACGTCTCCATTCGTCCTGACTTGAGACGATCCGCTTTCGTATAAAAGAAGCAATATTTTGTCCGTTGGCCAAGTCGGGATGATTCGGGCAATGTGAACTTTGGTCAAAGAGAGCCAACGTCGCCGGCGGATCTCTTAAAACGAGCTCCCGACAAGCTCGCGGGGGGGGCAACGCAGAAGAAGTAGCCAGCCAGGTGCCACATCACAACATCGCTAGCTAGCTAGCTAGCTAGCGAGCGAGCACATGCTAAACGCGTAGTAGCTCCAGTACTGTGGCCGATCTGACCTAAACAACTAGCTCTCGTTTTTGTTTTTAATTTCTTGAGGTTTGTTTATATCTGCCTACAAATGAGGAACCCCGAGCACGCACCAAAACGTGCTGTAACTTACCAAAATATGAGCGACAGACAAAGCCACAGTAGTGTCCCAATTCGCCATGTTGTCATCTTCATCCCTGTCCCGTCGGGAAAGACATCATCGACGTGCTTGTACGACGCGTCGAAGCGGTCCACCTCTTTTTTTTGGCCTCTGCTGGGCAACGACGGACAGCGAAACTCGGCCAATTTCAATTTGGGTGACTTGACGTCGCTCCGTCGCTCCGTCGCTCGCTCGCGCTTGCGGCTGCTCGATAGGCAAACAAACCAACAACTGTCATGACGTCACGGCCGCTCCGGCCAATGGCAGCCCAGCTGGCCGCCCGCGTGCTCCATACTCGGCTGATGTTGGCAGCGCTCGTTTTGTTTATCGCGCGTCGTCCGACGGGCGGGGGTCTTTCCGAACTGGACGGACCATGAGAATCGTGGCTGTCATCTTAACGAAATTGAACGCACTTGACACCAACGCGTCCAAAGTCAACAAAAATAACAACAACAAGCACAATAATAATAATAATAAATATCGTACGTATTTAAACTTCAGACGAACAGCCATTATTGCAATAATTTATATGAAAGTCTTGAAGTTTCATTCGTTGTTGTCTTTCGTGAGCAGACGTTTTTAACGTGCACTTAATCAATGTTGTCACTAGATGGCGTGTGGCGAACAGAGATAAAGTATGAAATATTAAATATTTTACCTCCATCCCTCCTTTTGAATTCAGTGAATGATTTCTGTTGTTTAATGGAATATGTTATTTGCTTTCTGTTTCTTTTTTTCAATTTCATGTCGTTGCAAAAGAATGTTGACTTGACTTGTGTACGAATTTGGCCTCTAAACTTAAATTTCTTTTGACAAATTTTGAATTGAAATACAAAAACAGTAAAGTACTGGATTTTAATCGCTCGTGATTCCACGTGACGGAATCCCTCACGCATCCATTTTGGAGACATCCCTGGTTAAATTAAGTGTTCATTGCTAAATAATGACGATTGATATGGAGCATAAATGACAAACATTGTACAAAGAGCAAAAATAAAGCATTTAGAAATAATGTATAACTTGTGTAACGTTGGTCCGTGGTCTTGCAAGCTCTCCAGATGCTTTGCTCTCTCCGGCTCAGATTTTGAATCTGATCCCGTATCTTCAAAAGGTACCAGATGTGGAAATTGCAAATTATTTTTACTGAGCTTTTAGAAAAGCAATTAGAGTTTTGCTGTTTCAACGACAAACCTGGCGTCGTTTCGCCAAAATCAACGAACGCGGTTGAGATGTGAGACTTTTTATTATTATCATTATTGAGGAACAATAGAGACACAGAAAATAACCATAGATGCAATTTGCCATTTTTTTTTTCTTTGACAAACATCTTACTACACAAATAGAATCATTTGATTGTTCTTCTTTAGTTTTCTCGTTATACTCTGCAATTCTCTCTCTATATCTCGCTTTGGCAATACAGAATTATAATTCATGCCGGTAAGGCCGTCTAAATAGGACGTCGAGTGAATAGACGAGAGAACCATGAACGCGCTAAGATGCATGGTGAGGTCTGAAGACTCCACAGGTACAGTATTTTCCTTATTTAAATACTTATATACAGCAGAACCAGAATACAGTTGAGGACCATAAACACGTGAACAAAGTGACAGAGAAGCACTTGAACAAAATGACAACAGCTGCTTAAGGTCCAACACAGATGCTGACTGACTGATATGAGGAAAGACCAGGAGAGTGACGAAATAGAGAGAAATAGAGCTCGCCTTTCTTCAGCCTGAGAAGCAAAGCTAAAAGGGAAGATGTACGTCACGGTGCAACCTGTTCGCCCGCTGGAAAACACGGAAGCGTGTTCCGGCCGCAGCGGCAGCAGTCAGCATCTGAGTTCGAGCTTAAGGCGTCAAGGGTCACGACTTTGACCTTTGACGCGGCACAGGTGGACACCCAGGACGAGGTTCAATGTAGCATTGAGTCCGTTTCCCACGGAGAATACCGACGGTGCTCCTCAGCCTCGCCGCGCGTGCGCGGCTGCTACTACGACACGCAAACATCTCACGAAAGTCCAATGGTTAAATCTACCCCAACCCCGCTCGAGGGTTTGATGACTCATCATTCACCGCGAGTACAACTGAAACGGCGACAAACGTGCAGACAGACTGCATATGCATACTGTACGTACACACCTGCACAGTATTACTTGCACACAAACGCGTGTTTACACACACACACACACACTAAGATACCACTTTGTTCCTATAAAGAACAATCGGCTGATAATTAACACTTATGGGAGGGTTGTACAATAAATTAATTCTATAGGCAAATGAGGACCCCCACCCATTCCCGCAAAACACACTTGCGCACATACTCTCCCACGCATGCATCAAAAGCAGCTTATCTGTCGTGCCGCGTTTTGGAATGAATACGACAGCACATGGGCTGAGCATAATTTCACGTCAAAGCAGCGAGTTCTTGGGGGGAGGGGGCAGCGTGGGGAAGGGGAAAAGCTGGCGGTGACTTGACACTAGGATGCGGTTCTGCCAAAGCTTATCTGGACCACAGGCGAGCAACAAGCGCACGTACAAATACACCACAAGACGAGTACAATACTGTACAGAGATAATATAGACATGGGCAGCTGGCAGGAGATGGCGGGTCAAGGGGACAACATGAGTTGCACGACGGAGAGGAGAGGGCAGCAGAGCCATGGCTAAGAGAGAAAGACAAGAAGAAGAAGAAGAAGAAGAAGCGCGCCCCCCTCTGGATGGTTATGGCGGTGCTTGTCTTGTCGGGGATGGCGGTGGTCGTCGACTGGAACGAGGATCGAACGGTGACCCGGAGACAAAAAAAGAAACGAGATCAGTCGCAGTTAGCCAGGTCGACTCGCCAGGTTTGAACATCCTGCAAGTTGGCGTACACTCCCCACGTTTTCACCAAAAATACATTCACGTGACGCGTGAAATCTGGACGACGAACCTTGGTCGCGCACGCGACCGTAAATATGACGACGACGACCTTGGAAAATGCAAGTTATTGCCCCACTTTCAAACGTACGGCACGACACGTCCTCGTCGTTTGAAAGGCTTGTGGAACAATTACTCCTTCTGCTATTGAGCGTACCTGAAATTAATAGTCGGAGTCGAAGCATCTTGCAAAAGTTTATTATCTTTGAAAGGAGGCCAGACGACCGACATGTGACTCGAGCCTCAAAAATGTGCTTCCAACATCTGTTCAGGGGAACACTTCAACTGGCGAGTCAACAAGAAGTTGACAATCGGAACAAAAGGAGAAGAGAAGAAGAACGCGATAGACACTTCAAAGTGGATGTCCGCAATAGCATGCGATCATTCATTCATTTATTTTCCAAGCCTCTTATCCTCACGAGGGTTGCGGGAGTGCCGGAGCCAATCCCAACTGTCATCAGGGAGAACGTGGGGTCGTCAGCCGATCGCAGGGCACACGGAGACAGACAACAGCGGCACTCGCAATTTTAGAGTGTCCAATTAATGGGATGTGTGAGGAAAGCGGAGTTCCCACCCCGAGAAAAGCCACGCAGCCACAGGGAGAACGTGCAAACTCCGTACGAGGGGGCCCGGATTGAGCCCCAGTGAGGGCAACACTCACGCACACTTCAAGCGTCTCAAATTTGAAATCCAAACGAAATTGAAAGTCCCCGCCCATTAGATGGTGTTTGGATTAATGTACTGCCCATTAGACACATCAAACGTTTATGGAGTCAAATCTTTTCCATGTCGACTTCTCGCCATGTGCGCACTATCACTGCCCTACGTCACGCGGCCGGACCGCATGTCAGGCGAGCGCATCAGCAAACATCTCTCCCGAGCGGCTAAGGCGTTAAGCTAAGCGTAAAGCAAAGATCCGGTGGATTCTGGTCCTCACCTGGGGACGCTCGGAGGGGCCCGGTTCGGGCGGCTCGGGGCCTGGGGGCTCTCGGCGGCATTATTGAAGGGCCCCAGGGGGCCCGGACGGTTCGGCGGCGGCGGGGCTCCTCGGGGTGCTGGGCGCTGGCCTGCAGACATCCTCCTTGGAGCAGTGGGACTCGGAGGAGGGGACCTACGGGACGGCAGTTTTAGAATGTTTCGAGAAGAAAGCGGGACGGCATCCCGATGGAATGTTTTTCAAATACTGGAGGTGGGACGGTACCTGCGGCCGCCGCTCGTTCCCCCGACCCAGGAGTTGTCGACGGGCGGCGGCAACGGGACAGTGATGGTGGTGGTTGAGATGTCGCCGATGATAGCCAAGGCCTCTTTCAGGGCCTGGTGGGTCCTCAGCACCTCGTCCCTCCTCTGAGCCTGCTCCTGGGACTCATCCATCAGGGCGTTCTGGTCACCTGCCGAGTACAACTGCGCCAGCAGCTCGGCGTTGATGAACTCCTTGACCTGGCCGTGGCAAGAGCAAGCGCGGACTGAATTCCGGCAGAACCTGAGAAAGACCCGAGGAGCAAGCGAGTCGCTTTGTTTACGTTGCTGATCATGAGATGCATGATGGCCTTGGGCATGAGATCCCGGATGCACTTGTTCACAATCGCCATGTAAGAGTCGACCAGGTTACGGATCGTTTCCACTTTGCGCTCCAGCTGGGGGTCCATGGAAAAGTTATCCGAGGTGGTGGTGGAGGACTCGCTCTCGACCTTTGACGATTTCAGAAGAAAACAACATTTTCGAGTTCAAGAGGATGAATGACTTCCATAAACACGACAGAGGCCCCAAACACGCACGGCAAAGATTCATGCCGGCTGTAACATTTTTGGATCAGATACAACGTGGTCCACCAATATGACAAAAGAGACATGGACTGACCGTGGTGGTCTTCTCGGGATAGACCCCGGCACGTAGCAGCGAAGACTTCCAGCTGTCCACGTCATCCTGCGAGTCGCAAGCCAATTCCAGAGTGCGATTGTCCTTGTACACATTCCTGGATGCCGCAGCAGAACGCCCACCGAAAGAAGTCAGTTGTGCAAAACACACCCGTGTCGAGAAGCTCAAGTAACGGCTCGTACCTCGCGAACAAAGGCCAAAAAATCAAATGCTACGCCGATTTTGTAGCATAATCCAAACAAAAACTCGGAAGATTGCCAACAAGGAGCTTTTGCGCTTACACGACAACGTCAAATACGGACGCTGACGTGAACGGACGTCCTTCCGTGTGTGTTTGTTCATTGTTGGCTGAAGCCATGCGCACTACTTTAACCCAAAACATATTTCAAGTGTTGCACGCGGGCTGAGTTACAACTCTCTGGAAGCGCCACGTGGTCATTCACAGAACAAATGCGAGTTCATTTTTGTCCAGCTGACCTTGACTCCGTGTTAAAAATGCAGAATATGTGCTTGCTGGACATGAAGCTCTTCTCCACGTCGCGCACTTTCAGGTTGTCCAGGGGGAGCATGTACTTTTTCTCTTTCTCCTGCGAAAGAGAGCAACACCATTTGTTACCGTCGCAATTGTCACCCGTGCAATGATATTTGGGCGCCAAGTAGGAGGCGAAATTTGGGTTTTCAGGGAAGGCGGGGGGGAGGTGAGAAGAAAAGAGAAGGGGCGACAGGAGGGAGGAGGAGGAGGAGGAATGGGGGAGGAGTGAGAGGGGGGGCGAAAGAAAGGGAGAGAAAAAGAAAAGACAGCACATGTGGAAGTCGTTACAGATCGGGTCAGGACGCCAATAAAGGGGAGCTGCGAGCTGAAGGCCGCAGAAAGCGACGGCGGATGCATGAAAGCGTCCGGACGGCTACGTTGAAATTAGCGAGAAGTGGCCCAGGTTGAGTCAAAGGATTCTCGTCATCGTCTCACACCTCTTGTCTTTGATCTGACTGTTGCTGGTTTTTTGAACTCTGTAGATTTGTATTTTTCTTTTTTCTTTCCATTCCAGAGGGGCCCACTTCCTGCCTGATTTTCTTTTTTTTTTTTTTTTTTTTTTTTTTTTTTTTGGGAGAGCCAGATTAAATGACAGCCTGGCGTTAAAACTCCACATCTGGTAGTGCTTAGCAGCGCTTGCAGAACTGGAGGAGGAGTGTTGGAAGTCGAAGCCACGGCAGGCGAAGAAGGAGGGAAGACTGCTGAGCGGGAGGACAAAGTCCACTTGGAGGGTTGCTGAAGCTCCAAAATGGAAAGGTCAAACGTCGCAGGTCAGGATCCAAGTGAAAGAAGAACGCGGCAGCATCGGCAAAGTCGGCCGGCAAAGCGGTTCTGCCTCGTGTTCCCGGAGGGGGGTCACGACACTCCATATATGGTCACAGTGGTCCCCTCCCTCTTGGCTCTCGCTCTCCCTTTCTCGCCCCCCCCCCCCCCTTCTCCCTCGCTCCCTCTTTTTTTTTTTTTTTAAACATCCCCTCCCTGAACGTGCAGCCAGTCTGTCCCGGTCGTCTGGGCGAATGTGCCACGTCAGGACCGGATACCCCGCGTGGCCGGCGCGACCGAGACGGACCGCGAGCGGGAGCAGAGGTGCGAAGCCCGCCTGAAAAGCGAACGAGAGATGCGCGGCGAGGCGCCGACGCCGACGGGCCCACTTGGCGATTTTGAGAACTTTGGCTAGGTGGGATCGTCGGTTCCGAAGGGAGGGCGCAAGACCAGCAGAAGGCCTGACGATTGATGCCGGCTCCGTCCACCCAGTGTTCAGACTACCTGTTCATTGTCATACTGGTGTACAGTAGTCTGCACATTGGTTAGACTGGGCTTGGACCTTCTTCCCCTGTCGGTCATCAGTCTGTCTTTCTCCGTCTGTCTGTCTTTCGGTCGGTCTGCCAGCTCTCCTACCAAATCTGCTTTCCTTGCTGCGTCTTCAACCCGCGTTAACGTATACTTTGATCTCGATGGATCGCTCTCACATCTGCTTTTTCATCTCTTCCTGGGAAAATGAATCAGTTATGACCGCGGACAGCAAACGGCAGAGATGGGAATATTGCGCGTTACGTGTAACATTGCCTGACATTTCTGACCTTTTTTAGCAGCGGTGAATGAGTAAGCGTTGCGGGCTACTTAGCCTAGCAGTGTGAGGAAGATGTGCTTCACAGGAGGGGGGAGGAGCCCGCGTGCCTGCGAAGCATCAAACGCGGGCCAGAGGAGAGCGGGGCGCTCAATCGAGTGGAGTTTGAAAATACAGGCGAGACAATTGTATTGGCCCAAAAGGACTTGGGCAATTTAGCGAAAAGACAACCCGAGCCGATGTTGCACCCATGCACAAGCACACTTGATGGTTCGAGAAGTTTTGGGGAGACATTTGGACAAGGTTAGCGGAACTTGATATCGCAAAGGAGTCGCGGGTCTGCCCGTTACTGTACGTGTACATTCATCCTTTTTCTCTCCACAGAATTGCGAGAGGTCCGGATGAAAAACTGGCCAAGAATGCCTTCCAAAGTCGACGGCGACCGCACCGAAAGGAGAGCGGAGAGTTCACGGAGTGTAAAACAGAAATACACAAAGCCCGGCTCGACAAGTCTATAATTTCCTGCGTTGCCACACTGAGGTATCGAATGACATTGCCGAACCCCCAACGCTGCGCAGCTTGCGTGCAGTCTGAGCGCCAGCGGCCTTCGTAGATTTGGTGAGCCAACATGTGGTCCGCGTTGGGAAGCGTCCAAATTTGCAAAGATGAAACGCTGGAGAGAATTGCACACAGGCGGAACGTAAAAGAGAACCGTGGCGCAGTTCCTCGTGTGCGACCGTTTCGAGAGGATTTCCAGTCGTCGCTACTTTGCCGAGTTGAGTGCGGTGCCGGCGAATGTGCAGGAAATCCACGCGCAAATCTGAAATGTTCTCCGGGTCAGCCGGCAAACGAGGCGCAGAGGTTGCAGTGTGTCCGCCTTTCTACACTTGCTGTGCAGAATGTCCTCAACCTGTACAGCAGGCACAGACAGGCAGATAGGCCACAGCCAGCCAAGCAGCAAAGCCGCCGCAGAACCAGAACCGGCGCCAACGCCAAATGCACATTTCTTTTTTTTTTTTTTGGGAGCTCGATCGTATCGTCGTGAGCCCTTTTCATTCCAGGCCAACTTTTTGAAATTCATTCATTTCTGGAACCTTCCCGTCCGTTCAAATTTGACGCTGCGGCGTCGCGTCATTGTTGCGCGTCCACCCGAGAACGCCGACGACAACATTTTGCTCTCATTTGGCCAAATAAATGATTTGAATCCATTTCTCCTCCATCTGGTTTGTGTGTGGCAACGATTATTTCACGGTGCGCTTCTGTACGTTGTGTCACTGGAAGAAAACGTGGCATCGGCAGCACAAGGAAGGCCCGCATCCATTTTCGACAGTGCATTTTTGAGTGCAAATATAGACAAGCATGTGCACTCACACCTACGGGCAATTTAGAGCCTTCCATTAACTTCTAGCTGCGGACCTCGCAAATGTGACACACAAGCGCTTGTAACCGCTAATGCACCGGACGGAGATCCTGGAGCAGAATTTCATCATTTCTTTGGTCGCAATGATACATTTTTCACGTTCTGTTCCTTTCCCGCTATGAAGTGTACCACCATCTTTTTTGAGCCTGCTACATCCATCAATTTTCTTTTCCGCTTATCCTCACACGGGTCACGGGGGGTGCCGGAGCCTATCCCGGCTGTCAACGTGCAGGAGGCGGGGTACGCCCTGAACTGGTCGCCAGCCAATCGCAGGGCACATACAGACAAACAGTTGCACTCACAATCACACCTCGGGGCAATTTAGCGTCTCCAATTGATGCATGTTTTGGGGATGTGGGAGGAAAGCGGAGTGCAACACGCAAACTCCACACAGGCGGGGCCGGGATCGAACCCGGGTCCTCAGAACTGTGAGGCCGACGCTTTCCCAACGTGCCGCGAGCCTCATACAATGACGGATTTCAACTCATTGGCGGCCAATATCGCACGAAAAGAGGGTGATGATTTTTCTTTTTTTTTTTTTAACTTTGGATGAAATATGTGAACGGTAGAACTGACCTCATCATCCTTGAACCAGGAAAGACTCTCAGCAGTCAGGACAAACCAGTACTCCTTGGCTCCTCCCTTCATGATGCTGATGTTGTTTATGGTCAGCCAGCCTTTGCGGATGACCTTGAGGGGGGGGGTGATAAGGTTAAACGTTATACAAATATATCATGTCAAGTTTGAAAATGAAAAGCTGGAGGATAAAAAAAAAAGGATGACGGTCACAAGCATCTTCACCCGCAGCAAAATTAGTTTGCATCCAACTGCAATGAGATGTCTGCAAAGTTAGCTGCGTCGCGGCGCGTCGGCGACTCCGCGTCGTCCCAAGAGGGGTGTCCGCCACAACATAGAGCAGTGCCAGTTAATTATTATGATTATGATTATTATTATTATTGTCAAGTGACCATCGCGTTAAGTGCTCCAGACAGGCAAGAAGTGTGTGTGTGTGTGTGTGTGTGTGTGTGTGTGTTAGTTGTGGTAGCCCCACAAGCGCTGCATAAACACGCCACGCCAGGTACGGTGCCATGTGGTTATTGGGTTAGCTTACTTTCAGTCTCGCACCGCCTCACTAAGACTCGCTAAGGAGGTTCGCCCAATCGTTTCGAAAAAGCTGCAGCGACACTCCCGGGACAAAAAGTTTGGAGACGCACCGGCAAACCAACTCGATAATCCGTCCTTGACTTCCTCTCGAGTCTTACAACCGGAGGGAAAAGTTCTGACCCAGTGCACGAAAGAGAAAAAGGTGTGTCTAATTCAGGTTTCTCGCTAAATGGATTTCTTCTTTTCTTTTAGGCAAAAAAAAAAAAAGGAAATAAATAAATGAAAATCTTCACTGTATCAGCTATCACAAGTCATTTTTGAAACAATAGTTCTATACTTAAATATTCATTGACCACAATTATCTATAACTTATGATTGGAAATTGAATGTGTTGCCAATGATACATATGGCGGGAAAGTGAATAACTGGTTAGAGTTTGTACAATTCATTTGATGAATTGCCAGTCGGTGTGAATTTGTGTGCCGGCGGTTGTTTGGCTCAATGTGCCCCGGATGAAATAGACTGGACAGATATTCGTAACGTGCACGTCGTGACGGCCATCCGAGGGAAACCAAGACTACGACGGGAGTCCATCGTGAAAAAGAGTTTGACGCTCATGCTGCACGATTTTTTTTTTTTTGGAATAGCTCGACTCGAAGCGGGCCTCGTTTTTGCTTTCCTTGCATTTTGAGGGCTTGTAGGTGTCCCAATACTTTTGTCCCTGTATATGGAGTATGCGCGTGGCACAAATACGAAGACACGTTTGTAACATCGTCGATTTAGGACAAGATAAATTCTTCAAGCTTTGCATGCAGTATTTGTGTTTGAATTATGAGGGCACCGCCTCGTCGTCTGCGGGCCTCGGTGGGTGACGGTGGTCGACTGAAAACGGGTCGTTTGGGAACGTCTTACAATCAGGCCTGAGGCGGGCGGCGAGGAGGCCTGAAACAAGGAGGAAGGCGGGGCTTTTACCACGTGGAATAGAAAAGAATCGAAAAGATGGGCCTTTTATTTGTCCCCAGTGGGGAAACTCTTTAAAGGCAGATTTGATCTGTCAGTACAGAAAAGACATTTTGAGACAAAAGTGGCTGAAAAGGGTTAGCTGAGCATCCTGCGAAGGCAACAGCAGCGTCATAAATCAACAAATACAAAATTGCAGGCGCGAGTGAGAGTGAGATTGCGAAGCGGAACCCAAGGGGAGCGATTGCGATGCGATACTCACCGACAGACGCCCGTGAGAGGGCAGCTGACTGACTGGTCACTACGGGATGGGGATGAAATGCACAGGAGGACGTCAAACAAAAAGGGAAAATGACGGTGGTGGCGGCAAAAAGTAAACAGCTACAGTGGGATTGATTTGGAACCCAGTCGAGCATACGGCGCTGAAACCCACTCGCAAACATAATCATGAAAACAACAAACACATCTAAAAAATGCAAATAATAGCACGCACGCTGGATGTCGTGTGAAGTGCAGAAGTTGAACTTGAATGGAAAAGTGTACTGGGGGCATATTCACAGTTTTTCATCCTTTTTGCAGATTTTTTTTAATTTTTTTTTTTTTTTTTTTTTTTTTGCTCATTCCAGAATTATGCGGGTATTTGATATCGCTTCCGTGTTTTGCCACCTGGCGCTCACCTGATTTGTTGCCGAGCTCTGACTCTTGTTGGTCTGGCTGCTCCTCTGCTGGGCGCTTGGGGACGAGATGGAATCAAGCCGAGAAGAACAAGTCAGGCTCAACATCTTCTTTTCACTGTCTGACTCGTAAATAATCATCCTAGACTATATGTAGATATGATACTCGTTAAATAATTCCGCAAAAGAGTCACTGATGCAAATGTTTACTTTGCAAAGCCGATGAAGTCCTCGTGGTTGGTGTTGATGTAAGAGAGTTGGATGTCAATCATCAGCAGAACCTGAAACAAAAAAAAAAACCATCAGTTCTGCTCTTTCTACGGGTGCAGTTGGATGTCGATACATTTTGGACAATCCATGCATCGCTTTTGAGCAGCGCTCCTCCTGGTTCGGGTCGCCTGAGCCTACCCCAGCCGACTCGGGGCGAAAGGAAGACTACGCGCTGAACTGGTCGCCAGTTGCCGGGCGCCCATACTGGACAATCTGGCTAGTTAGCATGGGAAGCTAAAGGCTAACTCTGTGTTATGTTCTCACAAAGATGTTTTGATTTCAATCCTAAAAACTAAAACAAAACAAAACCAAAAAAAAAAAGTCAGCTGCGCTTCCAACAAAACTAGCAAGAAGCGAGTTCTTCTACGCTTAACCAAAGCAAGCAATGGTAGGACTCCATCTTAGTTAACCCACCTAAAATTGCCAACATGCAAAAATGTTCCTCCCCACATAGCAGGATAAAAATGTCTCCATTCTGGACGCGCCCAAGGTACGGCTAAGATGGTCCGAAGCAATACGCAAGTGTGAGCAAGCGGCGGCGGCGGCGGCGGCGCTAGGTTGTTACCTGCTCCTTAGCGCGACTTTCTCTGTCTCGGATGTGACAAGTCACGATTCTCTCCGTTTCTTCGCGCAGCCTCGGGAAACATTCCAGCTGCAAACACAGCGCGCGCACATAAACACGGCACATCGTCACCGTTGCTCAGGGGCAAGTGTGAAATCCACTTTGGGAACAAACTGAAAATCACAAATTTGTTTGGCTTCAAGTTTGCACTTGAGGGTTTTCCCTGCGGTCGAAGGCACGCGCAACTCTCGGAAAATGCCTCCGCGGCGTGCGACTGACCTTGTTGGAACACTGGCGCACCGTGTTGATGAGCTCCTGGATGACCATGTCCACGCACTTGACGCAGGGCTCCTTTAACTTGACGATCTGCTTCTTCACGATGGCTTCGAAGGCCATGTCCGGAGTGAACAGCCCCGTCCTGCCGGCACACAAAACACACCCCATCAATTTGAAAATCGAGTGCTCTTTCCTGCTTTTTAGCGCATCTTTTAATGCGTGGACACTCTCTGAATTAGTGAGAACTGGACATGAAATTGTCGAGGAGCAATCAGAAATAAAGTACCGCGGGGTGAACAACAACACATACAACAAAAGTGACAATTACAAAAAGATACAGACACATTTTTAGCTTTCTGTCTTGCCCTATCAAGTAGCTTTTTTAAAAAAAAATAATAATAATACAAAAAAATCCTGGCTTTGGGATTGATTTTTAGCGTGTGGTCAAGTGTTGCAGCTGCAGCGCTTTCATCAAATATTTGAGTTCCCGAACAAAAAGCCTCATTAGCGTGACGTAATCCCAGACTGTACTCGATGAGGGCGCTACGCCGTATAAAGGCAAAAGCTCCCACCTGATTCCGTGGATGTTCTTAATGGCATAACTGATCTCACGCCGCATCTCCTTCTCGTCGCACTCCATCTGCCAAGAACATCCCGACAGAGAAAACGCGGCGGCTATTTGGGGAAGTTGCGAGGGTACGACCGCGCTAAGTGAGCTCAGAAAGCACAAAGAACAAGCAGACGAATTAGAAAAAGCATTTTTGTCTCCCGTTCAGCCGGAAGTTCATTGCAGTCATCTTGCCCAGGACTCGCACAAGCGGCCTTGCGGGACTTCCGTGACCTAAAAGTTAATAGTCGCGGCAAAATACGTCGCTAAAAGGCTCTCAACGCCAAGATGTGCGGCCGGATGAGAGCTCGCCGCACCTTGACCAGTTCGAACGGGAAACGCTCGTGGAAGATGCGATTGATTTTGGCTCCGCCCGACAGCTCCACCGTGTCCACCTGGTCGCCCGAACCCTCGATCCGCTTCTCAAAGTCCACCGAGAACTGCTGCACCATCCTAAAAAAAGATTAAAATAACTAAAAACGTTCCGACCCCTAAAAGTGATTTTACGGCGAGCGCGTTCTACAGACTGCAACAGCTGCTTGGTTTTGCGGGACGGGTCATCCGGTCGGTATCCCCGGTATTCCTCGGCCTCCTTGTCCAGAGCCAACAGCTGGGACTGCAGCTTACTGCGGAAGGCCGGCAGAGTGTCTCGGATGTGGTTGGTCAGTTGCTATGGGAACGATCAAACAAGACTCATTTTTAAAGCTCTTTCGCCAAAAGAATCGTGGCCGGTAAATGCCGCAATTATTCATAAGTATTTGTATCGCGGAGTGTGTAAAATTGGCGTCGTAGTTTTCAGAGAGATGTTTCTAAAATGTTGGTGAACCTGTTAAGATATCATAGAGGAGCAAAGTCTTCCAAAAAATTGAAATAATCACTCACAAGGCAAGACATTTTGCTGCATCTCTACTGAATCTTGTGTGTGTGTGTACGTTATTGCAAGAAATTGACCCACCCCCCCACCCCTCCCCTCCCCACCCCCCGGTCCCACCAGGGGGGAAAAAAAATCTAGGCCATCAATTTATTAATTATGCAAAGTGCAGTGCGAGTCAATCTCTGATCACCTGGTTGAGGACTTTCTGCAGGCGCGGGGTGCCCATTTTGTCGGCCATGTGCCTGTACGCCGGATGGGAGAAAAAGAACTTTCTCTCTGCCTCCAGAGCCGCCTTGATGTCTTTCTTGCCGTCGATGTCCTTCTGGCTGCGGTTCACCACGCCGATGTAGCCTGAAAAGCAAAACCGAAAGAATCCCGAGCGGTCCCGGGCCGGCGAGGGCGCTCGCGAAACGCGGCGGCGAGCGAGCTCACCTCTTCTGAGCGGCAGGAGCTTGTTCTCCAGCACGTCGCGGGCGTCCGTGCCCTCGTCCATCAAATCCAGTTTGGTGATCACGCCAATGGTCCGAAGACCTAAACCGCACAGAAACCCGCACCGCCGTCGCAATGTCTTATTTGCATGTGTGGGGGGGGGGGGGGGGGGGCGAGTCATCGACTGCCAACTGCTGTCGTTCGTATGAACGTTCAAGCAAAAGCGTCTTCGGCCTTCACTGGCGTCACTGCTGTGATAAAAAAAAAGTATTTGGACGGCAAGTAAAAGTATGCGTGGTCTGATTTTTCCAGTGCAGTGCCGAGATCCTTCTAATGTTGCTTCCTGGCGCTCTACTCACTCTTTCCGACTTTCGTCTGCAAACAAATACGCTGCAGCTCAGCTTCTGGCCGGCAGACGTGATGGCTAGCAATGCGCTTTGGATGGTGCGGCGCGTGTCTTTCAAATTGGATTTACAAATACTTCTCCGGCCAAAGACTTGAGTGGTAAGTACGAGAGCATTTTGATGCTATGTCAGGAAGGGCATACTTGATTTTAGAAGCGGTAAAGACCCGGAAAGACATTAGAAAGCCTTATTTGATGCAGTTTTAGAATGGCGGTTTCCAGATTTCAACGTACCGCCAAATTGTACTTGACTCAAGTGCGTGCACGGGATCGTTGGACAATACATCGAAAGACGCTTGTGCGATGGACTGCTTAGTCTTCTTTCTTTCTGCAAGTCTTGTATGTGTCCAACAGCACATTAAAATAATGTGAACTTGCTGATGTATTAGCAGAAGCAAAGAAATTCCACTTGATCTTTTTACAGTGACTACATTTCGGGCAGGACTTTGCAGGCCGTAAAGACGCCAGTCAGCCTGGTTAGCATCTCCGCCTTGTGCTTCTTTTCCTCCTTCACCACCATGATTCATTCCTCCCTCCCTTCCTCATTGCTTCTTCCGTGTCCTTCCCTTCTAGTTCATTCTCCCTCTCGTCTTCTCCTGCGCCCTCCCCCCCCCACCCCACCCCACCCCACTTCTGCAGTCTGGAGGTCACCTGATCTCCGTCATCCCATCTGCAGCCTTGCAGAATGTCTTCTCCCCTTTTCTTTTCTTTTCTTTTCACGCCCGGCCCGACCTCATTGGCGCGCTTCCCAGAGTCGCCCTAACCCGCCTCACCTTGGGGGTCGACGTCCTTGGCCAGTTTCAGGGCGTCCGAGTTGGCGAGGTCGGTGTTGGCCGGCGTGACGGCCAGGATCAGGCAGCTCTCCCTGGTGATGAACTGCATGATCATTTCCCGGATTTGCTGCTCGATGTCAGCCGGCTGGTCCCCGACGGGCACCTTGGTGATCCCCGGCAAGTCGATGAGCGTCAAGTTCAGCACTGTTTGGGGGCAACGGCGCCACATGAGAACAGCAGCAGACGTTTGAAAACACTTTAGTTCTACCAACAAATGTCTTCATCGGAACACACTCCGCTCATCTAAAAGTCAAGGTTCCAAAGCTCAATTGTACCAAGAGCTGGCGCTGTTCTAAATGGAGATGGGTGCAATTTTTTAAAACAATGAGCTACAATCCTCGTCTGCTCGCTTCTGAACGGGCGGCGACCTCGACGGAGATCCGCAGCCGTTCGAGCTGCGCCATTTAGCTCGTCTGCTTAATTTGACACATCGCGGCGTGGAAACCTTGAAGCGCTCTTTCTTTTCTCTTCTCGCCGTCCTTCCATTGTCGACTACAAACGACCATTCAATATGGCGGCGCAACATTGCTTGCAAAAGAGCAAGAGGAGGATGACTCGCGTCAGCATTTGCGCTGCGGATAACCAAAAGGAACGAGTTGAAGTTTCGCACCATTTGGGGAATACACGCGTAAGTTGATGGGGACCGGCGATATGCCTTTGTTGGCGCCGGTGACGCGGTCCGTCTCGGCTTCGATCTCCTGGCGCACCTCGTCGAAATCCGTGAACTTCTTCCCTTTGCAGTGGAGAAATTCGGCCCATTCTGCGGAGATGAAGAACACGCGACCCGGTTTGCGACCGGCGATGCGCGGAATCATTTCAAACGAAAAGCGTGCTGGCGGATCACGCGGTGCCTGTGATCGGCGTGCGGGTGCCCACCTGCCGTGGCGCTGATGAGCTGCAGGACCAGGGGCCTGCGAGTCACGATTCCAGAACCGCGGGGCAGAAAGTCCCTGTGGACACACAATCCGGCACAATCCGTCACTCAAGAAGACGACGACGACGACGCTAAACATCTTCGTGATCCGCTCTTGCACTCTTGAAGTGGACCAAGCGCCGAGTGAAATGGTGGCCATTTTGTGGGCCCGCATTCCCTGCGACGACTGAGATGAACACCACAAACCAGAACTGAGACACTAAGCACTGGCACTCACCCACCATTTCCTGGGCCGCAGCAATAATAATTCAACAAATATGAGAGCTACGAGAACTGCAGTTCTTTGTAGAAACGTCTGGACCGGGCAGGACCCTGGACTGGTCGCCAGCCAATCGCAGGGCACGTCGAGACAAACTGTCACACTCGCAATTTAGAGGGTCCGATTTATGTTGCATGTTTTTGGGATGAGGGAGGAAACCGGAGTGCCCACCCGGAGGAATCCCACGCAGGCACGGGGAGAACATGCAAATTCCACACAGGTGGGAGCAGGATCGAACCCTGTTCCTCACACCTGTGATGCCGACGCTCTACGACAGTGCCAGTCAGAAAATCATAAAGAAAAAAATACAATGTTGCAAAACATTCAGCAGGACTGGCCGGTACCACGACGGAAAAGCCACGGCCGCAGCCCGTTGGAGGCTCGCGGATCGACTTCTGCAAAGATGGACGGTTACTTGGCATCACCACAACAAGAACAAAAAAAATGCCATTTCTCCATCTTGACGCCCACACGATTTGGTCTCACTCGGACAGTCCGCCATGCGACTTGTCCTCTGTACGACCTGAAGGATGACTCAACTTAGTCCACTCCAAAGTGCAACAAACACACGAGCCCAACGCGGCGGCTGGCTGAGCTGGAGTCAACCAATCTCTTATTTGAATAAAAATAAAGATTGTTTTTCTTAATAGTAGGAGTATTTTTGGCGATGGGTGGCTTTTTTTCCTCTTGACTTGGGTTAGCACCTGCCGTCAAAAATGTCAATGCACGTGCCCGCCGCTTTCAAGCTCGGCCCCCGTAGGCTTCTTATGTGGCCAGGTTAAGGGATTATCCCATTTGCCGCGGTCCGTTTTACCTGCCCACGAAGTTCTCCAGCACGGAGCTTTTCCCCGCGCTCTGGCCGCCCACCACCGCGATCTGCGGCAGGTCCAGGTTGCACGCCTGGCCGATGGAGCTGAACGCATCCTGCAGCTTGTTGACCAGCGGGATCAGCTCCTCCATGCCGCGGTTTCCCATGACGCCTTCGGACGGAGGGGCTCGGCGGTCGGACGGAGAAAGAGGGCGAGAGAGCGGGAGGGAGGGAGGGAGGGGGGGGGCAGACGGAGAGACGGAAAGGAGGCGATGTGGCGTTGTTATATTAGTCCAAGATGCCGCGGTGCTCGTTGATGTAGCGAAGTCATCTAGCCGCGCATTGCTTGCCCCGAGCCAAAAGCGACCAGAAGATCGAGATCAAGGAGAAGGGAGGACTGCAACAGACAGAGAGAGGGGGGGGGGTGTAAAAAAAAAAAGAAAGGTAGATATGAAAACAGACAATTGCGCAGTTGCTCACCAGCCACACCACCTCCCCGACACACACACACACACACACGCACGCACGTGCACGCGCTCGCGAGAGAGAGGCCTGTCTATTCAAGGGCATTTGCCGGATGAAGCATGAATCAAAGCTGTGCGTTCGGCCGCCTCCGAAAGGCCCCGTGCAGGCACGCACATCCTCGTCTTGGTCGTGCAAGTCCGCAGCCTACCTCGCCTCCTCGGCGTCGTCGCTGTCCGGTGCTGAAAGGACGCTTCGGCTCGGCTCGGCTCGGCTCGGCTCGGCCGGCAAAGGACGCCCCGCTGCGCGATTACACAAGCGGCGGTGGCGGCTGTGACGGTGGCGGCTCTGCCCCTTCCTTCGCGCTCGGTCAGCGGGCTCTCATTCCGAGGCCAAAGTCGCCGTCGGCAGGCTCATCGTCTTCGCTCCGTCTTCCCTCGCCCTCGCTCGGCCTCCGCTCGCAGAGCGACGCGGCGCTGAGCCAATCAGAAGCGTCGAGGAGGGAGGGGAGGCGCGGCGCGGCGGCCCCCGATTGGCCGCGGGGCTTCGGGCCCACCTGAGCCCGCCCCCTGTTTACATATCCTCGTGAGTCATGCGGCGCAAAAGCAGAAGCGAAACACGAGCCTCCTGCGGATGACGTCACACCGCGTCCCATTGAACGAACATTTGGCAACGTCACGTTCGATATTTGCGGCTCAGTAACCTCGGGGGCGACACCCCGGTTCGCAATGGCAGCAACGTCCGATCCATTTCATTCGGCCTCGCTTTCTTTTCTTCCACTGCGGTCCATAAAAGCGGGCGGGCGCAGTTCTCCTCCAAGAACAGCAGGGGGCAGCGGAGAAGCACGGCAGCCGTCACGTGCCTTCCGGCGCAGGTCAGAATAGCACGTGGTGGGTGGGGCGTACTCACCTGGAAGGAAAACGTACACATTCGAGTCCCGAACCCAAGCAAGCAGCCTGGGAAATATGTTCATTTAACAAAACATTTTGAAACATCCTTCATTGTATCCAGCTGGCTGCAGAGTTCTGGGGACTTGGTTCGAATTCCGACCCCTCCTTTGTGGAGTTTGCATGTTCTCCCCGTTGCCTGCGTGGCCTTTCTTCGGGTGGGCACTCCTGTGGGTTTCCACCCACATCCCCAAAACGTGCAACATTCATTGGACACTCGAGATATGCGCCCTTGCGATTGGCTGGGGACCAGTCCGGGGTGGTGCACCCTGCCTCCTGTCCGATGACAGCCGGGATAGGCTCCAGCACTCCCGCGACCCTCGTGAGGATAAGCGGCTCAGAAGATGGACGGACAGATGAAAATCAGTGTAACTTCAAATGTTGCCATTTCTGATGTTATGCTGCCCTCTGCAGACCAGAGTCTGCATTTGCAAAAAAAAGGCACAAAGCCCCCCCCCCCAGATCTTGAAGGAACGCCAACTTGACACAGTTGTCGGTTCACAATTGAGCAAGAAGAGAAAGACACCCAGTAAATAGAAGATGTTCTTTGGGTGGTTAGTGTTGCATGTGGCGGGGGGGGGGGAGGGGGGCTGTAATAAAAGTATTAAAAGCATTCTGACACACATGCACGACATTAATATAATCGGCGGCATCAATGCCGCAGCAAAATGTTGGTTCTTGTGGTGTCGGCTACCCTGGGGCAATTTCCCAGAAACGGATGGATTATTAATGAGTTTGCGTTTCATTTCCTTAAATAAAAAAAAATGAAAAATACATCGACAACTTCTGGGTGAGATAAAGGCCGTCGTGAAACCTGGAGAGTTTGAGATGCGGCACATTGGGCCTGACGACCAAGCGCTCGCCGCTTCCCGTCCTTTCCTGTCGGAGCAAATCGGAAACCGGAGCTGGCAGCGGCCTCGGGCGGGCGACGCGGCAAAGATGCCACTCGGCGGCGGCTGTCGCCGCCTACCGCTTGCGGAGCACGCGATGATGGTGCGAAGGAGCAAAACTGTACAAATACTTACTGGACTTTTGGAATTTTTTTTATGAAAGAATCTCGGTAATTTGAGGTTTACTTAACATCCTACACTGAAACAAACATCTGAATGAGTAAGTAAGTCTCTCCAGTTTGATTTCAATGGCACTGATAATGCAGCATCAGAATGTGTGTTGCTTGTTACTAATGAGAAATATCTCATCTTTGTAGCGGATTCAATTCAGTCGGTCGAAAAGGATTTTTGTACTCTTTGTACTGCACTTTATGGCCATTTTGCACAATGTCGGATATGCCGCGCGACGGCCGCTCGTAGAACATACCAAAGAGAATCCTGCCTGTGAAAGTTGTGTAACTGGATTTTATTGGCAAAGCGGAACATTGCGCCATCGTCACCAATGTGCAAAATGACAGCAGAAGTAGTCGAGGAAGAGCAGGACGGTTCCACGGGCCCGTGACCCAAACGGACCGGAGAAAAGTCTTTTCAACTTGCAGCGCTGCCAATGTGATTGAGCCCGCCCCCCCCCCCCCCACAGGGTTCCAAATCCCTGGCGACGCCCCCCCCTGTCAGCTCGTCGTTATGGTGATTGACACTCTGTCCCTAAAGTGTTCATGAGGTTCTGGTACTCCCTCTGGTGGTCAACAAGGCGCCGGAACACTTTGTACTTTCTTTGGTAAAAGCTGCAAAAGAGTTTTGATTGAATCTATTAACGTGTATCGCTCCCATTTAGGGTTGACATGACATTGCCGTTGAATCGCTGACGGCACGTTGTACGTATCACAGCCTTTTTGGAATTTATGAATAATGAGAACAACTTTATCAATATCAATACGTAATTGCGACGATCGACACGACGACGTCAACGTTTCCGCTCACCTGTGCAGGCTGCAATCAGGCTCAATGACTTTTCCCACTTTCGCCATTTTCGCCATCGCTTCCTGAAAAAAATCATAATCAGCGTATAAAACAAACCTTGGCTAAATCACGTTGCGCGCTTCCAGGCCGAGCGTGACCCGGTCGGAGAACGAACTGGGCTCCGCCGGTTCGGATGCGGCCAACAACTGTCTCGGCGAGGCGGCCTCGACAGATACGGCCTCGTCCAAACATGCATCCGTCTATCTATTTTCTTAGCCGCTTATCCGCACAAGGGTCACGGGGAGTGCCGGAGCCCATCTCAGCTGTCAACAGGCGGGAGGCGGGGCACACCCTGAACCGGTCACCAGCCAATCGCAGGGCACACAGAGACCAACGGCCGCACTCACAATCACACCTAGGGGCAATTTAGTGTCCGATTAATGTTTTTGGGATGTGGGAGGAAAACGGAGTGCCCACCCGGAGAAAAACTACGCAGAGAAGATGTAAACTCCACACGGGCGGGGCCGGGATTTGAACCCGGGTCCTCAAAAGTGTGAGGCAACGCTTTCCAGCTGAGCCGCCATTCCACCTCACCCAATCCAAACAATGATGGCTCACCGTTCCTTCTCTGCCGTTATGAGAGCAAAAGATTATTCAGCACACCGGCAGTCAAACTAAATGAAATATTGGAGTGTGCAAATACATCATCACATTTTTTTTTGTTACTGTTGTAACAATCAAGCAGGAGACGCAAGCGGTGACTCGATGATACGCAGATGGCAAAATCAGAAGGAATTGGACACACAAGCCAACGACACCAATGAGGAAAACGTTTTTTTTTTTGAAAAAGATGTCAAATGTACATAATGAAAGATTACTGAATTGTACAAAATGGTGGTGTATTGATTGTCACAGCAGTATTCATTCAAGACTATTAAATTTGTTTGTATTCTCCGGTGATAAGAGGAGAAAGACCTCGTGAATTTTGAATATATATATTGATGCGACGAATAAATGAGCTTTGAACACTAAATATTGCGTAGAGAATGCAGACTGGATAATCATACTGTAATTATCATTTTCATCATCAGTTTTAAGTGCGATGTGCACACCACCACCAATAGAAATGTGAAATAATCAATGAAATTTGGAAAAATAGTTAAGCAGCATGGACTCGTCGTGCGTTTTGTGTGTGTGTGTGTGTGTGCGTTGCACCTGTATAGTTTTTGAGTCCTGGGCCGCACAAGCCCCGAGAACCGCCGCCCCCACCAGGACAGCCTCGGCCTGCTGCGGCAACACAACCGGCAAGCCTGCAAGACACCAAATTGCTTTGCTCGCTTTTCACAAGAAAACTTTTTCATTTTCCGACAATATGAAACAGAAAAGTTATTATTTTCTAATAGATCTGAAGAGAATTTCCTCTTCAGGTCCACTCCCCCCTGCAAACATCTTGGAACATTGAGGCCGAGTCCGCGATTATCTGCTGCAAACGCCATACGCAACTCGGAAAAGCAAATTGCGCAAATCGCCGACCTCGACATTGACGACTCCGACAACGAATCGGACGGCCGAGTTGCCGACGGAGACGACGGCAAAATAAGATGATTGGCATCGCTACTGCAATACAGTAAAAAGGCTCGGCTCTCGAACGTCCCCGTTTTCAAACGAAAATATCGAGATTTTTTTTTTCCGGCTATGCACTCCCAGCCTAGTGTACTCATCTACTAAGGCATGCATTTTAAGCAAAAAAATAAATACAGTTCTTACATTATTTTATCGTATAAAGTATTTAAACTGGACGTGTATTTCTACTATCCAATATATTATCAGGAAAAGCTAAAAAAAAAAAAAAAAAATGCTTTAAAAAGCCCAATTTTTTTAGGCTTGGAACACATTATTTCTTTTTCCATTCATTGTAACGGGGAACATCGATTTGGTTTTCGAACAAATCACTTCTGAAACCGTTTTCTGGAACGGATTGTGGTCGAGAAGCGAGGCATCGCTGTTATTTGGAAGCGCTGTGCGTTCGTTGAAGTCGTGATGCAAATTGCACGGTCCCAAGCGCACGACTAGCGTTTGTCACGTTGGCTCGTTTGCACTTTTCGCACCGGTCGCGTTGGCGTGAATCTGCACAAAAAGGCTGTTCTTGCTCAGCCCTCCGCACAAGAAGACGGTTCGGATGTCGTGGCCGGCTTCTTTCATGGCCTCCAGTATATGAAGAGTTCCCAGCTGAAATCAGACGAGGATACGCGAGTACGATCCTTCCTTCGTCGGGAAAAGTCATTTCACGCAGTTGCACTGACCGCCAGGGCTTGCACGGTGGCCAAGTACAGCAAAGCCAAGTCGTCCAGACTTTGGGAAAGAGAAAGTCCCACCACCTGCAAAATTGTCATCGCATCTTTGCATATTAAAAAAAAAAAACAACACACAAAAAAACAGTCAAAAGGTCAAACACAACCTCTTCCGGACTACTGCGTGATACATTTTATATCCCCCCCCCTCGGTTCTCGACCACAATCCGTTCTAGAAGGCGGTGCGAGAAGTGATTTGTTGGAAAACCAAATCGATGTTTCCCATGACAGCGAATGGAAAAAGAAATAATGGGTTCCAAGCCTAACCACCAAGCACCACGCGCGTTGTGTCCTTTCCGTGCTTCTTTCAGGGGTTTGTTCGAATTCACAATAAGAAAGCATGTCGTGGGTGGGTCAGACGGTCGTGTTCTTTTATTTCCGTGTTTTTTCGGCAAGGTGGCAATTCGCGACAAACCGCGTCGTGGGTGGGTCAGCTGGTTTGGCTGCGCACGTTCTGTTATTTCCGGGTTTCGTTGGGAGAGTTCGAGTACCGATTTTCGTCCGAAAACAAAAGCAAAAAAAAAAAAAAAAAATCTCAAAATTTTCGTTCAAAAGCCGATTTGTTCAAGAACGGGGACGTTCGAGAACCGAGGCCGTGCTGTAATCAATGCCAGGGTCAAAGGATCAGAATCGCAAGACTCACGGGTCAAATTCTGTGTCTGTTTGGTTGAAGTTTGCGTCACACGGGATATTTTTGCATTCATTTGTCACATTCTCACCCGACGACGTTGACTGAAAGTCAGAACGAAAGCAGAGTTGGGCAGAGTTTTGTTGGATCCACAGATTAGCGTTGGCTAATGGATGCAGTACTTGATTGGCAAAGGGGTCCAAACGGTGGATCAGGGCTGCATTTGCTTCACGCGCCACGTACACGGAGCGGAACGCCGCTGACTAGCAGAACCGGCTCCACAAGCGGGAGGAAATACAATCCACGCCGTCTGTGGGACAACTCGCGGGCATTTCACGATATTTAAAGGCAGGACGCGATTGTGACCCGTTTGGGTTGGACTCACCATGCCCTTCAGGGTGGGGTCGGCCAGCGGGGACCGGTTCCCGTGGAAGTCCGGCCACACGTGAAGACCGGAGGCCAGCGAGTCAACAGCCGAACGCGACGAAGACATTTGGCGTAGGTGCTCGTTCAGGTAGCCGTAGATGCCGTCCTCTGCGGTGTCGGGACATCTGGGAACGGAGGGGCGGGGTTAAAAAAATAATAATTCTCAGGTACTTCGATATTTCATTAGAGTGAGTCGATATTGTGTCTCGTAGCCACTAAGTTTCAGCAGGATAAATGGCACCATTTTTTTATTTAACACTTACTTCCCCTGCCCTGTTCTACGGACCTTCCCGACCGTGAGCTTAAGCTCCGCCCCCCAGTTGCCACGTCCCACAGGCTTCCAAAATGCCGACTGAACAGAACAGGTTCGAAGCCGATTCTCTATCGCGTATTCCAGATAATATTGCGGTGTGTTTTTTTTTGCTAAATGTGTCGAACGTACAGCCTTGTGTTTGTTGATATTGTCCACATTTAGCTGTCCGTGCGCGCTTCCGCGAGCCTTAATTCATCGTAGACACGTCGTCAAATGTGTTTTCAGCTTTGGAAAATGAATCGAGTGGGCCACATATCTTTCATCAGAATTGCACCTTCCCAAGCGCATCTGAGGAACCGTTTCCTTCGTAACGTGAACTTTTCCAAGCGCGCGCTACCGACAACTAGCATGGCTTGTGGGACAACATGGCGGCAGGGGCGTGTCAAGACAATGCAGCTATCTGATTGGCTATTATTGCGCGAGCCATTGACAGGTCGGAAAGGTCCATTAAGTCCCCCAAACTCGAAATTGGCTGTCCACACGGAAAAGGCATGGATGAGCGCTGCCCTATTTGCAAAATCGACGCGAAGTCGTCGGTTCACGGAGGACGAGAGCCGCGTTTGACGGCTTCGCGCCGGCTAACCTGCGGCTCGCCTCTTCGCGCAGCTGCGCAAAGGCGGCGTGGCCTTTCACCACGTGGTCCATCTGCGGGAAGGAGACGCAGCGTTACACGCAAAGGTCACGGACGACGTCGCGGCAGCGCAAGACGACCTTCGGGTCACCGTCGTCATGCTCGGAGGATTTTGTGCTCGGCTTTCAATTGAAGGAGGTTTGCTTGTCATATTTTGTGAAGCTCATTTAATTCCATTTTGGGCCCAGTGACTGCGGACATGAATTATATATTGGACCACGTACAATATGACTTTTGATCTTTTCTACACGGACTGCCTGGAACTGTTCTCGGGTCATCTTGAGGTGACTTTGATGGCAAACAACAACACCGGACACTGATTCAAGGATAGCCTTGAACTCCACTAAAATATGAAATAAAACGTAACCGGTGTTGTGAAAAATCCCTTCAGAAGTTTTCCGTGGATAATTTGCTGGCGCAACCTTGGAAAGCACAAAAACATTGAAACTGATTTTCCTTCGAATGAGGAACCAAAATGAAGAACATTAGCGAGATGGGTGAGTCCTTTGCGTCATAGGACGTTGGTATGTTTGCATCACGACATTTATGAGTGTAAAATTGAGTTCAACCGGTTTTTTCCACACAGGTGTCAAACTCACGGCCCGGGGCCCCAATCCGGCCCACCAGATTGTTTTTCGTGGCCGCCACAATTGATACTGTCAGATGAAATAAATATTTCTAATTGTCTTTTTCCTCGCCAAAGCCCTTTTTTACAGTGCAGTAACTTGAACAACAGTTACAAACTATTCCCCTTGTAATCACGTAAGCGTGGTGATCCGGAGAGAAACCGCCCGGGAAAAAAAACAAGTCTGGCACCCCTGGTCTAGCTCACGAATACGTCAGCTGGGATCCGGTCTCGGCTTCGGAGCGCTCACGTACGCGGCAGAACTCACTGACCAGACGGCCCGTGGCACTCTGGCCTCCCTCGTTGAGCCACAAGTCCGGGACCATGGCGGACAAGCAGGGACCCCACACGCCCGGCACAAACAGCGGCCGCTCGCTCATCTGGTCCGAGGCCGAGAAAACATTTGGGGGAGGAAATTAATACATAGCGTGCGCTCGCATGTGGCACATCCGACGCAAAAAAAAAAAAAAAAAAAAAAAAAAAAAATACCGGACAGGAATAAATACTGAAGCTTTACGAGTAGAACTAGGTTAAAAAAAATTAAAAAAAAAAAAAAAATAATAATAATAATAATAATAATAAATCAGAATGAATCAGCTGACGTTTACACGCATCGTTTCCGTGTAATTTGATTAATAACGGCGGAATGACTGATGCGAAAACTTGAATTCTTGCCGGCTGTTATCCGTCAAAAAGGTCGTCGGTTTTGGAGAAGAACTTTACTTTTTTTTTTTTTTACTTTTAATGGCAAAACGTGGCCTGTGACTCACGGCCATGTGACAGGACGACGTCCCGCAGATCATCGCCATGCGTGACGTGATCGGGTGGCCCTCGCACGGCAGCCGGAAGCCTTTTACGTCTGCTCCGATCACACCTGGGGGAACAAAAGTCCTGACTCAGAAAAATACCACCAAAAAAAAAAAAAACTCTTGGCATCATCCATTTTCAATGCCGCTTATCCTCATGAGGGCCACGGGAGCGCGGAGCCTATCCAAGCTGTCAACGGGCAGGAGGCGGGGCACACCCTGAACCGGTCGCAAGCCAATCGCGGGCCACATGGAGACAAACGGTCGCGCTCACAATCACACCTATGGGCAATTTAGAGTGTCCAATTTTGGGGATGTGGGAGGAAAGCGGAGTGGCCACCCGGAGAAAGTCCACACAGGCAGGTCTGGGATTGAACCCGGGACCTCAGAACTGTGAGGCCAACGCTTTAGCAGGTGATCCACCGTGCCGCATCATCGTTTGCGCGTGGAATTCACCAGCGCCGCAAACGTCACGGATGCTCGCTCAAGCGCTTTGAAACGAGGGCAAGCGGGCGTTTTTTCCCACTGTGGAGTGTCCACCGCGTCCTCTTTCGAGTATTTTAACCTCTGACTGAGATTAGCCAAGGTCGCGGGCGGAGGTCGGACGGCCACTTCAGGAGAAGTTTAAAGAGCGGACGAAATTTCGTGATCAATATTTCGAGGACTGTCAGAGCGTTCTCGTCTACCCGAGGCGCGGATGTCGCAGAAACCGCGAATGGGTTTTGCTCGCCGTACCGAGGCCTCCGGCGTGCGCGTCGATGAGCGAGGCCCCGACCGCGGTTCCCACGTCCAAACCCAAATCGGCCGCCGCCTCCCGGGTCAGGCCGTCCCCGACGGGACTCCCCGGAGGACACGTCGCGTTGCCTGGAAGGGAAAGCAAGTCCACGTGAACGTCTCGGTTGAACGGCTGCGCCGCTTTTACGGCGGACCGGACCTATTTTGGCAAAGTTGTTTTCCGCCAGGTCCTCCAGGCCGATTGCCGTCCAAAAAGTGGCATCCCACCCCTGCGGGGGGCAGTACGTCCATTTGCAAACCAGAGTGCAAAGGGATCTAAGAAAGAGTCCACAAAAAGTCAAGCCAGGAGAAAAATGCGTCGTCATGAACGTCACGAAACCTTCCGCGGTCCGGCTTCCGACGACCACGACCGCCACACAGAATTTGACATTTATGTATTGTGTCCCGTGTTTTGGAAAAATGGATTTCATTTTCCTCACACACGTTTGCGACATGCAGCGCGACATGTTCACAATCAGTCACATCAGTATGAAAAACCTCAATTGATAATGTGAAGTCTGATCACCCATCCAACCATTTTCGCAGCCGCTTATCCTCACAAGGGTCGCGCGGGGAGCGCTGGAGCCTATCCCGCCTGTCAACGGGCAGGAGGCGGGGTTCACCCTGGACTGGCCGCCAGCCAATCGCGGGGCACATCGAGACAAACGAGAATCGCACTCACGATCACACCGACGGGCAATTTAGAGTCCATCCATCCATTTTCTTAGCCGCTTATCCTCACGAGGGTTGCGGGGAGTGCTGGAGCTTATCCCAGCCGTCAACGGGCAGGAGGCGGGGTTCACCCTGGACTGGCCGCCAGCCAATCGCAGGGCACATCGAGACAAACGAGAATCGCACTCACGATCACACCGACGGGCAATTTAGAGTCCATCCATCCATTTTCTTAGCCGCTTATCCTCACGAGGGTTGCGGGGAGTGCTGGAGCTTATCCCAGCTGTCAACGGGCAGGAGGCGGGGTTCACCCTGGACTGACCACCAGCCAATCGCAGGTTTGATCGAGACAAAGGAAAATCACACTCGCAATCATGCTGACAGGGCAATTTAGAATCCATCCATCCATCCTTTTTTTTCGCTGCTTATCCTCACCAGGGTCGCGGGGAGTCCTGGAGCCTATCCCAGTTGTCAACGGGCAGGAGGCGGGATACACCCTGGACTGGCCGCCAGCCAATCGCAGGGCACATCGAGACAAACGAGAATCGCACTCACGATCACACCGACGGGCAATTTAGAGTCCGTCCGTCCATTTTCTTAGCCGCTTATCCTCACGAGGGTTGCGGGGAGTGCTGGAGCCTATCCCGCCTGTCAACGGGCAGGAGGCGGGGTTCACCCTGGACTGACCACCAGCCAATCGCAGGTTTGATCGAGACAAAGGAAAATCGCACTCGCAATCATGCTGACAGGGCAATTTAGAATCCATCCATCCATCCTTTTTTTTCGCTGCTTATCCTCACCAGGGTCGCGGGGAGTCCTGGAGCCTATCCCAGTTGTCAACGGGCAGGAGGCAGGATACACCCTGGACTGGCCGCCAGCCAATCGCAGGGCACATCGAGACAAACGAGAATCGCACTCACGATCACACCGACGGGCAATTTAGAGTCCGTCCGTCCATTTTCTTAGCCGCTTATCCTCACGAGGGTTGCGGGGAGTGCTGGAGCCTATCCCGCCTGTCAACGGGCAGGAGGCGGGGTTCACCCTGGACTGACCACCAGCTAATCGCAGGTTTGATCGAGACAAAGGAAAATCGCACTCGCAATCACGCCGACGCGGCAATTTAGAGTCCGTCCATCCATCCATCCATCCATCCATTTTCTTTGCTG
The DNA here is from genome assembly GCF_019802595.1 of Syngnathoides biaculeatus. Taxonomy (NCBI): domain Eukaryota; kingdom Metazoa; phylum Chordata; class Actinopteri; order Syngnathiformes; family Syngnathidae; genus Syngnathoides; species Syngnathoides biaculeatus. Next base: position 29,100,071 of record NC_084652.1, read on the forward strand.
CTTATCCTCACAAGGGTCGCGCAGGGTGTGCTGGAGCCTATCCCAGCTGTCAACGGGCAGGAGGCGGGGTACACACCGAAGTGGTCGCCGGCCAATCGCAGGGCGCATCGAGAGAAACAAAAATCGCACTCGCGATCACACCTAGGGGCAATTTATGTTGCGTGTTTTTGGGATGTGGGAGGGAAGCGGCGTGCGCACCCGGAGAAAAGCCCCGCAGGCACGGGGAGGACATGCAAACTCCACACAGGTGGGTCCGGGATCGAACCCGGGACCTCAGAACTGTCTTATCATATGAAGTTGTAAATGTATTTTGGTCTTTTTGATTCCGCGGTCGACTTTGCTGCCGTAAAACCAGAATTGCGCCCGAGGACGCGAGCGGAAAACGAACCTGGTCAAAGATCCGGTGGCCTTCCACGAGAGGAAGTCTGGGAGGTCAAAAAAGTGAGCAGCTTTGTTCCAGCGGCTTTCCCCGAGATTCTGCACCAAGAGCGCAAAGAGACCAGCTGCCCCCTTGAAATCGGGAAGGACGCGCGAGGAAAGCCCGACGAACGCGGAACACGAACGGAACGGTCGCACCTCTTTGAGCCAGAGGAGCTTCGGCGGCTGCATCTCGGGCGACATGGCCCCGCCCAGCCGACTCAGGACGCCGTGGCCCGCGGCGGTGATGCGGGCGGCCTGCTCGGCGGCGCGGTGGTCCATCCACATCACCACGTTCCTCTGCCGGTTTCCTGGGGGGACGGGAAAGGGCCGGCGTGACGGCCATCTCGCCGCTTTGACACTACAAAATCGGCGCGGCCAGGTTTTCTCTTCCGGTCTGCATTTACGACTTCCGTTCACACAATCGGGCGCGCTCACTCCCAACGGTCTGGTGTCTCCAATTCAATGTGTTGCGTTTCACTGTTGTTGTTTGATTTTTGATTTTTCTCCAATCAGATTTCAGCCTCCGCGTGTGGCCGTGTGCCGCGACCCCGCCCCCGTGGAACGAATGGACTGACGTACTTTGCGACTTTGTTGACCAACTACTGAGTGGAAATTTCACATTAACGTCAGCATTTTTCCGTCATCTGATTGTTGGGTCCGAGGCTAAACCAAAGCTTGACAAGCAGAACTCACCCGGAGCCGCCTGCACACGGGAAACTATTCAATTATCAGCAATTATGGGTACGTTTCCCATCCTGCCATCTTGTGTTGTCATCGAGGTCAGGGAACACAAGTGACAGGTGAAGCGTGGAATTTTTTTCGATCGTTAATTTATCCGATTGGTCGAAGGACTGCGGTGACGTCATCGGAAACCGACCCGTAGCCGGTGATGACGTGAAATATGAATCTTCACGATGCCTTGTAACAACTTTCAATACGCAATGCAAACGGCGTCGACTTTACCGTCCTGATCGACCGCTACGGGCTGGAAGTGTCGGTCCAAAACCACAAGGGAGCAGGTCGCGTCAAAACCGATCCCTCTCACCTGGCTCTTGTTCACTCCCCGCGTCACTTCCTGGCAAAAGCGGAACAGTTCCAGGCAGAAAAGGGCTCATTGGAGGGGCCCTTGTGGGGATGAGCGGGGGTGAGGGGTCCACCTGCCTTGACGACGGCGCAGCATTTGTGCCAGATCTCGCGAGACGACTGCACGTAATGGTCGGCGCGAGGCTCCCAGATGCCGATGGGCTCCTGGGCGGCGCTCTTCAGGTGGCCGTCTCGGGTCACCAGGGCGGCCCGGACGCTGGCGGTGCCCACGTCCACGCCCACGTAGTACACTTCGGCCATGTTGGGCGACGGCGCCGCGAGTCGCGTTCGAAACCTGCCAAAGCATTGGTGCGCACACGTGACCACTACTTGAGTTTTCTTTGGTTTTCCAAAGGTTGCGAGTTAAAGTTATCACGTTTCGGGTGATATTCCGTCAGCATTTCTGGACTCACCCCGTGAACGAAGCGAAAGTTTTCGCCTTTTGGCCGAGGACAGAAGAGACGAACAATTGTTTGACGTACTTTGAGCCAGGCAGCCTCTTTGGGGACGGGTCGAGAAAGAGGACAAAAGCCACCAGAGTGCCTTTTTTCCATACGGGGATTCGTTCCGATTTCCGCGTCACACATTTCCACAAATACGAGAGTGAAAAACGGGGTGAAGTCAAATTGGATTGTTGCTGTCCATATATGTTCAAAAGACAAGAAAATACAATACAATAGAATATAAATCCCTTACAAATAAAAGACATAGTAAAGAAAAAAATAACAATACCCAAATATATACCAATTATATTTTCAATACCGCAAAAAAGCGGCAAAATGACGCTGAGAATAAATGACACCAAGACACAGTGGAGTGTTATATATACACAAGTTAACTTGGAATCAACTATGAAATTTTTCATTTTAATATTTTAACTCTTAACTAGTCAACAGTTCAAAAGCAATTAATTTCACGCCACGCAAAAATGTCCCACATTTTCACGAGCCACCTTATTCCTCTCGCTAGAATTATGTACAGTATGTTGCCGTCTGCATGATTTCACAAATAATTGTATATTTGAAATAGATATTCTGTACACTGATTTGGGGCGAGAGGCGGGGGCGCACCCTCGACCGGTGGTCAGCCAGTCGCAGGCGATGGTAATTTGATTGAATATATCAAATGACGCACAAATCTAATATTAAAACCGTCAACTCCCCCTCAATATCTTGACGGATTAAAATTGAAATTATTTCAAATTTGCTCTACTCGTGTCTATGTTCTGTACTTGAAAGTGTCTGCATGTTATGGTCATATCTTCCTCAATGTTGAACTTCAATTGAGAGTCGCAAAGAAAATCATAAAAATAAGAGAATTTATTCACCGCCTGCCGCCAAGCGCGAATACAAAAGCAACCCCTGAATATGAAGCCGAGCGACGAAGAACCTTTCCTCTCAGGAGTTCTTCACGACTTCCCGTCTCGACTCCATTGTGTTCTTTTCTTAGCGTTAAAAGGAAGCAACGGCGGCGGCGTCTGCGAGCGAGCGCGTGAAAACACAAATCAAGCGAGCGGCCCGACGCTCGTCGGCCACGGTTTGAAATGTCATCTGTCTGCCTCACTACTTGATTGGTGCCATCTCGCTCAAGTTCTTGAGAAGTATTCCTTACGTTGCTCAGATGATACATCAACAAATACATTTTGTGCACACCGCATAGCGGGCCCTGATTCTGTTTCAGTGGACCTCGGACTGTGTCGCCGCCTGACTTTTAGGCCTGTCGCTCCGTCTTTGCTCGAGATTGAAGAACTCTGTGCAGTTGGAAGCAGCTGGCGTGGGGAGTGGGAGGGGGGTAAGGTTGGGGGGGTTGGGCACACAATGGTATCTTCTGAATACTGCTGCGGCGGGGGGGGGCTGAGCGAGAACACAAAACACTGCTGCTACTCGTCGGTGGGCCGGACCCACACAAACGGGAGACGTGTTTGAAAAATGATGGTTTGAAATGGAGCCACGATACACAGCAAGAAAGAGCATTTAGGCGGCCATTATCAATGTGTTCAAATAGAGGCCCCTGAGCTAGGTCTGGCCCCTCACCTCATTTTATGTGGCCCGTGAAACTCTGCAACGATCCCCCCTCCCCCCTGACTTCTGTTAAAGTGAGAACAATAAAATGCAGCGGCATTTATGTAATATGACGCGGCCGATTCTTGGGCTTTACAGACGTAAACGTAGACAAAACGCGGAAGCCATCGCACGCAAGTCACGTCTCAAAGCGTGGTACAAATGCAGCTTCCATCGGAAGTGACTCGGCCTTTCTTTTCTGGGGCTCTTCAGGTGGAGCCGAAGCAAGAACAACTGCCACGATTTCTTTTTGTAGCACACGCATTCAGATTGCTAAAAGTTGCATCCGTCTACTTTCCTCATTTCCGAAAAAGAAAAGGGGTGTCAAACTCCTCCAAGCGGAGAATCCAGCTTCACCTTTTGCCTGCCACCTCCCAGTGGAACTACAAAATCCTGATGGGCAGGTGAGGCTGGGGAGCACCAAGGTTACGTCCTCTCCCCGCTGCTCTTCTCGCTCTCCACAAACGCCTGCACCTGAACACGCCCATTTGTAAAACTCTTGAAGTTTGCAGACGGCACCACAGTCCTCGGCCTCTTCAGAGACTGCGAGGAGTTTGTGTATCGACAGGAAGCAGAGAGGCGGCCGACACAAGCTGGAACCGGACGCGCTGAAGGCTGTAGAGATGATTGTGGACTTCGGGAGGCATCCTTCACCATGCTGTCCACCTGTCTCGTGCCAACCGTCGAGACCGTCAGGCGTTTGGGAATTACATTCTCGCAGGACCTGAAGTGGGAGACAAACATCAACTCCATCCTCGAAAAAGCCTAGCAAAGGATGTACTCCTTGCGGGTTCTGAGGAAGCACGGCCTGCCACAAGAGCTGCTGGGACAGCGGCAATCGAATCTGGACTGTGTATCTCTATCACAGTCTGGTTTACTGCTGCCACAAAAAGGACAAAATCAAAACTGAATTGTCAGGACCACCCTCCCCACCTTTGAGGGCTTGCACGCCGTCCGAACTAGGACAAGATCGGGCAAAATTCTGGTCACCAGCTCTTCCTCCTCCTTTCTTCGGGGAGATGCTACCGAACATCTATCCATCCATTATCTGAACCACTTATCCTCACAAGGATCGCAGGAGTGCTGGAGCCATCTTCGGGCAGGAGGCGGGGGGGGGGGGGCGCCTTCCACTGGTTGCCAGCCAATCGCGGGGCACGTACAAACAAACAACCAGTCGCACTCACAATCACACACAAGAGCAATTTAGAGTCTCCAATGAATGCATGTTTTTGGTACGTGGGAGGGATCTGGAGTGTCCAGAGAGAAGCCAGGAGGTAGTGAGGATAAGCAGTTCAGAAAACGGATGGACGGGTTTACAGAGAAATTGTGCAGAGGCACTTGAGGCCATCTGTCTGACAGTTGAAGATTTAAAGAAAATATTTGTTGCAAGTGGACAAGAATTCAAATGAGGAGGAAAATGGCTACGGAAGGGGAAAATCCGCGTCCCGGAGTCCTGACCTCAATCCCGCTGAGACGTCGGGCCACGTCCTCGAGACGGCAGTTCACACGAGACATCTCGGGAATCTCGCCGAACTGCAACAGCTGCGCAAAGCCGAACGGAGCGAAATTCTTCCCGACGGTTGTGTACATCCGATCCACCACTACAGTAAATATTTGCGTGAGGTTGTTAATGCCAAGGGGTCAAGGGTCAACCAGTTTATTAAATCCGGGGGTCCACTTCCACCCCCTGAGAATGTTTACATATTGTGCTTTTAAAAGATGAAGAAATCATAACTGTAATTGTGTGGTACTGTTTTTTCTTCAGATTCGGACAAAGATCAGACGCGGTTCGATGAGTAATTAATGCCAAAATGTAATAAATTCCAAAAGGCTCACATACTTTTTTTTTTCTCCCACTGCAAGCCCCAAACCGAGATTGCGCCGCCAGCACTTACTCATTTATGCAGTTTCACCGGCGCGAGCCCCCTCCCCCCCGAGGCCAACCCTGATTAAAATCTGCCTCGTGATGAAAACAAGTTTAACACCCCTGCTTTAAAGATGAAAAATGGGAATTTTGTCCTCCGATTTGCACCACAATGTTACTGTTCTGTCCTTCAGTCTGTTGGCGGCTAAGTTATTGTCGCTTTGCGTCGAACACACTGAACAACTTCTGCACGGGAGCTCTCTGAAAGGATGAGGCTGAACAAAATATCGGACCGTGCAAAAGTCTCAGGCCACCACGAACGAGCTTTGCTGTTCATGAACTTGTTTTGAAAAGGAGATGGAAAAACAAAAGTACAAAATATTTGGTCGAAAAGGGCTGCATGGACCGAGGACAACCATTTGGGATTTAGGTGAGGGTGACAGGTGTGGATACTGGAAAATATTGATCCCATCCATTTTCTTAGACGCTTATCCTCACAAAGGTCGCGGGGAGTGCTGGGGCCGATGGCAGCTTTCATTGGGCAGGAGGCGGGGCACACCCTGCAATGGTCAGCAGCCAATCGCAGGCCACGTGGTGACAGACAAACAGCCACGCTCACAATCACACCTTGGGGCAATTTAGAGTGTCAAATTAATGTTGCATGTTTTTGGGGTGTGGGAGGAAACCGGGAGTGCCCTCTCGGAGAAAACCCACGCAGGCACGGGGAGGACATGCAAACTCCACACAGTCCGGGATTGAACCCGGGACCTCAGAACTGTGAGGCCGACGCTTTATCAGCCGCTCCTCTGTCCTGTCTGCAAGAAAGAAAATAAATAAATAAACAAATAAAGAAAGAAATATGTTTGTAATGTTTTAAAAAAAATTATATACATATGTTATTATTATTATGAATATGTACAAATGTTGCAGATGGTTCAAATGGGTTAAACTAACATTATTTAGCAAGAAAATTCCAACCAGTTGCATTTTAATCAACTGAAAATGATACTTTTTTCAGTCCATGATTAATACTTATAATCTAATATATATGTATATATATATATTTTTTTTTTTTTGGGGGGGGGGTGACTACCACTACCCATGCTCCATGAAGCAGGACGTAAATAGAGAAAAACAACAACAAAAGTAAAAAATACGAAGCTTCACAGTTTACTTATCGCCTCTGAGAACGCTTTTATTTTTTTTCAAACTTTATTAAACCCAAAGAAAGGCGAATTTATTCGCCCGTTTGGGTTCATGAAAAGGTTTTCGCGTAACGATCGAGCCGCATCCAAAATATGCCGAAACGTAGCGAAAACGATTCCGATTCGGAATCCCACAATCCACCGCGCCACCGTCCGCATTACCTAATCCCGTCAAGCACCGCGCGGGGGTGGGAGGGGCGGGGCGTGCACCGTTGTCGGAGCAACCGCCGTGTCAATCTCCAGGCCCCGCCCGACGGATCCTCTTCAGCCAATCGCGAGCCTCAGAAATGACATCATTGTTATTTTCAGGGAGCTGCAGCTCCGAGGTGGATAAAGTTCGTCTCCACGTTGGACGCGATCGAAAGAAAGTAGTTTCCCAAATCACGCACTGTTTCGCCCCAGTTTCAAGACGAGGATCCAGAAACGAAGGATATTCGTACGTACATTTTGTGACTGGTGGTGGGGAAGAACGACGCCTTTTTTTTTTTTCCCCTCGAACCGCTGATCGCGCGGTGAGCGAGGGGCAAAGTTTTGTCGGGACGCGAAGTTGTCAAACCGTCCGAACTTGAACAAAAGGCGAGCGAAGGCGAGTCCTATGCGAGCAGCCGGACTAGTTGAGAGGTGAGAAGGCCTTTTCCGAAAGCGACGCAAACTTCATGTCCGGCAAAATGGAGGCGACGTTCTACGACGACGCAGTTTCCGTGAACGCGTCCAACCCCGAGCACGACGCGGCGAGGCTTTACGGCTTGAACACCACCAAAGCCCTCAAGCAGTCCCTGACGCTCAACCTCAACGAGGCCCGGACCTTCAAGCCCCAACTGGGCTCCAAGGCTCTGGACATCCTGACGTCGCCCGACGTGGGCCTGCTCAAGCTGGCCTCCCCGGAGCTGGAGCGCCTGATCATCCAGTCGTGCACGGGCCTGACGACCCCCACCCCGACCCAGTTCGTCTGCCCCAAGAACATCAGCGACGAGCAGGAGGGCTTCGCCGAGGGCTTCGCCAAGGCGCTGGCCGAGCTTCACTACCACCAGATGAGCGCCGGCCCCCCCGAGACCACCGGCTCCGCGTCGGCGTCCGCGCCCGACTCCGGCCACAACCCTTACAGCTGCACGGTGCGCCCCGAACCTCCGGAGTACACCGACCTGGCCGGCTTCCGCCGCGGCGCCGCGTCCGCCGACGACAGGCAGCCGCCCGCCGGTTACCCGGCGCCCCCGCCCGCCGCCCGCGTCGAGCGCTCCAGGCTCCGCTCCCTGAAAGAGGAGCCGCAGACGGTGCCGGAGATGCCCGGCGAGACGCCGCCGCTCTCCCCCATCGACATGGAAAACCAGGAGCGGATCAAGGCGGAGAGGAAGCGCATGAGGAACCGGGTGGCCGCGTCCAAGTGCCGCAAGCGGAAGCTGGAGCGGATCTCCCGGCTGGAGGACCGCGTGAAGAGCCTGAAGAGCCAGCACACGGAGCTGGTGTCGTCCGCCAACGTCCTGCGCGACGAGCTGGCCCTGCTCAAGCAGAAGGTCATGGACCACGTCAACAGCGGCTGCCAGCTCATCCTGACGCAGCAGCTGCAGGCCTTCTAGTCGCGCGGGAGGGGGGGGGGGGGGGGGACGGGCGGACCAAATCGGGCCCGAAGCGGTCGTCCCGTCAGCTCAGGCACTTTCCACTTGCAACTTTTCAATGACGATACGAATACGACGACGCAGAAGTCGGGACGAAGCATGACGTCACAGCCCTTACGTATTTCCTAACTCGTTTTTCGTTTGTTTTTTTTTTAAATTTTATACTCCATCCAATACTGAGGTGGGAGCGCCCGCCGACATGATGTCAATGAATAATAACACGACGTGCACTTGTACAGTTGAAACACTAACCAGGTCGAAGCTTCTCCTGCACTCAGGTGTGACGCGTTTACCGACTTAACCCGCCTTACTTAAGTCTCTTCATTAATCCTCACATCGATGCAATTTTTGGGATCCAGGTCAGACGTGGAGTAATATTTGTACGCCCGTTTTTTGAGCACTTCACAATTGTACATACGACGAAATAAAATGTTGACCTCGACGATGCTTTGGTGCTTTATTAATAAAAAAAAAAAAAAAACTGTCAATGTTTCCTCGCGGGCTCGAGATGCGCCCGTTATGCGCCGGACGTGGGCGGAGACAATCCCATATTTGGAGCAGTGGGATGATTTCCATTTTTATATTTGTAAGAAGAAAAGTGAAGCAAAACTCACTTTGCTTTAGGAGGGAAAACAAGCATTTCAACAAAAATCTAAATTGACATTGAGCTAGGAATAAACATTTATTCCCCAAACATACAACTAAAAAAAAAAAACCCCAGACATTTAAAAAATAATGTACTGACACTGTACATTGACAAAAAAAAGCTTTACAAAAGAAATTTCTATTTAAAAACTGCACTGACGCTGCCCATGAATGCACACACTGGGCCGTTTCCATCAAAATATAGATATGACAGAGCAGAAACTGGTCTCTTTTGCGCTTTCGGGACTGCATTCGAGTGGCAGGTCTTCAAAGAACTACACAACAATTGCAATTTATGTACATGTCCTCAAACTGGACAAATCACACCCAAAAAGTATGCTTCACAATGTGTTCAAGTACACGTACTCAATTACTTGATACATTTCGATTTCCACAGTGTGAATTGCCCTTGAAATCTGCCACTGGGGAGGGGGAAAAAGAAAAAGTCCTTTGATTTGACATAATTGGAATATGTACACCAGTAACTTGCACATGATCAAAACGTGGTAAACCAAAGTTATCAAAAAGAGAAATTTACATCAGTTTGCCATATTTGAATTGTGCAAGTAATGTAGAGTATCAGATTCAGATTTTTTTTTTTTTTACTAAATTCTTTGAATATGTACAAGTGTTGCTGATGGTTCAAATAGGCTGAACTAACATTATTCCAAACATTTGCATTTTAAGAAACTGAAAATGTTACTTTTTTCAGTGCATGATTAACACTTTTTTTTTTATCTCAAATCACCATCAAATTGAGATTTTTTTTTAAATACCAAAAAAAAAAGAGCCATAATACATTGAAGAAAAACATGATACAAACAAAACTAAACAAATTCTTTGAACATACAGTGTGAAGGGTTTGTATTTGAATTTTGGGGCTTTTAAAAATAGTTCCACTGAGGTTGTATTTTTACGCCAGGCCGCATGAGGGCGCTCAATGGCCCACGCGACCCTGAAAGGGAACACTGGCCAACCTCGGAAATATCTTCACAGTTGCCACCAAATTCTGGAAGGAAATCATTTTCAATTCCGGCAACTGGCTGCCAAAAAAAAAAAAAAAAGATGGTAGAGTAGAGTAAAGATGTACCAGGTCCGAGGCCCGCCTTTATCAAAGAGCGCCTAGAAAGAGCTTCCAACTGCGTTTGGATGACAGAAATGTAATATGTGTAGCGTAAATACCCCCCAAAAATCCATATTTGTCAACCGTGTGGGCATCTGTCGGACGCACACCAGTAAGTAATGTGTGGTGAAGCATCCACAGAGCCTCATTCGCATTTGAGAAACACTTACATGGGGTAGCGACGATTCCGTGAAGAATGCAAAGCTTGACTTTCCTCTCTTTAAAAAAGGGGGCGGAAATTAATTTAGCGAAAGCAAAGTTAATTGAGGAACTTGTCCGAGAAGTGGAAATGTAACCAGCTGGAATTTGACTTTATGGCTTACGGAAATAAAACGAAAATACTGTTTGGAACAATTCATGCGGGTGTGACCAATAATGGGAAAATATGACGTGGGACGGTGGAAGAATTTATCTGGTGCTGTTAATTCTATAATTCAGAAAAAGGAGAAGTCTCGTAAATTAAAAAAAAAATACACACATATGTCAACGGAAGTCCGCCTTTCGGCCGAAGTTAGCTAGCACAGCGCTCACGCGACCCTTGTGAGGACAAGCGGCTCTGGCTTGGACATCCAACTAAATGGCCACCCCCAAAAAATAGGAAAAAAAATATCACAGCCAAGTGATGAGAATTCTCTTGAACCGGACGTGGAGAAGCAATTATGGATGGCCTCATGGCAAGCATTTTTGGGGACGGGAAGGCAACCGCGGAGAAATTCTGCAGGATCGCAGATTAGCGGCGAACCGATGGAATGGAAAACATCCGATATTACCGTTGACATCTGAACGGGGGCGCGTGAGGGGCCTTGAATTGTTCACATATTTCCAAGATTCTTATTTCATTTCTGCACGCATGATAAAGGAGAGGCCCAGCCGACAGTCGGTCACGAGTCTGCCGTTCAACGGCTTCGTTCCATCTTGATCCATCGATTGATTCTGTGCGTGTTTGCAGTCAAAGTGCAACGTTGTCGCATCCGGCCCAGCATCGAGACGCACCACGTGGCGCCCGTGTCCACCGCACGACTTCCTTCGTTACGCGGGCGGCCCGTGTCGACCTCAGCCGACGGCCGCTCCATCTTTGGCGGCGAGTCGCCGCCTGTGCACGCGGTCCTGTTCCAGTTCTTCGTGGCTGGGGTGCCAGAGCCGCGACAGGATGCGCTCCGTGTTGAGCGCGTACATGGTGTGGGAGGGCATCACTCCGTGGTGGACCTGAAGCCGACATATTACTGTGCCAGCGAATCGGATTGAGAATGCAGCACAACCTCTTGTGGAACACTGTTAGGCCTCAAATTCATTGGTAACTCGAGACAAATTTACAATAGCAAGGAAGCTACTCCACCATCGAAAAAACCTCGCCAAGGTCTTGGCTGATTTTAAATAGCCGCGACTTCTTTCACACGCTTTCAACCCTGCAGTTTACGCGGGGATGCGGCTAATTTGTGCGTTTTTGTATTTATTTTTTTTTTTTTTACGGCCGCAAGGGGGCACTCGAGCGGAAAAGGTAAGAGTGAGAGCGGTGGAATATAAGTGCCGAGGAAGTGACTTTTAGCGCGGCGCTAGCGTGTTACTGCCGCGTCTCACTGATGTTTTTTTTTCCTGTTAGCGTGGCACTAGCGTTAGCATTAGCCTCTTTGTGTACAGTCTTTCTTTGTAAATATCTCGTGTTTCAACGTGGGCACTTGCGGCTTTTACACAACTGCGGCGTATGTATGTACCAAATGGTATTTCCTTTACAAATGCACTGGGTGAGGCTTATAACCAGGTGTGCTCAGTAGGCCGAGAATTACGGTAATATTTTTGCCATGTCCGGTGATGTACGTTGACGTCACACTTCACGCTAAACGTGACCAGGTAATGCCGCAACAACAGTGCAATACGCTCAGATTTTTGCGCCACGATCTGGATTTCGAATGCCATCTTCTTGCTTCCCTTGCGCGTACAGTCAATTCTAATCTCAGCGTACAAACATGAGCTGATAAATTTACGCTACTTTATCTTATGACAAGTCTGACCTGCAAGGCTTCCAGCAGGTCAAACATGGTGACAGGCGGCAGGGCCGTGTGGAGGCTGTGGGCAGAACAAGCCAACAAGTGGACCGCTTGCTGCTCCGCCTCATCTGGGGAGATCTGCGGCGGTGGGCCAGCAGGGAGGGAAGCGCTTGGAAGCGGGCTGACGTGGAGAAATAAACACATCAATCAAACTGCAACCTTCAAGAAAAGGACGCTTAAGCTCGTCGCTCCGACCATTCGGTGACGCTGCGGTAGGCAGCCAGGCTGTTCTTCAGATACGGCTGCGGCGTCACGTCGCTGCCGAAGGCGTACGGGAAATGGCCGTCCCGGAGGCGGTACGCTTTCCTTCGGGAAATCACAGCGGTCAGAAGGTCTTTCAAATGGTGCTGCAACAAAGCAAAACATCCGAATCCTCGGCGTAAACACACGTGGCGGCACTCGGACGTCACAGCGCAACATGACGGACGGCAAAAGGCGCGTCGAGAAAAGTTGGACCCTTGCGACAATGTCATTTCTTACAGTTCGCAATTACCAATACCTAACACCAACCGTTGAAGCCAATTGTTCAACTGGAATGACTATTAAAAAAAGTGAAGCTGAATCCAGTCATTTTCCGCCCAATTGATGAGCGTGAGAATTTATCACCAATTATTTCAGCGCCACGTTAAAGCGGCCCTCGCGACATCTCCTCCTGGCGCCCGTCTTCGACTCACCTCAACCGCGCAGGTCATCGCGCCGACGGCCTCCTCTGTGACGTTATCCAGGCCCAGCTCGAAGGCCGTCACCATCATGCGGGCCTCCAGTTGGCCCCGCGTGGGCAGCAGCAGAGTGTGGGCGCTCAGTCGCAGCTCGTCGTCCTCGCCCGCCGCCTCCCGCGGGCTGAACGGCTGCGCGCCGCTCAGGGGGTTCTGAGGCTGGAAACGGTGCTGAGAGAACAGCACAGGAAAACGCAAACATTCACCGCACGTGGACTCAAAACACGCCACTGGCAAATGCGGCCTAAGCGCACGTACGTCAAATTTCTGTCGAGAGGAACATTTCTTCTTTCCTTTGGGTTTGCCCGGCTTTGACGCAGAGCCACCTTGCCACTGTAACTGCCCGGCGCCCTCTGGAGGACACAAACACACTAAAACTTCAGTTCTCGACCGCAATCCGTTCGGAAAGGCGGTTCGAGAAGTGATTTGTTCGAAAACCGAATCGACACTTCCCATTACAATCAATGGAAAAAGAAATAATGCGTTCCAAGCTGAAAAAAATGTGACTTTTTAAAGCATTTTTTTTTTTAGCTTTTCCTGATCATAAACTGCATAGTAGAAACACATGTATAGTTTAAATACTTTATATAATAAAATAATTTCTGAAATATATTTATTTTTTGCTTAAAACGTATGCTTTAGTAGTAGAGTAGGCTTGGCCGGGACTGCATTGCCCTATCTGTAGCGACTCGGCGTCCAGGCTTGTAAACTTTTTTTGTATTAACCAAAGTGCAGAATAACTTTAAACAAGCAATAATGAGAGGGAAAAAAAAAAATATATATATATATATATATATTTTTTTTTTTTTTTTACAAAAAGTATCATACAAAAACCTTAACCCGCAACTCGAGTTAAAGAAATCTTTGAAACAAAACAAAAATGCAGAAAAGCTAATGGACCGAAAGCAGTGCAAAACTACAGTATCAAATGACTTCGGTGGGGGTGACTCGCCCTATGGAAGTTCTTTTCTTTTCCCAAAGAACTTATCTAGTGCCACTTCTTTGGAGCCATCATTGGGGGTTAATAGGCTTCAATGGGGAAAAAAAAAACAGTCAGGAAAGGGAACGACCGGGACTCGTTTGAATACGGAGGCTGCTTTATTCACAATAACAAACCGCGTCGTGGGTCATCTGGTCGGGCCGTGCGTGTTGTGTTATTTCCAGGTTTTTTTCGTGGGGTGTTGGAATTCACAATAACAACGCACATCACGGGCCAGCTGGTCGGGCCACGCGCGTTATATTATTTCCGTTTTTTTTCGCACTGTGTTCAAGTGCTGATTTTTGTTCGAAAACAAGCAAAAAAAAAAATCCAATTTGTTCAATGTATTCACTGCAGTTTTCTAAACAAACGATGTCACACAAACTACGGTGTTCACACAGCCATCTCGCTTTTTGCTGCACTCGTTCGAAAAGAACGACCGGCCTCAACGAGGGGTGTGAAGAGAATAAAAATATGTAAAATGGAGAATTTACAGCACATGTTATGCACATACGCAGAGATGACATGACACAGACAAAGAAATGTATTCAACTGACCAGGAGTGGAGACAATGATCTGGCAGCGTGTCAGAATGGCCAGGAGGAAGTCGTTGTGAACGTGGACTGTACAAAGGGAGGGAAGGAAGGAAGGAGTGCGTAAATGGAAACAACTGCGACGCTCTGAAATCAATACAGAACCATATTTGATTAATAATGGACCGACCATTTTCCTGCGCCAACAGACGTCGTGCCTCAACGTCAAACTCTTCCTTGCTGATCTTCTGCTTGAACCAAAGTTTCAGGTTTGCCCAATAGCTGCACGGATGAAAACAATCAATAAATAAGTCTCGACGTTATGTTTTCAAAGACACGATCTGATACTAGTGTAGAAAGCGGCATGTTATTGATGTATTACTGGATCGCAGCATGCTAAGGTCCGTTTGTAAAGATTAAGTAAGGTGTTATTAACAATTATTAACCGCTGAGTGAACACTTTTGCTTCTACCGGTGCAGAACAGTATATGCATTTATAACGGCAATTAAGAGGCACTTCCACGCAGCCAAACACTGTGATGTATCGAATGAGATTTTGCACCAATTCCACGATCACAAATAGACAAAGTAAAAGAAGAAGCTTGCTTGTTCATTGAACTGCGTGAGTTAGCCACCTGCTAATTTCAAAACAGCTAAGTAAAGCCATTTCGTGTTAGGAGTGCACAATGGACCAAAGTAAACTCTCGCATCGTCAGGTGACAAGCATGTACTTACTGTTTCACATTATCGCCGATCGCATCCGTTAAATTCTTCTTTGCAATTTCAAGCTCGCTAGCGTGAGATGCCATGGCGGTCATGGCCCTCGCGCGATGACGTCAATATCCAGCGACATCTTTTTTTTTTTTTTTCATTGGGATTCCCGCCGAGTTTCCGGGCGGGACGCGCCTCGCTCCAATAGTCTTGGCTCGGGGGGGAGGAGGAAACAAACATCCCTGCAGTGTGATTGGCTGCTGTGTCACTGTAGAACACGCCCTACTTCTTAGATACGGGAAGCGATGGAGCGGCGGGAATAATATATTAAAATGTACCCTCCCTAATCCCAATTTTAACTCATCTTTAACCACTTTAAGAGCCAACCCGGGTAATAAACCTAACCATAACAATCTTCTTCTCTTTTTTTTTTACATTTCGTTTTAATGTGATCCGTCACTGAGCAAAAAAAAAAAAAAAAAAAAGACTGGATGGCTCCTTGGCCACCAAAACTGAAGACGCCATCCGCCATCTTGATATTCCCAAAACAAGCGTGCGTTCATCGCCAGTTTGGTGGCTGTGAGGAAACCTTTGCCCAGGTAAATTAGAAAGATTTACTTTGGCACTGTGAACGTTTGTTTGTCAAGTGTTTTGTTTTTCTGATTATCTTAATTCACTTGAACAGAGTTTTGTTTACGGTTGTTGTTGTTCACTGTTTACTCTCTGCTTCACCTTTATACACCGACGGTTTTCACACACAAAAAAAAAAAGCCATGTCAATATTTTCTCAAACTTTATCAGCGGATAAGCAAGAAAACACATTTCCGTGCAATTTTTTTTGATGAATTTCAAAATACGGAACTCTGCAAATTGAATTTGATTTTCAAATGCGTCACAGAGACAACAAATGAACGATGCGTTGAGCATGTATTTGCCCATTGCGAGTCCTTAGTTCCAAAATATATCGAACCGATTGACTTAAAATTGAATGTCTTTATGACAAAAATGCTTAGTTTTTTGCTATGTTATGATGATAGTGCTTCACAGCATATTTTGGGAAACGTTAACATGTCATTCCCTTCAAAAAATGTCAAGTTTACACGACCAGTTTTAATTCTACATGCTAAATTTTGAGAAAACTTCTGTCATAATCCAACCTATAAGTTATGTCCTCCACAATGCTTGGGAGTACCAAGATGGCGGCAAACGGCTTCAATCGACATACTGTACCGCTCGACGTGTATGCGCTATCCAGTCTTTTTATTTTTTTAATGTATGTTTTTTTTTTTTTTTTACGTCAGCGGAACCAATCATGTTGCAGGGAGGGATATCCTTCCTAGAAACTCGGTGGGAATCCCAATAATGCCCCACGCCCGAACCCCATTAGTTCTTAGAACCATGTGTGCATTTTAAAAGGTAGCTTTTGGACTCATAGTTTTTTTTAATTCCACTTCATTAATTTTCCTTTTTTTCTTAATTAATCGTACAGCATTTATATCTATTTTTGTTTCCTGGATACATCCAAAGGGGACGGCAACACTTTGTGTACAAACAAATGGGAAATCTCGCAAACAATGACTTGGTGGCACAAGATTTGTTTTTTCCCTTAAAATGAATAAATTAATGACTCGGATCAAAATTTTAATTATACGTATGTTTTTTTTTATTTGTTTCAGATTTTTGTATGTTGAAAACAATGCATGAGCAAAAAAAAGAAAAAAGGTCACAGAAAACGTACAAAAACTAACCACTAGATGGAAGCATAATGCCAATTGAGCGGTTATCTATCTATCTATCTATCTATCTATCTATCTATCTATCTATCTATCTATATCTATCTATCTATCTATCTATCTATCTATCTATCTATCTATCTATCTATCTTTATCTAGTCTAATCCATCTACACGATAAATGGAAATCTTATTTATGCTCACAGCACTTTTAAGTACCGCCATCAATATAAATGTCATCATCAGCGAGGTTTGATATCCAAAATTGTCTTTAAGAATTTAGTATGCGCATATGCGACATAAATTCAGCAGAGCATTTAAGTGATTTGATTTCATGTTTAAAATGTCACGTATGAAGAATGTTTCTTGGCATCCTTGCCTGCTTTTGAAATTTTTTGTTTATTTTTACATGTTTTACTGCTAAAAAAAAAAAAAAAAAAAAAGTGACATCCATTGGATTAATTTCTTCTCGATGCACAATATGAATATCGCTGGTGGTGCTCCCAGTGACGTTGTTCCAATGCAAAGGAAACGTTTCAAAAATTGCCAGAAGTGAATGTCTCTTGGCTTCCATACCGTCCAGCTGTTGGAATCTTTTATTTATATTATCTTTCAAATAGTTTTTGCATTTTACTGAGAAAAGACTTAAGCGGAACGAGGATTTATGACTTCCTGACGCTCCCCTGAAATAACACGACTGATGCCTGGTTTTAATGTGGAAAAAAAAATATTGTTTGTCAAATATGAAATCCTTTGTGCGGGAACAAAGTGTACGACACGCGTCGTTGGCTAGCGATAATGTGTAACAGCAAAATGTTTTTGTTGTGTGATAACGCAGCATCTTGTCATTAAAATGGAGTCCACAGTGAAGTCCGTTCATTTTTTTTTTTTTTTTTTTTTTTTTTTTTTTCATAAAAAGACAACTGAGCATGTGCAATGCAGCCATCTGCCGGCTCTTCGCTGCCCACACAGAGTATCCATCCATTTCTTAGCCGCTTATCCTCATGAGGGTCACGGGAACACACAGAGCAATCGAGTATTATTCGTCTGTTGCATCTTTTTGTCTTCTGGTACCTGGCAGCGCCTGAAAAATGAAAACCAATCTCACTGCTGACGCACGAAGACGGCAAAACGGCGGCGATGGCGAACGCCACCCGCGAAGATGACAGCGCAGGGCACGTCGTCGTTTGACTGCAGTTCTTATATTTGTTGCATGAAATTGTCTGCACTGCTTCCAGGTCTGTACGTTGGTGTCCGATCACATTTCATCCGCCACGGGTTGCCATGTGGACCAATCTAATGTCGCCGTTGCCGTCAGCGCTCTGGACTTTGACCCGTCCTTGAACCGCGGCGGCGACCGCCGTGAGGCGCAAGCGGTGTCGGCCTCCTTCGCTCCGTTCACTTCTGAGGTTGGTGAGCATTTGATAATTCATTTGTTTGGCATAGAATACTTTGCAAATTGTACACGTACGCGGTTGCATAGCTCATCCCACGAGTGCAGGTTTTGTATAAAAAAACGTGACGAGCTTTGCACGAACCTTTGTTAAAAATCTCCCGAAGAAAATGTTTTTGTTATGTTTGCCAATCTCCCAAGTGGCTCTCGTGAATAACGAATGGAAATGTCAGAGTGATGTTTTGGTCGGTCCTTGCGAAGCCTTCGCTCGACTTTCTGACTCTGATGCAAAGTCCGGAATCGACCTTCCAGCTCCCACAAACGTATTTGTCGTATTGTGGTTATTTTGTGTATTGTCCTCTGATTGCGCGGTAATGCTGACTTTACAGTGTTGTGTTGACTGCGCGATGATGTTAAGAGAGAAAGAAAGACAGAAAGAAAGAAAAGCAATGACTCAGCCCTTCGGGTTGTGCAACGGTGGAAACTATGTGACGATCTGGTCACTCGCAGACGTGTTTGATTGCATGTGGCTGCTATTAAGCTGCTGAAACTCAAGGAGCCGATGTTGTTCCTTTTTGTTTGTTTGGAGTCATTTTGTATTCGTTGCCGGGGGAACGGAACCCTACAATTAAAGGAGCCCCCGTTCAATAAATCTCATTTTCCCGATCTCAGCACTCGCCTTCGAGTTTCACGGCAACGCGGGGGGGGGGAAGAAAAATCACTTGTACAAACTCGGAGTGGAAACTGCATCAGTCCGTGGCGGGCTGAGCCTTCGCAGATCCTTTCAAATGATTATTCATTTGAAACAAGCGTCTGGTTAACTTTAAATCAAAGGAGCAAATAAGAAGGAACGTTCTTCGGCTCGAGCCGCTCCGGTGCGGCCATAAATTGGTCACGGTGCTTATTTTCAGTCCAAACGGCTTCGCATCCTGTCTGGTGCTGACACAAACTTTAGCGTTGGTGAGCCGCCGAGTCACTTTTACGGCACACAAATCTTCTGGGATGAAGCCGCTTTGCTGGGGAAATGTCGGAATTGAGTCAACGCTTTCCGAACGGCTTCATCGGAAGCGCCTTCCACCAAATTGTTCCCCCTGCGACCTTTTTGCAGCTCCTGTGACGACGTCGGGCTGCTAAACACGTTTTTGGGGAAGTGAAAGCCATAAAAAGGATTCCCCGTGATTTTAGATGCTCCCGTTTTTATTTCAAACAAATCAAGTTTATTGTCTTTTTATCCAACAACATAAGTGTAAAATTGGTTTGAATAAAAGCTGAATAGATGATGCGGAAAATGAAATTGTTCATCAATCCATCCATCCATCCATTTTCTTAGCCACCTATGCTCACAAGGGGAGTGCTGGAGCCTATCCCAACTCTCAACAGGCCAGACCCTGAACTGGTCGCCAGCCAATCGCAGGGCACGTCGAGACAAACAGCCCACCTGGGGACAATTTCGAGGGTCCAATTAATGTTGCATGTTTTTGGGAGGTAGGAGGAAACCGGAGTGCCCGGGGAAAACCCACACAGGCACGGGGAGAACATCTAAACTCCGCACAGGCGGGGCCGGGATCAAACCCGGGTCCTCAGAAGTGTGAGGCCAAGGCTTTCCAGCCACTCCACCGTGCCGCCAATAGTTCTCCATTACATTCTAAAATAGGAGTTCAACGCAAATGTTTGTCCCAAATTTGAGGTTCAAATGAATTTAATGAAATCAGTGAATGGAATCTTTGAGCTGCAAATGACGAGAACAAATTGGTGAATATATATTCTCGGAATTTATTTACTTCTTCGGGTCTTTTTGCAACTATGACGTGTTGCTTCCAGCAGAAAAAAAAATATTATACTAATAATGAAACAACCAAAACTAACAGTTTCTGTTTGTAAAATGAGTCTGGCAAAAAACTCAAATGATGTAATGAATATTTCAAGAAAAAGTCATCACTGATTGTGGTTATGAGTCAGACGTGAAGCGATGACTGGCTCGTTTTCCGGTCATCCGCCAAAAAGTGTGAGCGCTCGAAACCAAACGTCCTCGTGAAATGCGTTCTTGCGACCGCCAGCGCGGAACCGAACTCTGCTTTCCGATCACGTCAAGTACGGAACGCTCCGACTCCCAATTTCCTTTCCCTGAAGACGATCCGTTTCTTCCCCGAGACTGAACAGAACCGCTTGTCCGCACGATTCACGTTGCGACGATAAGCTCGGAACGCGCACGCGGTCTCCACAAAGCGAAACACGTGAAGTCTCCCTGACGTAACGGCGCAGGGGGCGAGCGTTTGATCGACGGGAAACCGCCGAGTTACGGACGAGCGCCTTGCGCCAAAGTAGCTTCGAATTTGCCTGCCACGTTTGACCCGAAAGCCAAACAACCAGAAGCAAACGCTGCTTTCCTCCAAGGACGATTCAAACTTGACTTTCATATCGGCGCTCGCCGCCTGGACTGACCCGTGAATTAGTCGATGGAAGAAAACGTACAGTTCAAGCAGTTCTGCGTGGAAAGAATGTCAATGTCTGCATGTATTTACAAGGAGCCGAGTGGGGAATAACTTTCCACCCGATTCCGTCCCAAGACGCCCCCCCCGCTCCTTTTCTGTCTGGCTTCATGAAATGTGCTTCTCGTTTTTTTTTGTCTAAGTGCCGATAACTCTTAAAAGGCTGCCAGACGACATCAAATTCCACAGTCGCTGCTCCGGGTGTCTTACCGAAATCAAAGGTCGGATGAACAGAACAAGCGACGCGGGTCCATGTGTGAGGAAAGTACACAAAACGATTGCTAGGACACCAGGCCCCTTTCACTCCGATAAAAAATTTCGTTGTACAGGCCGTATAAATCCTAGTTTTTGCCCAAAGCGGTTAAACGTATGATTTCGGAGTCCAAAATCCCTTTTTCCAGTTTCCAGGAAGTGCGGCACAAGTTCCAGAGCTAAAACGTGAGGTAGGAAGAGCTGCATTAAGAGCGGAATCCTCACAGCTCCTGTTTGGACGGAGCGGGGAGAAGGGAAAGGAAAACGTTTTAGTACTTGTCCAATTAGCCAGACGCATTGCGTAGCATTCGGTTGACCCGCACCTGCGCTTCTTCATTTTCCTATTGGTTAAAGCGACGATACGGCCTATAAATACGCCACTAATCTCCCAATTTGTTCCTGTAATGATATGCATGTACATATAAACAGAACAGTCCTGACTGCGAAAGGGCGGAACGTCGGCGTCCGCCGTCGCGCTTTCAAACGAGGTTCGAGTTTGGAGTGCGGACCAGCGCCGTCCAGCGTCTCATCCGTCAATGGGACGGATCATCAGGCGGACCGACTTCATGGAGTAGAAGCCGCCGCCGTAGTCGGCCCAGAAGATCCCGTCCTGGAATTTGCTTCTGTAGACTCCGCCGCTGTACCACACGCCGTTGAGATTGGATTGGCCGCAAGCGTTGTACCACCAACCTCCTTTGTGGAAATGGGCGCAGTTGCCTGCAACGGGAGTTTGGCGTCACAGATGCTAGTCGCTGTGTGCTGCTCCTCCCTTTTTATCATTGAGCTGCTCTTTCATAGATGTTGCCGGAACCAATTATCGCTTTTGGACTTGTAAGAACAACAGCAAAACACTTTGAATATTGGACACAGCCTCCACTGGCAAGTGAATAAGCGAATTTGCAAGATTTCCAGTCAAAACATCTTACAATTTGGCTGTATTTAAGATACGCTTTTGCTTTTCCAAGTCAATTCTTACTGGTAACCATATGCCGATTTTTTTTTTTTGTTTGTTTTTATGAAGCTTCCACGTAAATTTATCGGATGTCAGGGAAGAATTGTTCTGACCGCAGAGGCGCCCTCGCTGCTTTAATGTTATCTTGTTTTCAAATATCACAGTTATTGACTTTTCAGTTGGGGTCGGCCCTCACGTGACTTGCCAGCGCTTTCCGATGCCGCCTCGGGCGGGTCCTTACGTTTGCGGTCATTTCGAAGCGGTGACACAATGTAATCCTTTTCTCAAAAAGGTGCAATTTCACCGCGGGTTCCGGCCCAGTCAAATAACGGCGAACCGAGACGTCGATTCGGACACACCTGAGAAAGCGTCCTTGTCTCGATCCAGAGTGGTGAACTGCTTGCCGTTGTGGCTGCTGAGCGAGTCGCCGGCGTTGCCCCGATAGGTGCCCAACCGTAGGCGGTAGCCCTCGCTCTCGGGCTCCAGGTGGAAGCTGCTGTACTGAGCGTAGACCTTCTTGTCCATCCAGTCCTCCAGCTCCACCTGCAGCTTGTAGTCGCCCTGACGTCCCAGCTTGTAAATGCCCTCCAGGCCCAGCCAGTACTCGCCGTCGCTGTTGCCGAAGCCGCTCTGAGGGAGTGACGGGAAGATTGCGAGAAAATCAGGATTATGGTTTGTTCCGGAGTGGTCCAGACACACGAGAACTGGGTCGGGATCAGAAGGAACAAACAACCGGCTTGCCCGTTTGCGCGACCGACGGTGAACAATCGGGGAGGCCGGCCCTGTGCCCGCAGAACATTTTACTCACTCGAGATTCTTAAGGTTTGCGCCGGTGGGTCAGGGAAGTAAGCCAGCTTTTGACGAACGATGGGAGTTTTACGTCCGACCCGTGCTCGTTGTGGTTTTGTGAGAGAACAAGGAGGGCAATCAGTGTCAGAGACAGCAAATCAAACTCCCACTTGGACGTTTTCCCGTCGGACGGAACAGTGAATGGCCAAGCGAGGCCGGCAGCAGTGCAGAGACGCTCCACCTATTCCTCACACAACTTTGATGAGCGGGCCCTGCAGTAGTAACGGTTTTGGAAAGAAGCCCCCACAGACCGAGTAGCAGAACATACCTTTCCAGTAGGCCGGCTAAAATTTCAGAATGGAAATCTCAGAGTCAAAAGACTGGCATGAATAACACTGCTGACGCAGCATTCCGTTTCATAATGAAAATACAAGAATTCTGACCTATAGGAAATGGTCCCCCCGCAAGGTTCCTGTGGGTCCTACAAAAGGCAACACTGTTGTCTCTGGCTGAAGCACTCAGAGCTCGTGGAAACACCAAGTGTCCTTGTAGTCACCTTGTAATTTTCCCAGTTCCTGAAGAAGTTCACAGAGCCGTCTTTCCTGCTCAGAATCACGGTCCAGCCTCCGTTGTCCATATCCTGCTCGCACCAGACCTGCAGGGACCGCTCCGACTCGTCCGGTTCGATCAGGTACATGCCGCTGGCGACGTGGCCGGCCTCTTGCGCTTCCAGACAGTCTCGGAAGGGACCTGGCGGGAAACAACAGACAAAACTGTTCAACGGTAGCATCAACCGGAAGCGGACACTTCCCCCAATCCATCAATAGTTGGCTAACTGGCTAGCCTGAGTCAGTTCATCTGTCTCCGCTCGCAGTGCTTTCAAAAGCAACCATCACGATTGCACCATCGGTAAGGCTTGAAAATAATGTCGTGCACGTGCAGATGCTTTCTATGCGCGCCCATTTTGATGGTATGTTTATGTGAGAAGGTGATGTTCCGATTAGCATGAAACGCTCTTACCAGAACAGAAAAGCTGACAAACGAGGACTTCATTGTGAAGGCTTCGTCTCGTTTTCGTTGACCCTGATAGTTCCCTTAAAGGTAGCGCGCAGCGATTTTCGTCGCTGCCTTGGCCTGACGTGGAGCTAGCGTGGAATTAGCAGACACACTCATTCACAGCTACCCTGCGATTATCTGGAAATCGGTCTTGGGTGTATTTTGTCCTAAGCTATTGTGACCTGAACACGGATGGCTGGGTTGTTAATCCCCTTGTTAGATGATAAAATGAGTGACCGTTGTCGTCCCAGCGTCACCTTAAAGGCACGACGGCGCGTTTGCCCCCAGCAGGCTCATCTGTCTTCCGTCCACTTTGGCCACTCTGGAAAGTGATCCATACTAACCTCGTGAAGAAATGTAAACAAGATGTGAGTGCAGGCTACTGTGAGCTGGACGGAGTATCATTTGTTCATCTGCTCAGTTCAAGGCGCTATCAGAGTAATATTGTTTGCTTTGGATTTGGATCTGTTAATTGTTTACCTCTTGGAACTTTTTCAGCACCCGGTACAACAGTTTTTTTATGCTGTTGAATGCAAAAATGTCTTTTCTGTTGACATCCGTTCAGGCAAACTTAACTCTCA
Source organism: Syngnathoides biaculeatus (assembly GCF_019802595.1). Classification (NCBI taxonomy): domain Eukaryota; kingdom Metazoa; phylum Chordata; class Actinopteri; order Syngnathiformes; family Syngnathidae; genus Syngnathoides; species Syngnathoides biaculeatus. The sequence goes on from NC_084652.1 coordinate 29,124,312, forward strand.
CAGCCTGACGGACGAAATGGAAACGTAGTTGTCAAAATTGTCTGCACGGTGACTGACGTGTCTGAGAAAAACACAGGAAAGAGGAACTAATTAGGTCACTATCTTCATTAGTTCCCTTCATTCCTTCTTGAACGTTTTGTCTGCTTTTCATCAAGATCATTCCTGCAGCTGGGGACTTTCACTACAAGCCTAAGCGAATAATGATACAATAGCAAGATAAAGACAGAGTCCATTTATGAAATATTAAGCACTGGTTTCGCTATCCCAGAGCCACTTAGTGGTTTTGAGAGGATCGTACCAGTCTGGGTTTGCTCAGTGTCTGCAACGCGATGGAACGGTCCTGAGGATCATTTCCACGTCCAGCTGCACAGAAACCTTCCACACTTTATTATTCTTGGGTGAGGCTCAGCTAAATGTGCGAGGAATTTCTGTTGATGAGCAAAATCGGGCTGGTGAGGTTTTTCTTTGCTTTGCACTTGAGACATGACAGCATTTTTATTTCCGTGCCGCTATTTGCGGACTCTTTCTCTCGAGCGAGTCGTCGTTGCAGATCTTTGACCTCTCAAAGTGAGCGTGCATAATTTTGGTGCGCTTGACCGGCAAAGTGGTGAATGAATAATTGACTAAATCCATAGAAAAATGCTGATGTATGTGCAATCACAATGCAGAAAGGCCCTGACAGTGTCTGCTAGCTCACCTTCAGCACTGAAGTTTGTTTGAGGAGGTTTCTGGACTTCCAGGGTGCCGCCGGTCGGCGACGGCCCGGAGCGGGACCCCCTTTCGCGGGCGAAGCCCCCGCTGTTATCCCCTCGTATCTCGTTGGTGAAACGCGGCACGTTGACCGGAATATTCTCGGGCACCACGTGCACCATCGGCGGCGGCGGCGGCGGCTCCTCCTCCTCCCTACGCTCCTGCATCGTCATACAAGTCTCCTCCAGAGCTCCGATCACCGCCGACTGGTTGTTGACCATCGCCGACAGGGCGGCGTATTTGGCCTCCAGCTCCTTGTAACGCGAGGACAGCCGCAGCGACTCGGCGGTGGCGTTCAGGATGCGCGTCTCCAGCTGAGCCAGCTCCAGTGAGTTGTCCCTCTTCCTGATGATTTCGTGCAGCAGCTGCATGTAGAGCTGCGTCACCCTGGAGTTCATGTTCCTGCTCTCTTTTCTCAGCAGCTTCATCTCGTTCACCAGGTTCCCGTCCACGTCCACCACCAGCTTCAGGGTCTCCATTTCCCGCCTCTGCTTGGACATCAGGTCTCGCACCGCCGCCACGTCGAGGCGAGTCACTCGGTCTTTGTCGGGGACGGGACCTCTGGCGGCGCAGATGGGGCCCGTGATCTTCTGCTCGGGAACCAGGAAGGTGTACGAGCACTTGGAGTTTTTTTCCCCGTCGGCCTCCGCTGCTCTCCGCGGCCGCGAGACGAACGGCTTCCTGACGAGGCCGTCGCCGTCGCTCCAGAGCGACAGACCGAACAAAGTAAACAAGCTCCACATTCCGGGTCCCATTCTTCGGCTCTCGATTTATCACCATAAACGAAGATCTCTGCGAAGAAAAGAACATTTTCTCTGAACTTATCGTGAGGAAATTCCACCCGGACGCTCACGTGTTCCTATTCCCGGCGTCACGTTGTCCCAAGCGCGCTGCTTTGCTCTTTGTAACGTTCTCGTAAATATCCAGGCCGGTTCCTTTTCTTAAGTGGTGGCGTGTTTTCCGCAAGCAACTGGACACGTTCCAAATGGCGCTAATCAATAACTCAGCGACACACAAGCAGAACGTTACGAACCGGATTCCTTTTTGTCAGCAGTCGACACAATTTGATGAACTTTAAAAACGTCCAACTCGCGCTCAGCACGGTAAAGACTTCGGTCTAAGTAATTCAAACGCGGGCCCTCGTTGACTTGTGGTTGCGTTCGCGCCCTGCCGCCAGCCCCCAGCCCCCAATATTGTCGGGAATCATATTTTGGCTGCATTTGCCGGTGACGGTCTCTGGTGACACCCCCCGTCGCATCGGTGTCACCCGTTTGCGGGGGTCGCTTAAGTGCCGGGGCGTGTTCGGAATCCGTCTGCCGATCTGCCGCGACGCTCTCGGGCTTACCTGCGGAAAATGAAACTCGGGCTGGTGTGGATTCACGGAGCAAAAAAATCGAGCCGTTTATTGGGCTACTTGGCCTCCTTTTAACGTGCTGTCCTTTCTTGGCGAGCACTCGTGAAAAAAAAAAAAAAAAAAAGTGAGTTTGTGTGAGAAATGGAGGAAATTGATGGGTTTCAAATGCAGCAGCAGGAGCAGGAGGAGGAGCAGGAGGAGGAGGAGGGACTGATTTATGAGCGCTGCGTTATTGAGTCAACTTTTGGCAGGAGCGTGTGTGTTCTTTGCCTCTTATTGGTTTTGACAGGATATCAAATGGAGAAGAAGCGGGTGACGTTCAACTATGCGCAAGTAAGAGATGTTTCCCTCTTTTCAGTAAGCAGGCCTGGCTCCGTGAGCGGGCCTAATGGAGCGCCAGCTCGGCCCAGCCAGAAGGCCGCCTGGTGTCAATTGAAGGCGTCGAGGAAACGCCGCACGACCTACAGCACATCTCGGCGGCGCTCGTCCGAACTAACACGGGCCGGGGGCGAAGGCAGGCGGTTCTGTTGGATCGTTCCTGCGGTCGCCTCTTGATTTGCACTCGCTCTGATGAGTCTGCGGCGCAGTTCGTGGCAGCGATCCCGACGCATTACAGGAGCTGAAAGTGCTGCTCGGGCAGAATAAAGCCCTTTGGTCGGCGTCACTGGGAAAATATGTTTCTCCTTCACGTCAACGTTTTGTGTGTGCTTTCAATCACAACGGCGGGAAAGTGTCGACGCAGGCGTAGGTGTCCCCGTGGCCGTCGTCTGCGCGCAACACAATGCGCTTGTTGTACGCCCTCGCCAAGCCGTCCCGGGGGAAAGGAAAAGACACTTTACGGAAAACGGGCCGCGTGTCGGAGCGCGCAGACGCCTCGGCGCTGTCGGTCGGTTCGTTTCGCCCACGGGCAACTCTTCCCCGTCTTCTCGTCGGCGATCGGCCCGTCGCCGAGCTCCGAACGCGAATCTCACCCGCGGGGACTGCGGACCTCGTCGGCGCTCCGGACCCGCACGGCCTGCGGAAGGAGGCTTCAAACCTTTTTTTTTTTTTTCTTTGCATCCTTTCTTTCTGTCTGCCGGAGCTTCGTGCCAGTCATTGCAAATAAACGTGGCCAACTTCACAGCGACGGCTTCTTCTAACCACCGGCTGACTCCGCTGAGCGTGGATGGCCGTCACCCAAAGTCAGTTCCAGGGAACACGCGTGGCACGAAATTGGACTTTCCGGACGATCCGGCTTTTCACATCAAACTCGCTTTGAGGTTACTAACTGTGCCAATTCCTTTTTTTTTTTTTTTTTCCCCCTCGGAACAGATGGATCTCATCAGAGTCTGTTTGGGTCCGCGGAGATGACATATGAGCTTTTTTATATTTTGTTTATAATGAGCAGCGCCACAAGCAGACACGCAGAAAGAATGTCCAAATAAATAGGAAGACGCTTCCATCAGCGGGCGGCTTCCGCGCATGTCGGCGCTTTTTGGATGTGGACGATTTAGCGGCGGATCTCTTACCTCGCTCGGTCGTCAGTGGTCAGGAAACGCAGGTCCAAGGTTCTCAGTTGCGCGGCGTTGTCATATCGCCACGCTCCCCGAGTCTTTGCTCCCCTCGAGAACGAAGGCCCGCTCACAGTGCGGCGCGACGCGGACCGGCCCGGTAGGACGACGCCGGAGGGTGGTCCATGTGCAAGAAGAGGGAGGCTGACGGTTCGCTTTCCTCGCTAGTGGCAGCGAAGCGGGGGCTTGGCCCTGCCTTCCTGCGCTGATGTCATGTCAGGTTTTGGAGAGAAGGGGCCACTCCTCCAAGGGAAAACTCTGACAACAGAAAGAATTGTTGCGCGCCAGGGGAGAAAGGGGACGCCTCAAAATCAAGCCGCTGGCCTCATTTTGCTCGTCTGCTAGATTTCGATTCCTTGCACGTTTTTTTTGCAGGATTGCGACTTGACCGGAATCGCGATCGTGACCGTCCGCTAGCTTGAAGATGATCGTCAGCGGTCTGTTTTGGATTTGTTCTGGCCCTAAATGGCATGTGCGCGCATCCTGTGGCGGCCCAAAATGCAACCGGCAGCCGCGTTTGTGCGCTCACGAGGACAATGGGTGGCGGGGTTCGGCCCTTCGGGCGAAATCTTTTGAAACTCTGGCTTTGATGCGGGGGGAGGCGCTGCCCGTGGGGTGTTGAGCTGTTCCGAACCATGCGGGAGGACAACTTTGCTTATGTTATTCGGGACCGGATGTTTTGATTTTTGTGGAGCGTGAGAGCCTGTCCGGTGACCCCCCAAAACGTTGGTATGATGTGACCGAATGAGAATGATCTTCACCTTTAATGGATGAATGCTTGCTTTATTGCAAATAAATGTCTGCGTTTCTGTTGACATTTGACCTTATGAAATACGAACATCTCTTTCAACATGATGTGTGTGGCTTCTTAGCGGGTAGACTGCGACAGTTTATTCAAATGCTAATTATGGTATCATAATTTGCACCTTCGTCAAAGCTCGCATTTCGAGCACCTCGTGGGAACCGAATGGACGCCGCAGGCAGGGAGAGGCTCGCGAACAGCACGTAAGTCCCACACTGGAAATCCTGAGCCGGGATTCGAGCCCGCGACCTCACAGCAATTTAGACGTTCCTTCCTTAAATCCGCTCGTTAGAATCGATTTTGCGTTTGTTTTTGTATTCTTTTATCACGATGTCATTGGTTAATGGAGGTTTCGTCAACAATAAATCACCCGCAAAATACAGTTGACAAATGCGTTGAACGTGTCATTTTTCTAAATGGACTGAGTCCAAAACAGGATCCCAATCAGAATCCCCTTTATGACAAGTATGTGAAAAGCACAACGCATTTGTCTCCGGGTAGTTGGAGCCATTTTAGTATGACGACGGGCAGCCATTTTGACAGGAAATACATTGGAGGACTCAAAACCTAAAAGAACGGACGGAGCCTTTTGCAAGCGGGAAGAACCTGTTGGAATGTTTGCAGGTTTATTAAGCTGATGAAACCATCCATGGGCAGGGTGGCAATTTTTCCTCTCCTTTCCTAACAGGCCACAATCAAGGAAATAACAACTTCCGCATAAAGCAAAGGGCAGCGTCCCAAAACTGGGACGGGTGTATGTTTTCAGTTCTGTGAAGTGGTACATTAACTCGAGATGTGGTTTTTTTTTTTAATTGATTGTTGTTCTAGAACGACACTTACGCATTAATATTTCTGATGGATTATCATCTTGAAGACAAATTTGGTTGCATACTGACCTTTCTCCCTTTCTTCTCTTGGAAAACGCGCCATGTGTACTTGAGGCAGCCACGTTGGGTCAGGAAGGAAAGGGAAATAACTCCGTGCTAACTTTTATCCTCTCCTGAGACCAATTTATGGCTTCAGATTAAAACACTTCAATATTTTCATATACTGAAGGATATAATGCGTGAAAATCATGATGTCCCAAAAACGGGACGCTGCCCACGAATGAGTTAATGATAACTGAATGAATCCTTGATCCATAAAGTACAAATATGAGAACCTTGAGAGTTTTCATGCTTCTTCTTTCTCATTTGTCCCTGTTTTGAATCAAATGTGGCCCTTCGGCCCCAAAGTTAGTCAAAGTGCATGGAGGACACTTTGCTTTCCTTTAGAGTTGCATCAGAGGATCTTTTGTGCATATTTTATGTACAGGCCTCGTATTGGATCTCATTGAAAGTTAGAGGAATTTATATGACCATTTTTAATTCCCTGTTTATAAACTACACTTTCAATACATGACGTGGCGTGCGACCTGTTTGTCTGATTTAGAAGTTTAACTTCATCGCCCCCCCCCCCCACCCCAAACAAAATCAACAATAACAACAAAAAGTTGGCGTTGAGCGCCCCCTAGTGGTGAAAGTCGTTTCCGACGTTCTGCACGTTGGTGTCGTTGGCAGCAAGTTGTGAAGCTCGTTTTGGCTTTTTGGAGCTCGGAAAGTTTGCACCCAAGCGTTCAAAAAAAAAAAAAAAAAAGTGTAAAAGTAGCGAGGGTGACGTCACGTGACGGCTGACGATCGCGCAGCCACAATTTGGCCACTTTTGTGTGCGCGCGTCATCCGCTCGCCCTTCGACGATGGCGACGACGCGGAGGACGCAAACAAACGCCAACGACGTCGCGGTCGGTTTGCGTGCGCTCGATTTTCGACTTCTTGTGCTGCTGCCGCATGGTGAGTTTGCCCACGTACGCCACAGTTTGGGTTTTCTTGAGGTCTGCCACGGCTCCTCTGCAACGTTTGTTGCGTCCACTTGGCCCCTGTGATGAATCAGGATAAAAAAAAAATTAGGCCTTAGTGATCTTGGCTTGTGAGTCAAGTGCCTGGTATCCATGCCCAATCGATAGAATCAGAGCTAAAAACTTCAAGTAGTTGGGAACATATTTTTAGATCTTGTTTCAAAAATGAAAAATTTCCTTCTGAGGGCGTGTCAACAAGTTCCATCCACTCTCTTTTGTGTTGTTTGGTTTGGACTACTTACATAACATGTGTAGACGTTTTTTTTTTTTTTTATGATGATTATTTGGAAGAAAAGGAAAAGTGATAACAAAAATGAGGGTTACAACTCGTTTTTTTTTTTTTACCCAACCGGTAATTGAATAATGACTGAATGCCATCCTTGTAGTACGTCTCCCGGATCTTTCGAGATCGCGCCGGTGTTTGTACGGGTCCAAGAGTAGTTGTAAGTAAGCTGCCGCTGTTCCTCAGGACTGGGAAGACCCCCGGACGCTGTGCCAGCTGTGCTTAGCTCAGCTGTGCCGCAGCCTGGACGAGCTCTGCGCCCGGCGAGCCGACGGCTCTCTTCTCCTGATGTCGGCTTCGCTTTTCCCTCAGCAGCTAGCCGACCAGCTGCTGCACAAGATGGCCTCCGAAGGTGAGAGAGTTGGGAGCGGCGAACCAATCGCTCGGCCTTCACGGGCCACGTAAATGATCTCGGCAGGCTGGCAGTCTGGCCCTCAGCCCTTGACTTTGACAGCCGTGCTCCAAATCGACGAGACGTACCCCGACGTTTTTTTTTTGTCCGTCTAGGAATACTGAATGACAAAAGCGTCGGGATTTTCCGGGAGCACGAGGAGCTGCGTTTGAGTCGAGTCTGCGTCCGCCGCTGCACGCTGTCGGCGGAAGCCTTTCGATGGGCCGTCTGCCCTCACCGGCTTCACGAACTGGACGCATCCTGGCTCGCCGGCGACATCGGCGGCGCCGCCATCATCTCCGGGCTGGCGTCCAACCTCAAGTGCAGATCCAGCCTGCAGAAGCTGTCCCTGAACGGGCTCCGTCTGGACTGGGCCTCTCTGGGACGGGACGGGGTCGGCGCTCTGGCGGGCCTGCGGACGCTCGACCTCGCCGGCACGGACCTGACCGACGCCGTCTTGCAAGATGTCTGCGCTCTCCCTGGCCTGGAGAACCTCGACATCTCCCGCACTGCCGTCACAAACCTCACCGCCCTCCTCGGATGCAGGAAGACGCTCAGGTCTTTGGTCGGCCACGGGCTCTGCCGGCTGGATACGTCGGCCGCGAGTTTGCTCTCCGTCCTGGGCCAGCTGGACGCCGTGAGACATTTGGACTTCTCGGCTGACCATTTAACAGCGGAGGACGGCGGCCGGACCGATGAAGATTTCCTTGCAGGTCTTGTGCGGGCCCGTCCAAAGGTTCTTCCCTCCCTGGTTTCTTTGGATGTGTCAGGCAGGAAGCGAATCAGCGAGGCGGCGGTCGTTGCCTTGTTGGAGGCCAGGAAGGATCTGATCTTCTTGGGTCTGCTATCCACTGGAGTCAGTTCCTGCGCTGTCCTCTCCCTGCAGAAAAACCTCAAAGTAAGGATTTGCTGCCTTTCATTGGAAAGCGGTTCCCCGCACTTATGTTGATCGATTTTTTTGCATGGAAATATTTGTTTTTCTTTCCTCGTTTTTGAGGAGAACCAACCCCAGAAACGTATAGTTGTGTTTTTTGCTCATTCAAGAATTTTTCGGGGTAAAACCCAAAAAAAAAACTACTACTACTAATAATAGTGTATGCGAATGCAAAGGGCACGCACTACCCTCGTATCTTCGCTGTCGATGTTCCGTCCCAGTCGACCGTGTTCAGAAGATGCTTGAGCTTGGCGTCCGTGGTGTGGAGAGTTCCCCCGTGGCTGACGACGCCGGTGTGCACGTGTTTAGGTAACCGGAGAGGCGAATGAGAAGCAGTTGAGCGAGGCCCTGAGGAGGTACACAGACAGAGAATGTTTCAGCCGAGAGGCCCTCTTCCATCTCTACCATCTGACCACCGACTCTCACAAACCTCAACCGCAAATGCTGGAGGTGATGTAGTCCCGTTCACTCTCGGTGGGACCTGGAGAAGCCCCCCCGTGGGCGCTCTTTGAGTCCTCCGTGTGAATGCAGCGCAACATTTCCTTCGAGACCGTCTTGATCGTTCGCAGGGATCGCCACCTGCACAAGACAATTTATTCATATTTGTAGTTTTCAAAATTGTCACGTACCCAGGAACTGAGCCATTTATGCGTGGCAGCAACCGCGGGTATCGCCGTTTGCAGTGATCGAGAAGGTCGTTCCATCAGCCCGAGAGCTGTGTCAAATCGTCACAAGACGAGTGGCAAATTATCAACACTAGAAAATTCATTTCAAAACTTAGTGGACGGGAAAAATAACTCCAAAGGTTTTTGGGGGGGGATCGGAGCTGAATGAGGTTGCCGCTCCCAAGATTTTGTAATCACCTTCTCTTACTAGCCACTTGCATTGTGGTTAAGTGGCGCAGTAACTAAGCAAATCCAGCAGGGGACCTGCACTTTTTAAGATTGGTCGGCCATGGTGGAGGTCTGTACTCTGCTCTAAATGATCCGTCTACGGGTTGGAGTGCAGCAACAATCTGTCCGCAGATGTTCAAGTTGAGAGCGAGAAAACAATTGTGTGTCGCATTTGTCGCACGCAGCTGGTGCTGAGGTCCATGCGGAGCCACCCCGCGTGCCTGCACGTCCACCTGCTGGCCACCGCCTGCGTCTTCAATCTCATCACGCAGGACCGGGCCAAGGCCATGTCGCCGCGCCTGCTCGGCGCTACTGTCGCGCAGCTGCTGCGCAGCATGAAGACCTTCGACCGACATACGCAGGTGTCGTTCTAGCGGTCAGCATCTGCCTCGTTTCGAGTTGACCGAACGTCGTCATTGAAAGAAGAACGAGGACTCGACGTCTGTGACACGCTTTCGTCAAAATAATCGAATTCTGACACGTTTTACACAAGCCGCTTCCTGTCCCAGTAAAAGTAGCTCATTTCATTGGGGGGGGGCGGCTCTGTTTTTGTGAAAGCGAGCCGTCGTCACTGCTCAGCCCATGACGAAATTTGCTTTCGCCGCAATTTCTCGGGGTAACCCGGGTGGGTGCCTTTGACTTGAAGGAGCACAGCCCAAAAATGTGATGGGGGGGGGGGAGAAAAACCGAGCGCTCAGCAACTTCACCGAACAATCAAGTGTGCGGCAATTATTGGACGCGAGAGCCGTTAGCTAACGCTAATCCGCAGCCAACAAAACTCATTGCAGCTCGACTTAGCGTCAGGTTCCTCACCTTAGATGCAGATAACGGGGACAAAAGAGTTCTTCGATTTGGCTCATGAGGAGGACGTTTTCGCCTGACCGGCTGCACCTCCGAACCACGTTCTGAGTCAGCCTCACCGTTGTGCCTCCTCCTTGGGTGAAAAGGTTACAAGGTTACAAAATTGACCCGAGTACAAACGGTGAAACCAATGGCGAGACCAAGACTAACACAAATACTACAGTAAACATTTCTTCAAAGCTTCAGCAGTGTCCTGAGAAACCTGCTAGAGATGAGCAGGGCATCGGATTTAAAGCATGTTTATGGTGTCGCTGGGTCACGCAGCCGCTCGCAAAGAGAATGATTCGGGCAAAGGTGACAGAAACACATGCACGATAAAAACAACAATTCCAACACTTTTACCTTTGGCCTTTGACGCGATAGACAGGAGCGCCATACCGGTGTGATCATGACGGGTGATAATGTTTCAGAAAGTCGCTTCGGAGGCCGATCTCGTCGCGGCTGACAAATTATGTGGCGCAGCCATCCGGATAAAATTCACAAACGTGCAGATAAAAACCAAAAGATTCACTTCATTCGTGAGTGGGCGGCCACTCCAGGGACGCAGACGTTCTGAGAGCATTTCCATTTTAAAAGTGATGACGTCATTGATTTTTCAATATGGCAGACGGAATGGGATTATTTATTTATTTTTTTTTTTCTAACCTAACCCTAAACAAGTTGAAGGGCAAGTTCAAGGCCTGAGGGCCAGATCCGGACCCACCACATCATTTTGCGCGGCCCGCGAAAGCAAATCATTCGCAGCAACTTCTAGTCTGTCTTTTACTTGGCTTTTGGAGAATAGTTGATTTGTTTTCCTTCAAAATACTACAAAAGTATTACTAACTATTTGATTTGAAATCACGGTTGCAACTATGCCACCGAGGCCCCCAAAAAGCATCACGGGTCCTTGGGAAAGTTCTTCATTGAACGTTAAAGTGCGCGCCTCAATCGAGTCTCGACGCCATCTGCACGTGCCGCATATTTGCTGTAATATTTGTCTCGTTTGTGTATATTTGCAGGTGCAAAAGAACTGTCTTCTGGCCCTGAGCAGCAACTACATCCTTCAGGACGTCCCCTTTGACACGTCAGTTTATTTCCGCGGCGTTATTATTAGATATGCGAGCTCGGGCTCGCGCAGCGGCCCAGATAATCTGCGGCTAAAATGTGCGGGAGATGCCGCTCGAAGATTGCGTGCACGTTGTCGCTGCCGCTGTTTTTGTGTCCCTCACGCGTGCTGTGATCACGGTCCAGATATTTAGCCGCCACGCTGGCGATGAAGTGGCTGAGCGGCCACGAGGATCCGACGCTCCAGAGGACGGCCGTCGCCGTCTTCTCCGTCCTGGTTGCCAAGGTCAAGACTTTGAAAACATTGGAGCGCCCCCCCCACGCCCGCCTGCCGGGAGGGCTTTGAACCTTTTAAGTCGGCCCACTTTGGTCGAAGGAGGAAGGGACAGATGGTTCTGTTCGTGCACAGAAGTTGATCTTTGCAATCGTTCAAATGTTTTCTGATGTGTCGGTTTTGTTTTGCAGTTACCCACGGCGGACGTGGCAAAGCTCGGCGAGGATGTCGTCCTCATGAAAGTACGTACGCCGGCGTAGCTGCGCGTGCGGCCAATAGAAAAAAAGTTCCAATGTGGGATTGAAAATGTAAAAAAACAATCATTGACAACCTTTTTTGTTTTGCTCTCACACCAACCTGCACTGCTCAATTGAAAAAAAAATGCAAAGGAGAAGTTAAATGACACAACTGAATAATGTTGCAAAAGTGTGCACACCTGCTTATAAATGGGACGTGGCTGTGTTCAGCGTTAATTCATGCATCCATTTTCTTAGCTGCTTATCTTCACGAGCTTCACAGGAGTGCTGGAGCCTATCCCTGCTGTCAACGGGCAGGAGGCGGGGTACACCCTGAACTGGTCGCCAGCCAATCGCAGGGCACATCGAGACAAACAGCCACACTCACAATCACACCGCGGGGGAAATTCAAAGTGTCCAATTAATGGTGCATGTTTTTGGGATGTGGGAGGAAACCAGAGTGCCCGGAAAAACCCCAACGCAGGCACGAGGAGAACATGCAATCTCCACAAAGGCGGGTCTGGGATTGAACACAGGATCTCAGAACTGTGAGGCAAACGCTTTCCATCTGAACCACCGTGCCGCCTCATTAATTCATTCACATTCCAATTTTTTTTTTTTTTTTTTTTTTTTACGCACACATTTCCATTTTACAAATAAAGATTCTGATTCTCATGGAGAGGGCCAGTTGGACCTGAAACCGCAAGACAAGGTGGAGGGAGTTGCGAACAGTTGGAATGAAAGTCAAGCTTCTTCTTGAAAGGGACGACAAAAATGACAGGAAGAGCCCGCTTAAACATCCGAACTTTATTTGGGGTTAATCACTTTGGTGTGCGCCGACTCCGTTCAACGGGACTGCTTCGTTCTGAACAGATCCATGAATGTGGCTATAAGGTGTGCACACTTTTGCAGCCAGTCTGTGAATTGATGACATATTTCTGACTTGTCTCGTCATCGATTGTTATGAGCAAAACGTGAACGGGGGGGGTGTGTCGACTTTTCCTATCCACCAGACGCTCGTAGTTCTGTCCCTTCTTTGTACGCGTTTCCCTCGCCTAAAGCCGGAACACGTCGAGCCGCTGCGGCTTCTCGTTGCCCCGCAGTCCGATCTCGATTTTGCAGTCTAGCCGAACCGGGCCCAACCTGGCCGCCTTTCTCGGTCGTGTTCGCGACGTGCTCTCTTTCCCCCCCCCCCCCCCCCCCCCACCCCGACAGCAGCTGCTGGCCATCGTGCAGCAGAGGGCCATGTTCGGCGTGGTGGACTCCACCCTCAAGTTCGCCCTGAGAGCTTTGTGGAACCTGACGGACGAGGTGCCCCCGGCGGCCCGCAACTTTGTGGAGTGCGGTGGCTTGGAACTGTACGAGGAGGTTCTGGAGGTAGACGGGCCGCACTTCAACAACGGGAACGTCGACGGCTATTCTTAGAATACTGTTGGTGCCGTAGCCGAGTATACCCCCCCCCCCCCAAACACCACAACTTTACTTCCCATATAACAAATATCATGGGAGTGTCATTTCGGAATCACGCCAATCATTTTCAGTGTCAAGTAACTTTTTGACACTGGTTATTGTAAGCAGAAATACATTTAATGCCGTTTTTAAATAGAACGTTTCAGATGTGTGCTCCCATTCAAATTTGGCTCACGTTGATGTTGTCATGAAAAACCAAAAGTGTGCATCATTAATAGCTGCAATGTGAAAGTCAGGTCATCAAACTCCCGCTTTCAGGGTATAATTTATTAATTTGATGAGGTTCTTGTTTCCTCGGGTGCAGGAAATTTCTTTCAACAGTTGAGATTGTGGAATTTAACGGTTTGGTCGTGGATTCGCCGACTGTTGTTTTTGTTTTGGCAGTCCTACAACGAATGTTCCATTCAGCAGAAAGTTCTCGGGCTCCTGGTGGGTTCATTTTGCGTGCTCGACGTGACTCTCGTCTTGTGCTCCTTCGGACTCAAAACCTGTCTCACGGCTTCGCAGAACAACATCGCGGAGGTGGAGGAGTTGCAGTCGGCGCTCATGCAAGGAGACCTGCTGGAGCACATCGTCAGCCTGCTGCAGGACGACCAGATCGAGATGGGGGTCCGCTACTTTGCCGGTGGGGTTCTCGCTCACGTCACCTCCAGACCGGGGGCTTGGACCCTGGAGGAGAAGTTGCGCCGGACCATTCTCAAGCAGCTGGTGAGTTTTTTTTTTTTTTTTTTTTGAATGAAGAAGGCGAGTCCGGATCTGAGCAAATGTTTTGGATTCCTCACAGCAAGAGTCCATTGCGGCGTGGACCCGACTGGAGAAAGAAGTGTTTTGTTACAGGTGAGGCCAAACCGATTGGGCTTGCTTGGATGACGTTATTTGCATATTAATTGGCGTAACTAGTGCACAGCAACGACAAATTTCAAGTCCCGTCACCGTTTGCAAGCCTTTTTGGTCTTTGTCGGTTTCGTTTGAAAGGGCGACAAAGTCACAGACGCAAATTTCGTGTGTGTTGTTCCAAACTTGGGCATTAAAGCTCATCAAACACGCGAAAGTTCAACCACGGTGAGAGCTGCTCTTTCCCCGTTCTTCTCGTCTCGACGTGAGCTTTGTGCAGTCGCCAGGCGTCGTCCAAGTCGCAGGACGGAAGCCTCCCGGTGCGGCTTTTGCGCGGATCTGACGGCTCGACGTCTTCCCCTTTAGGTCCTTCCGTCCGTTTTGCCGCCTCCTTCGGACGTGTCAACCGCCGGGTGTGCAGCTGTGGGCCGCGTGGGCCGTCCATTTTGTCGTCTCTCAGAACGGTGAGTTCCGTGTCGCCGGATGACCCGACTTCGGCTTTCCTTGTGCGCCTCGTTTCCTCCTCCTCCTCCTCCTCCTCCGGCGCCCGCGTGAAATCGAAACGGAAGTATTTGGGACGTGGGCGGCCGTCGGTCCCCGCAAACCTCTCTCACCGGCCTTTTCTGGCCGCGTCCTCCTCTCAGCTTCGTCGTACAGCCTGACGCTGGAGCGGGAACTTCTGAGGGCTCTGGCCGCTCATCCCCAGACGCACGGCACGGTTAGAGGTCTCTCGGAGAGCGTCTTGCTTACGCTTGAGCGCCGGCGCCCGGGGCCCTCGCGCGAGCGGGCAGAGCCTCGCAGCTCTTAGCAGAATTGTTTGCTTTTATATTTCATAAGGGATTTATCAATGTGTGCGCTGAGATGGCAATTTGCAATACAAGCGAAGCAACAATAGTTGGTGCCAACCCACACGTTGCGGAGAGGGCGACGGAGCGCAGGATGCGTGCAGTCGATGGATAGGAAGGTTTCCACAGCTCGCGTGAGATGCGCAACCATTTTATTCATTACATAACCAAAGTGTTACTTTAAATATTTGTGATGGAGTGCATAATTCAAGGTCAAATTCTTTGACCATATCTGCGTCCAACGACAAACAGTGGCTGCTCCACGGCCTGTTTGCGCAAGTAGACGCTGGAGGGCGCTCCACTGATGATGATGATGATGGTGGGACGTGGTCTTCAAACACATTTGCATCCGACGACGTGCCTGACAAGTGGAAACGCATCGCTGTGATTTGTTGGCCTTCCGAAGAGCTCCAAGTGCTCACAAGTAGCTGCGGCGTCCTCGCCGCCTTCCTCGCTTTTCCACACTCGTATCCTGCACGACCGAGTAAATTTCTTTAATGGAACGCGAGCGCTCCGAAGGCGTCAAGGCCCATTAGATGTTCCTTTTGGAACGGTTTCAAGAAGCCCAGTTCAGTTGAATGTGTTGTGGCCGAGCACTTGACAGCTTACAGATTTAGAAGCAGCCCTGCAGCGTCAAACAAGTCGCAGGCTCGGGGTTGAAAGGTCAAGTGGCCATCGTGACCGCGGCGTCGCGTTACTGTGAGAAGTTCAAGTTGAAAAAAAAAAAAAAGCCTCTCACGTGCACGGCGGTGTCCGGTGAGCGGGTGCAGCTTTACGTTTCTTTTTGTGGCTCTCGCGTGACACGCGAGACGGCCACGAGGACAAACGTCGCCGCGGAAAAGGCACACAAGAGGTCAGGGGAGCCATTTTTTTTTGTGTGTGTGCGTGTGTGTGTCTTCCAAAGCACGCGTTCATTTTATTTGGAATCTTGGCTCATATTGGTCAAAAAATTGCATCCAGTTGATAGACAAATGATCAATAATTTGATAAATTCAGTATCCTTGTACGGTCAAAAATTGTTTTGCCACAAAAAATATTGACTAACTGCACTAAAAGCCTTGAGAGCTTCCATCCAGATCGATCATTATTCAGACAACACATTCTTGTATCTTTTCATCTGACAAATGAAGATCACAAATGCAAAGGTCACGTCTTACTGCTAAGGGAGTAAAAATGAATAAATTCAAAAACACTTGACATGCTAGCTCAAGAATTGGATGCTAAAGATTTGACTAATCGTGGGTGTGATTTAAGCATTTCGACTCGAGCTGATTTGAAGAGTCATTTTCAAATATCAAATATGACATCGGTATTATCGTCATTTCTGGCCTACAAGCCGTGACTTTTTTCACACGCTTTCAACCCTGCGGTATATGCAGCGATGCGGGGCTAACGCTAGAGTTAGCGCGGCGCTAGCATTAGCACACCCGGTTATAAGCCTCAGTATATATACACAGAATTTCATGCTGGCGCCACGCTAACGTTAAACTCTTTCCGTACCGAGGCTTATAACCAGGTGCGCTCTGCAGACCGGGAATTACAGTAATTTTCCTCTTGAGATTTAAGATGACACAAAATCCACTCAAAGAGTTTTGGGGCGGATTCCCTTCTCCGGTTTTCTGCTTGTCCCTTTCCCGAGTCGAAAGCCGGCTTAGCTGACTTGGCTCTCATCTCGAGCACAGCGCTATTAAAAAGTTCCCAAAACGGCAACGACGACGTCAAACCGAAAGGGAAACGCAGATATAGACGTTGCCAAAAAAAAAAAAAACTGACAAAAATATCTCGAGGAGAAATAAACTAAGCCCAATGGAAGGATTAAAAAAAAAAAAAAAAGTGGGGATGAAGTGAGTGAAAAGATATTTAAGAGCATTTCAGGCTTGGAAATTAGAATTAAAATACAGCAGGACAATTAGTCCGGACACAGCGCGGTGCCCACGCGGAGTGGACGTGCATTTGTTTGCGTAGGGCGCGCGAGGACACGCCATATCCTTTGCAACGACCTCGGGGCCCGAGTGCGGGTGTCTGCAACTTCCTGCCTTCTGCCAGGCCGTTTCCTGTTGTGCATCAATCATCGGCGGTTTGACAGCTAGCCCTGATCGCCGCTGGAAAGTCCAAACAGAAACCATAACAGCAGTCAACGTCATAAAGTCGTGACACAGCGTTGGCGTCGGCCTGAGGATTTCATATAAGTCGTCCTCATGCTCATTTGCTGCTGTCATGTCTCTGTAGCGGTGATTATAAGTGACTTTAAAAAAAAAAAAATGATTTCTTGCACTTGCTCATCCCCTCGAGTCATTCTGCTCATCCACGACAAGGATTTTCTTCCCATTTGTGAGCGTGTTAAGTCGATGAGCCGGCCCAATACGGCGACCGCGAGACGTGGCGTCTCCCGTCGGCCGCAATTCCGCCCGGAGTTAAGTAGCGGGCGCGTGCAAAAGGAGTCCACGAGCAAATTTTCCACATTGGCTCGCCTAAATATGTCCATTTCACAGCCGCGGCAACGGATGGATGATGGATGCGTGGCTGCGTCGTGTTTTCGTACGTCAGCTCGCATGGATGGATGGATGGATGGAAAACAAAAAAAAATGGAAATTTCTTCTTTTATTGAACCCTTCGGCTGCACGACATCTGACAGAAGCGGGACCGACGCCGCTCCGCTTCTGACATCAGATGGGATCCAAAAGAGTGCTCCAGAAAAATCAACTTTGCAAAAAAAGTGACATTTTGTTCAGAGTTCTTATTATTTTAACAGTTTATGTATTTCAGTAGTGGTAAAGCGTTGGCCTTGCAGTTCTGAGGTCCCAGGTTTCAATCCCGGACCCGCCTGTGTGGACTTTACATGTTCTCCCCGTGCCCGCGTGGCTTTTCTCCAGGTGGGACGTCCCAAAAAACATGCGACATTCATTGGACACTCGAAATTGCCCCGTCGGTGTGATTGTTATTAATTTTTTTTGTGCCGCGTGAGTCCAAAACACACAAGGAATTTGTCTCCAGAAGTTGGGGGCACTCGAGTACGACAGCACACAGCCATTTGACAGAAATGACTTGTGACGTCACAGTGGGCAGAAGCCATTGGCTATTCTTGTCCCGTTTGTGACATCACATCCCGTTGGGCAGAGCTGATTGGCTATCCTTGTCCTGTTGCGCCAAGTTTTCAAATTGCAGTCAAAAATATAATCACAGACATTAGATGGGGCCAGATTTTCAAAAGATTATTTTAATAATGTTCTCCTGTCAGGTCAGACTTTTTTTTTGTTTTATTTCAAACAACAAATTGAACCGCCTTTAAGACAACACAGCTTGTCATCGAGCATATTTGGTGTTGTGATTGTCATTCCTCCTCCTCAGTTTTTTTTTGCCTTTGGTACTTTTACATCTTCTAAACTGAGTTGTGCCTTTGTTGCTTGGGTAGAAGTCCACTGTTTAGCCCTATGACGCGACCGACGTCTGCTGTACCTTTTTGTTTGCGAGGTAGCGGGCCGTCCATCAAATATCGTTGAGCTGGAACGGCAGCAAGTCGATCCGCGGCTTAAACGCTCGCAAAAAGTCGGTCGGTCGGTCGGTCGCACTTCTTGAGGAGAATCGGCTTCTTCTCAGAGTCCGCTGACCACTTCCCAGTCAAACCAGACGAGGACAGATGAAGACGTGAGCAAACGTGGTCACCGTGAGCTCCGCGGTGTGTTTGGAGCTGCTTCGAATCCCGTGCAGGAAATCCGGGCGGTCCCGGAAGAAGACAGCAGGCACTGCGAAGAATCCAAAGGGGCCGCGGCCCAAGCGCAGCTCCTAGAGGGTCAGTTTGAACAAAGCGTTCTCGTGGTCACTCCTGGCCCGGGCGGTCCTCCCCGACTCGCAGCCCCCCCCGTCCTCTTCCTCGTCCAGTTCCAGCTGCTCGTCTTTCTTCTTGACGTAGCGCTCGTAGAGCACCATGACGACCCCCGTGACCCAGGCCAACACCGTGCCGGCGGCGAAGATGACAAAGCCGATGATGACGAAGAAGAGATAGTCCCAGGAACCCAAAGTGCGGTGGCACAACGTCCGTAGTTCCGCCCCGGCCTCGCCGAGACGGCGGCCCCGCAGGTCGTCCGGTGAACTGCACACGGTCTGGCCCTCATCTGTCGCATACACAAGAAAGTGGCGTCACACGGCGGAATTGCGGCGCCTTTCGTGAGATTGGCCGTCCCTAATTAAGCGGCCGGCGTGTTTCTGCAGCGGCGGGCGGCGCACTCGCCACGCGGGGCTACAGTCGGGACTGGCCACCACCGCCGTCGTGTTGCCGATCTTTCGAGAAAAACGCAATTCAGTAGCGCGCCACGAGGCCACGCACATCATCCGGAAGGGTTCGGAATGACTCTTTATCGGCTAACACGAGCAAAACGTCAAACATTTCGAGCGTTCTCGCCTGAGCCGCTGATGCATTTATCGCGCGAAGCAGCGCAAATAGCCAAAGACGTGTTTTGCTAGTCTACTCGGCTGTGACCCAAACACGCGCAACGACGTTATTGAGCCAATTTGAAGTGTGAATGGCAAACAAACGGTCCCGTGGCTAAAATAGTTGAAGTGACACTTCTTGATTGAGATTGAAGCTGAAATCTGAACTTATGTAAGTAAACGTCAGTTCACGCTTCGGATATCGTTTGGGTCAGCAGAGAATTCCTTGCTGGCCGCCAAAACGTTCAAAAGCCAACGACAAATGTTCAGTATTACACTCCAAAGGCAGAAAATACGACCATAAATACTGAATATGTGTTCAATTAAAATGCTCTGACCGACACGTTGCCAATATTAAGGCAAAATGTTTGATCCGTCTCGTAGATATTAAATTAGATTAGCAGTCATACGTTGTGGCCGCTGTGTTGGAAAGGAGCCCGTTTGGAGCATCGAAACGTCTTTCTGGGCAATCCAGCCGGTTGCGCCGCGTGACTTTCGGCCCACTTTGATTGTGGCTCATTTTGCAACAGTCGCAAAGATGTCAGAAGGAAGAAATGCAGTATTCCTTTGGCAGAAAATGTTTGCTTTCCTTCTCTTCTGGTGAACCGTAAATAGCATCTCAGAGGCCTTCAAGTTCACGCGAAGAGCTCGATAAATAATTCAAAGGGTGACGTATTGTTTTGTTGAGGCTGCACGTGCCCGGCGACCAACCGCAAGCTTCCCATGAAACACAATCTTGACTTCGTGTGGTATTAAATAACCAAGAAAGCCACACGGAGCTTGAATTATTGAAATCCCTTCTCTTCTTCTCGGGCTTTTCTGTGCGCGAGCATAAAAGCAGAGGAAAAATAAAGCAAAACCTACGGAGCGCTTTCAGAAAGCCAGCGGCTAAAACCGTAAGAAACGCAATGAACAAAGGTGGACTGATGGGCTGAAGCGAAGCTACACAACATGTTTGGAATGCAAAAACGTTCCTTCATACTGGCCTTTTCTTTCAGTCGGCATGAAACGGGCAAAACGCACAAGCATACAGAATAAAGGCCTTGGCTTTTGCTGAGATTGAGGTTTAACATGCAGGAGGGGTCCAGGTCCAAAGGGGGGCTTTCCCGTCCCACCCACAGAGACCCCGGGCCTCACGTTCCGTGACGGTGGACGTAGTTCACGTTAGACTTGAAGAACCATTCTTTCAAAATTGTATCGTCATAATTCTACAGCGGTCGCAAAGAGCTCCCCTCAAGCGGGCCTCCAAAATCGAGCGCCTCGAAGGTCAAAGTGAAAAAGAAAACTGAGGATCTTGACCGGCTTAGAACAGGTAAGCACTTAAAACGTTGACTACACTTGATGAAGGTTTTGCAAATGGCGCCAATTTTGACTCTGACGTGGATCCTTTCGGGTTCCCTGACTTCCCATTTTCAAAATCCACGCAACACGTTTTCCTGGAACGGAGCGGCTTGCGTGATTTTACAGGAAAAATCTTCCCAATGTTGTCATCTCTGCCCTTTCTTGTAAAAATCAGCTTGCAGCCGAGGCGCTTTGACTCCAACCGGGAAAGAAAATTCACAGCCGTCGCTGGGCCGATCGTGGGCTGAATTCTGGGCGCCTTCCCTCCGCGATGTCGTCCCATTCGAACGTCGAACGCGTACCGTCTACCGTACCCGAGCGGCCTCAAGCACGCCGCCTTCCCGTCATCGACGTCCGTCCTTGCCGTTCCCCGACATGGGTGCACGTGTCTGACAGCTAAGAAGGAAACCCTTCCGGCTCCGTACCGTGTGCCCCCCCAAACAAAGAAACTGGCATCAAAACGTGAGGGCTTTCCCTCTCCGCGCTGCTCTATTTCTAGACGGCCCTCTTATGTAACAGCGGAGGGAGCCGCTAATCTAAGCAAGGAGGGCGCCACAGAGGAGAATCTGTGGGTTCCTTCCTCGAGCTCTGGCGCTCTCTCTCTCTCTCTCTCTCTCGCCTTCGCCGCATCTCCTAAAAACTCAAACGACAGGCCTGCCGTGTCGCGCGGAGCTGGTGAAGACACGACAGGAGCTCGGCGACAGGCCGCGGCGCAGGTGTCTCCGAAATATCGTGCGACCCCGGAACGGCTGCCGCTTTGGCAGACGAAATCGGGTAAAGTGAGCCACGGACGGACAGAAGCGTCCTCCTCCTCCTCCTCCTCCCTGGCTGCCAGCTGTCACCGCCAGAAAGTCCACCTCAAATGAAGTTCGACAAAAGGCGGCGAGCTGCACGGAAACGGGGCGGCTTTTGGACTCGCGGGCGCCCACGCGGGAGCGAGCCAGAGCCGCAGAAGCAGGGGAAGCCTTTTTAGCCGGAGCGAGCATGGCGGCGGCGGCGGCGGCTGCGGCTGCTTTGCAATTCTGACTGGCTTCGTTGCTCGCTAAGTCCGACTATAAATAGCCGCTGCCCTTTTGCCCGCTCACACGTCCACGGCAGTTGCAAATAAAAATGGGATCCACATGAGTTACCTTTGACAGGGAACAGGATGAAAATTGGTGCAAAAGCTAAAAGCAAGCAAGCATTGATTAGAGACGGAACATTGATTGTTTGAAAGGCAGCCCGCAAATATGAATTGAAACGATCACGGAGAGCAGAGCTCACCAACCCGCGAGGAAGTGGACAACATTTTGGGATGTGAGGCACAAACGCGTGCTGAGGGCAAAACATTGTCGAGTAGCAAATCATAATCTCGTCCTCGGGTGACTGTACGCTTGTATGGAAGTAAATAAGTGCCGCCATGATTTCAATTTGAAACGTAAAGTCATCACATTTTCAATAGCTGTATTTCAGTGCAACTTTTCAATGCTAACAATTCAACCGACTACAATTCGCCGTCTTGAAATTCACCGTCTGTGCCGCCGGGCAGGGTTACTTCAGGTCAGAACCGAAGAGCCAGCCAATCCAGTTACGGGTTCGTGGTCACGTGACGTCAAAAAACTAAGAAAGCGTAACTGGATTGGCTGAGCCATTTGGTTCTGACCTCAAGTAACCCTGCCTCGTGGCAGAGACGGTGAATTTCAAGACGGCGAATTGTAGTCGGTTGAATTTCAGACAGCGAATCGTAGCAACGATTGAAAATGTGCTGACTTTACATTTCCAATTCAAATCCTGGCGGCACGTATTTACTTCCATACAGGCGCCAACGGCCAGCCACGACTCGACATTTGTCAAATCTTGTTCAGTTGTGACTGTGACAGTCCAGCGTTTATCTTTCCAACTTCAAGATTCATGACTGAATAGATTTATTCCCATGTCACTTCCCATCGGCTCACCGCTGTCCAAATGATGGCGCTGCCTCAAGCGGTGTCACTGACACGCGTGAGGCAAGCGCACATGAACTTCCAGCATTTATTTGCCTTCTTTGCTCTACTTTGCAGGTTCTGGAGGAGGAGATGGATCTCTCGTCCGGGCGGACTGATGAGCAAGCCTGATTTTCGCGGACAAATAGGCCGGAAGGAAAGTGAGACACGATATTGTTTTCAACCGTAATTCTCGAAATTCACATAAATGCAATTACAGAGAACAAAAGAATAGGTCAACTTTCACAATCTAATGGAATGAAATCCCGGAGGCTCAGCCCAATGCCTCGGACCGTCCCCCCCTTTGCGCTAGGTAAAGAGGGATTATTCACTTGTTTCAGCCTAGAAAAAGTGGTATGAAACGGCCCGAAAAATAGGATTACATGAGTCGGAACAATAATGAAGAGAACACACCCATCATTAGTAAAAAAAAAGGGTAAAAAAAAAAATGGCGTGCAACCTTGAAACTTGAAGGCCTCCAAGCGGACCCACAGGCAGAGGTCCTCGCTGGCGCACTGGCAGCTCCAAGGGTTCCCGCTGAGGCCCAGCGAGCGCAGGGCGGGCAGCGAGATCAGGGAGCTGACGTTCAGCTGAGTCAAGTTGTTCCGGCTCACGTCGAGCACCTGCAGGGCCGGGTTCTCCGCAAAGGCGTCCGGGTGGATCTCGGAGAGGAAGGGGTTGTCCGTCAGCCGCAGCATGACCAAACTGTCCAGCGGCCCAAAGGTCCTGTCCTCGATCCGAGTCAGGACGTTGAAGGACAGGTCCAGGTAGGCCAACTTCCTGAGATTCCCGAAAGTGGACTGGGACACCTCCGTCAAGGAATTGTTGCTGCAGTCCAGGTAGACCAGATCCGAGAGGTAGTTGAGCGCCAGCGCAGGCAACTCGGCGATGGAGTTGTCCGAGATGATGAGCTGCCGAGTGGCCAGCGGCAAGTCGGCGGGGAAGCTGCGCAGGTGCTGCCCGGCGCATTGGACCACCAGCTGCTCGTCGCACAGACAGCGGTCCGGGCATCCCGGCGACAGCGGCGGGGACTCGGTCACCCCCGCGGAAGAAGCCCGCAGGAGCGCCGCGATGACGGCGACGGCTACGGCGACGGGGAGGAGCCGCCGCGGAGGATGCGCGCTTGGCTGCGGGACGAGACGCATGACACCGCCGAGGGCTTCATGCAGCTCGCTCGGAGAGATCCGCGCACGCTCACATTTTTCATGGACCTGCGCCACGCGAGGCTGGTTCGTGCGGACACGGTTGCCCCGGCGCCGCGCTCGCTTGCGCAATGCTTCGGCTCGTCCTGTCAGCTGCTTCTGATCCCCAGCCAGCGCGCGTCCGACGCGCTGACGGCGCTCGTCATCCCTCGTGCCGGGTTTCCTTCAGCCCGGCGCGCTCACGACGCGCAATCATGGCGCTGACCTGCTGGTGCCGCGCGCGGTCACTGGTCGCGTTCGGCGGTGGCATCAGAAAGCGAACCCGGGCGAGGGGGGGAGGGGGGGGGGCGCCTCCTCCTCCTCCTCCTCCTCCTCCTCCTCGGCCGGCGGCTGCAACTGGAGCGAGAACATCCAAGCGTCACCCAACGCGTGTGCGTGCGCGTGCGCCTTCGCGTGACCGACGTGCTCCCGCAACCCACGCGCCAGGAGCCCGCTTTGAATGACGGCGAAACACGCAAGACTGCCATGTGGCGTTGTGACGCCGTCACAAACAAGCGTGCAGGGAGAAGCTCGGCAACGTCACCAATCGTCTTCGTCATCGTCATCCTGGCAATCGGAATCGGTCGAGTGGAAAAGCGCCCTGTGGTCCTGTGATCGGATTCCCGACATGATCACATTTCATTGAAGTGCTGCCAAAATAATGTTGATTGAATACAGTGACGTGCGGTGACAGGCACGACAATGAAATGCTCTTCAAGCAAAGATGGCAGAAGGCAGCACAAATTGGGGTCCGCTTGTTGCCATTCGACACAATGCGCAACGAGTTTCCCGTTTCAACATGACCACAAATGTTCAAAGTAAACGAAGCGCGATAACGCCATCGGCGGGGCCCGATGACCAACGAGGAAGAGAAGGAACAGGAAGTCAGCAGAAGGGTCGTGGACGAGAAGATTTGCGGGTGTACTCAAGTGTACCGAGGACTTGAGGACAAGCCGCGATCAAGGTCCGGGTGTGACGAAAGCGCAGAGCTCTGTTTCTGTCGAGCCCAGACTGAAACAAACAACGTGTTCGACAATTAAAATGATTTCAATGCTTTGCCATTCAAGAGGCCGGTTGCTCTCCAACCGGATCCTCGGCAGTTGATGTTTCCAGGTCACGATGCGGACACGGGCCGTGGATGCTTTTTTTGCGAGGGAGGCCATCTTGGAAATCGGGACGGCGGAAAGGATGAACGAGAGAGGACCGAGCACTGAACCCTGGGGAACCTTTGGAGCAGCTGTTGACAGCGTTGTCTGCTGGTGAGATAAAACCTTCGATCCGAGAGAGAGAGAGAGAGAGAGAGAGAGAGAGGAGTGACTGTGATGCTTCCGGGCAGGAGAGGTGCGAATGCATGATGACTTCAGCCGGAGTCCAAAGACAGAAGGAGCTGACTGAAACTGATTCTGTCCTGCGTAATCCAGATTGGGTCATGGCCCTGCCGGTCCAGCGCTGGCTGGGCGGGTCCCAGCACACCGGCGCCGATGAGGAGGCGCACACCTGCGCCTCGTCCTCGTTGATTAACCTCCGTATATCCCCTTATAGGACCAAGGGGAAGACTGGTTTTCGCCCGATCATCGCAACTCATGCCCCGTTCCCGCACTCCCGTATTCTTGATCGTGAACCCCGGTGTACCGACCTCCGCCTGTCCTCCGACCGACCCCGTAAGTTTGATGTCTTTGATACTCCTCCCTTCTCTGATTGCTCTCCCGTGTACCGACCCCGGACCTGCTCTCTCCGCCCGACGTCCTGACTACCGCCGCTCCGCTTGACTGTCTGCCTGATCCCCGACTTTGAAAGGAATAAACACTTTTCCCAAACTACCTCTGCATCTCCGGTGTCCTGCATTTGGGTCCTCCTCCGTACCGATGGGTCGTGACAGATCAGGATTATTTAAACGGGTCACCGTGGCTGAGATGGCTTTGTTGCAACATCACATTCAAAAAGGATGTGAATTACATAACGACCTGACCTTCGGTTTGAATCATTTGTACAATGCGCTTGCATCCGTTTTGGTGTGGGTGCAGCTCTGTACTAGCCTTCCTTACGCCATTCCCATCCGCTATTTGTGAACCACACCCGGTGGCGGTAGTGCGACGGCCTGGGAAGAAGGAAGTGGCTCACTTCTGTATACTGATGATGTGACGGCCGATTAAAGGGATCATTGTTTGCTCGGATACAGCCAAATGCTTCAGAACTCCGTGGACAGCGCTTCATAGTCCACATGGACAATGACCCGAAGCAGATTGTGAAAGCGACCAAAGTTTTTTAAGGCAAAGAAGTGAAGAAACTGAGGACACTTGCAGAGGATGAAATCCAGCATCTGCTGATGTCAAGACCTTCCAGACCTCAGGTGGGAATTGACTTTGTGGTACCTCAACATTGCCGTTAAAATGGGACGTGATGCTAACGTGTCGGTAACGATGGGAACGTGACTCTCTAACATGAACTTAGTATAAAAGTCTCAACCTCGTTTAAAAAAAAAAAAAAAAAAATCATACCAGGGTCCAGAAATGGGCCCTCTGTTCTGACAGTTACTACTGTTTGACCCAGTTTTGTATCCATGTTTGGACAAGACCGCCCCCTATCCTTTGATCAGTTGCCTGAGAGCCACTTGTGAGAGCACACGCGCTGGTTCGAGTACGGAGAGGTAGGCGGACATCTTGGCCAGTGACGTGAAGAATCTTGAGAAATTTGAAATTTCAGGCCTCTGAGCAGAAAAAAGGTCTGAAATGTGGGGATTATTTTCATTTAGATTTGACCTTGACCGAGGCACCATAGAGACAATGTTGCATCCCAAATAGTAGGAAAAGTTCTCCGGAAAGGTCGACATGCTCCGTGGTGATGTTCTCATCCGTCCTTCCGACTTCCGCGGACGTTCCAATGCACACAAGTGGAGAAATGGAGAGCACAGAGGGATGAAGACCTACAGTACGGTACAGAACCAAAAGTTCGTAGTCACAGGAAAGTCATCTTTCCTGACATTTACCTCCTGGCTGCACCTTGCGCCCATTCCCAAGCGAGCGTTTGCGCCTTGCGAGCCGACGACGGGCGATGGGATGGGACAGGGTGGACCCGCTTGCTGTTCCCCTCCCTCGCTCGGAATCTATTCTGGGTCGGCCGTGTAGGTGTCGAAGTGCTAAACCGGGGGTGGGTTCGCTGCTCCAGCTGCAAGTCCCTCAGAGTAAAAGTGGAAGAACGGCGTCAAGGTGAGCCAGCTCGCTCTTTGGCTGGCCAACGGCAAAAGGTGCGAATGTTCGCCGGTCTTAGGAGGACACCTCGTGGCCACATGGAACACGCATCCGGCCGGTTTCTGTAGCGCTCCTCCTGACGCATCCGAGCGATCTTTGGCTGAGAGGCGATGGAGGTACACCCTGAACCGGTCGCACTTTGGAAAAAAACAACCGTTCGCACCTACGGGCAATTTGGAGCCTTCAATCAACCTAGCACGCACGTTTTTAGAACAATGTTCAAATCATTTCTTTATATTCAAGTCGTCCTCTTCCCCACCGTTAGGCCGAGAAGCGTCGTCCGTGTTTAGGCGGATGTGTAGCGGTACACGCGGCCGCCTTTGGTGCTCGGCAGCGTGGGATCGATTCCCGCTCAGTGATGGTGTTGTTACCTGCCCTGCGACTGACTGGCGACCAGTTCAGGGTGGAGTCCGCCTTTTCGCCCGAAGCTAGCTGGGGTAGCCTCCAGCTTTCCTGCAACCCTTGTGAGGATAAGCGGCTTGGATCATGACATGACAGACATGTAGCACGGCGGTTCGGTAACGCAGCTATAAAGCGCTGACCTCACAGTTCTGAGGACCGGAGTTGGAATCCCGGCCCCGACTGTGCAGAGTTTGCATGTTGTCCTCGTGCTTGTGTGGCTTTCCTCCGGGCGCTCCGGCTTCCTCCGACATCCCCAAAACATTGAAGACTCTAAATTTCCCCCCAGGTGTGACTGTGAGTGCGAATGTTCTCTGTTTCCATGTGCCCCGCGACTGGCTGGCGACCAGTTCTGGGTCTACCCGGGCCTCCTGCCCGATGACAGCCGGCTAAGGCTCCAGCTCTCCTGGGACCCTTATGAGGATAAGCGGCTAAGAAAATGGATGGATGGAGATGTGTATTTGCCGCATTGAGCATTTCCAGTTGAACAAGAGTCGCCCTGAAAGGCTGCAAAACGAGTTCAGGGAGGCCCGCAGGACTTGGACCGAGGTCGGAGGAGCTCGTCAATGGCACTGAGGGGCATTTTTTTTTTTTTTTTTGTCAACGATGTTCTTTTTGAAAGAATTCCTTTCATGTTGTTGCCAGGGGCAATTATTCGTTCTCAATATGCTCAAACCCCCTTCCCCCCCCCCAAAAAAAAAAAAAAAAAGAAAAAGAAAACGTGTGTTTGACGCCGTTCAAATTGTTGTGTGGTTTTTGTGCGGCACGGCGTCCCTACGTGCGTATGCCTTTAAATGGAACTTGACAGCGAGGAGCGCGCCCTCGCCGTGCGCGTGCGCGTGCGACGCCCCCTCCGACGCGGGCGGGTGTCAGCCGCGACCCGCTTGGTGTGATTTTCCGTCCGGCGCGTCGTCTGCAAGGTAAGCGCCTCGTGCAAAGTCGCCGAGACGAGTTCGCGGCGACTTTTGTGCGTTGCTCGTCGCCAA
This sequence comes from Syngnathoides biaculeatus, assembly GCF_019802595.1. Lineage (NCBI taxonomy): Eukaryota > Metazoa > Chordata > Actinopteri > Syngnathiformes > Syngnathidae > Syngnathoides > Syngnathoides biaculeatus. The sequence continues at coordinate 29,152,274 of NC_084652.1, forward strand.
GTTCGCTTTTGCCGGTTCGACCGTTTTCAAGGACACGAAATGTCGCGTTCACTTCGTTTTGGGGGGGGTCCAAGTCGAGGGCGACGTTTTGGTTTCACCTTATGACTGCAAACATTGAATGCAATGCGAAGAGATCGTTTCATAACTTGCATCGAATATTATTATTATTATTATTTTTTAACAATTGCAGTCACACTGGTTCCTGGATCTTACGTAATACCCGGAAGTGTTCCACTTGTCTTTCATGTTATGGTTTTCTATTGATATTTGTTCGATATTTTCCCAGAAATATTGAAGCCACTTGTTGTCGCGTTCCCTCTGCATTAGTGTTGGTTTATGATTGACTCATTTTATATATTTTTTGTTTGCGATTGACTAATTTGATATTTTTTTTCACTCCACTTGTTTTTCATGGCATGGTTTTCTATTGATATCGTAATTTATGTTCGATATTTTTCCGGAAATATTGAAGCCACCTGTTGTCGCAGTTCGTCTGCTTTAGTGTTGGTTTATGATTGACTAATTTTATATTGAATTTTTTTTTGCGATTGACTAATTTGATATTTTTTTTCACTCCACTTGTTTTTCATGGCATGGTTTTCTATTGATATTGTAATTTATGTTCAATATTTTCCCGGAAATATTGAAGCCACTTGTTGTCGCAGTTCCTCTGCTTTAGTGTTGGTTTATGATTGACTAATTTTATATTGATTTTTTTTTTTGCGATTGACTAATTTTATATTTTTTTTTACTCCACTTGTTTTTCATGGCATGGTTTTCTATTGATATTGTAATTTATGTTCAATATTTTCCCGGAAATATTGAAGCCACTTGTTGTCGCAGTAGCGATTGACTAATTTTATATTTGTTTGATTTGATTTCAACGTTACTGGTTGCTAATTGTCCGTCGCAAAGTGAGGATTTGCCATTTACGGAAGAAAAAAAGTTCACCTGCTTCTTAAAGAAATGACTATAAAAAAATTTCCATCATTTTTTCCCAAACTTTGTTATGCTAAGGCACATGTACACGAGAAAAAGTAGCACTAAATAAATTTACCAACTTAAAAAGTGCTGAAATAAAGCTCGTCCTGTCTCGATGAATTTATTCTCTTTGAAGATATAATTCTGTTGTCCGAATTGCAAAAGTTGCATGAAAAGTGTATAGTTGGACCTTCTGCAATTGTTCTGCGTGTCACAATATGTCGCTGGCATAGAAAGATGAACGAAAAATACACCAGAGTGTCCGGAGCACTTTGGTGAAATTGCGCCGTCTCCCGTGTCACGTGGCCCGCAGTGCTCGGCGATGTCGGTTTTTTGTTGTTTTTTTTTTTTTTTTTTGCGCGCTAAATATATTCCGACTGTGTATGAAATGACTTCAACTTCAACTGCGTGCACGTCGTCCGTCTCAGGTGCGGAGATGGTTGTTCTGTCCAAAGAGTACGGCTACGTGGTGCTGACCGGCGTCGCCAGTATGATCATGGTGGGCCACTTGGCGGTCCGAGTGGTCAAAGCTCGCAGGAAGTTCAGAGTGCCGGTGAGCTGACAAAGGAAGAATCAGCGTGCGTTGCGGCACGTCTGCGCAACGTAAACGTGCCCGTCTTGTTTTTGCAGTATCCCAAGATGTACGGCGACGACAGCGAGGAGGGCCACATTTTCAACTGCGTGCAGCGTTCGCACCTCAACACGTGAGTAGGCGGCAGGCCGGAGACAAAAGCAACGGGAAGTGGAAAGGTGGCACCGTCGCGTTGCTAAATCAAAATGGCGCGTGGACGCAAGGGGCCGAAATGAGGGGGGGGCCGGGACTCTCCCTTCCAGAACGGGTGAGAAGCTCGCTCGTCCGGGAGGGGCTCGGTGTGGAGACAGATGAGGTGGCTGGGGGCATCCGATCCTTGATCCGGACGCCTCCCGGCGAGGTGTTCCGGGGACGTCCCGCCGGAAAGAGACCCCGGGGACGACCCGGGACACGCCGGAGAGACGACGTCTTTCGGCTGGCCTGGGATCGCCTCGGGATCCCCCCTGTAAGAGCTGGACGAAGTGGCTGGGTACATCTGATCCTTGATCCGGACGCCTTCCGGCGAGGTGTTCCGGGGACGTCCCGCCGGAAAGAGACCCCGGGGACGACGCGGGACACGCCGGAGAGACGACGTCTCTCGGCTGGCCTGGGATCGCCTCGGGATCCCCCCTGTAAGAGCTGGACGAAGTGGCTGGGTACATCTGATCTGGGCGCCTTCCGGTGAGGTGTTCCGGGGACGTCCCGCCGGAAAGAGACCCCGGGGACGACCCGGGACACGCCGGAGAGACGACGTCTTTCGGCTGGCCTGGGATCGCCTCGGGATCCCCCCTGTAAGAGCTGGACGAAGTGGCTGGGTACATCTGATCCTCGATCCGGACGCCTTCCGGCGAGGTGTTCCGGGGACGTCCCGCCGGAAAGAGACCCCGGGGACGACGCGGGACACGCCGGAGAGACGACGTCTCTCGGCTGGCCTGGGATCGCCTCGGGATCCCCCCGGAAGAGCTGGAAGAAGTGGCTGGGTACATCTGATCTGGGCGCCTTCCGGCGAGGTGTTCCGGGGACGTCCCGCCGGAAAGAGACCCTGAGGATGACCCGGGTCACGCCGGAGAGACGACGTCTCTCGGCTGGCCTGGGAACGCCTCTGGATCCCCCCCGGAAGTGGCTGGGGACAGGGAAGTCTGGTGGTCCCCGCTAAAGCTGCAGACCCCGCGACCTGACCCGAAGAAGCGGTAGAAGCTACATGGATGGTGTAACCTGAATGCAGATATTTGAGTCCCATGAAGTACATTTTTTTTGTTGTGGTTGTAATCTCTCTCCTAGCTTGGAACTGTACCCCGCCTTCCTTTTCTGCCTGGCCGTCGGTGGTTTGCATCATCCCGTAAGTTGTTGACCTGCGAGTCCGCGCAGCTCATCCCAAAGGTGCGGCAAAATATGCACGCGTGTCTCGATTTCAGCGCCTCGCCAGCGGATTGGGAGCCGTGTGGATCGTAAGCCGAGAGGTGTACGCGCACGGCTACTCAACGGGAGGTTCGTGGACGTGTTTTTCGCACCACTCGGGTCATGTTCTCAAATGAAATCTTTTTGAAATTGTCACTCAGAACCGGAAAAGCGGAGGCGAGGAGCTTTTGGGAACGTGGCTCTGCTGGGAATGCTGCTGACCACCACCAGCTTCGGATGCCACCTGTTGGGCTGGACACGACCTCGGTTGGGGTCGTGGTGCGACGCCCGCAAATGTTGTTAACGGGCTCTCGCCGCAGGAGCTGGCGGAAATTGCGCGCCCGCCGGCCGGCGAGCTTCACCTTTGCCGTATTTCCTGCAGCGCTCGCTTGCGACTCCTCAGCGGGGAAGTGACCCGACCGGTTCTCCGTGTCGGGCGTGGCCTCCCGCGGGTTAGGGTGGAGGGCCTTGGCACCAGCGGGTTTGTTCTCTCTTTAAATAAATGCGGCACATATGGAACCCCATCCGTATATTTCATTCATGATCCATATTCTTTTGACCTGAATGTGTGTAAGCCTGAAGTCAAAGGTCAAAGTTCACATTGCACATCTCGGCAGGTGGTTTTCCGAGTCCGAACCGAGCAGTCGCAGCCTCCCTCTCCCCAACGATTGGTGCCGCAAACCTTAAGACGACCGTGGGAAATGATCGACTTTCAATTCATTTGTCCGAAGATTTTTCACAATTTTTTTCACACGATTGTTTTCCGAGACGTGGCAGAAAGTTCACACGAGTCAATTCAACGGGTTCAGATTTGACCCTGGGAGAGTTCGTTTGGGAGGGCGATTCGACCGCAAAGCTGGCGATTTTCTGCCCTCTTGTGGCATTTACATGTAATATCCAATTTTTGACTTGGGGATTTTGTCATTTTGCGGGAAACAACCTAACGAGAGGAATATTTTGTCGTCATTAAGCAAATTTTTGTACGGTGATGAATTTAAATTGTCATGTTGTCGCTCTTGAGTCTTGAAAACCAGAAACAGGAAAACTCCAGTCGCGGATCAATGATGCTGTGAGGAAAATGATCCAATTTGACGTAATTTGTCAGGAAGACGGCTTTTATTAAAAAACCGCTTTTGCAGATATTATTCATCAACGTGCGGTGACGGGCAGAACATTGAAATGTTCTTCGACGGGATGGGACGGCAGCGTCGGTACGAGCAAACGCGCTGCCGCTCGCGGAACAGAGAAAAAAACAAACAACAAATTGTGTGAAGGTAACCGAGGACAGTTTTAACATGAACTCGTAGTTTCCGGATCGAATTGAAACAAGATCAAGACGAGATTTTCTTTCAGCGTTTTTGCTTGGTCGTGTGACCGGAGATTTTTCTCATGTAAAGTCGATGCCTTGCTCAATAGATGTTGGGAAAGATGTGACCTGCACGACTGTGAATCAAGAAAGACAAAACTAAAAAAAACAATATTTATCGAATTACAATGTCAGTAAATCAAACTGCCTTGGGGCATTATTATATCATATTAGGCGGGTGAGTATGAACACTATTTAAAAAAATTGGATTTGATCATCCGTTGATGCTTAATTTGGGGAGAAAACGAGTCTGTCATGAACCGACGGTGCGGGGGCGGACCCAAATGCAGGACTTGCAGGCAGAGGCATAATGTTCAATGTGGTTTTATTCAGGAAACTGGTTGATACCAAAAAGCAGTCCAAAACAAGGGAGAGGTACAAAACCGCCAGGCTAGGCAGGATCCAAAAGACGTACAGCAAGGTCCGATGACCGTGGGGCAAAGAAGCTTAACAGGACATTATAAAACAAAAGGTCACAGAATCATTGTGACCAAGGGTTGCTCGAACTTACGCATAGAAGCCGAGAGTCCCGCAGGCAGTGAATGCAACTGACTTAACACAAGGCAACGAACTGGCAAATGCCACGAACAAAACTCCAAACTTAAAGACATGGTCTGATTAGAGTTCAAATGGAAAACAGATGTGGCACCGCCCAGAGCGGTGGCCAAGCCACACCCCTCTTGAGAGTGGCCATGCCTTGCTCAAATTGAAGGCAGCGCGAATGGATTCTGAGCATCGAGATCCGATGGGATTCAATTCTTCATTTGCAGAGAATCGGACTGTGCTGCTAAACGGGCGAGGACTCGGACGAACATCTGGAGGACGTCAAGATGACGATCAACCTTCCACTCACCTCTGGACGAGCCGCCGAGGCTCTAAAAACCAGATTATGTTCTGTTGTGTTGATGGGAGGTGAACCAAAGCCAACATCATCATCATCATCAGGGCTAAAAATATCCTGGGGGGCAAAATTTGTTTGATTTGTTACCTTCAGATGTCTTCCGATCGCCACCCGGCCAGATTCCGATTTGCGAGCTGCAGTTTGCGGCAATCAGACTCGACCCAAAGTTTATTATTATTAGTTCTGACGTGAGCGACTGTGTGACGGTGCAGGTTGCGGTCCAGCCGCTGCTTCGTCACGAGAGAGGGTCTCACCGAGCCGGTCCGTGTGCGGCAGCAGACCTTCCAAGTCCACCGGGAGGTCACAGTATGCGGTCACGTGTCCGCGTGGACAGCTGACAGCCACTCGGCGTCCTCTCACTTGTCGCCGTCGCACACTTTGGAGTGCTGTGCGCGCTTCGGAACTTTCAGCGGTGGTTCCCTTCCCGGTGGATATTGAGAGGCAGTCGAGGGGTGCGGGGTTGGGGGGCCCACGGTCGCTTCGCACCCAATGGAGGGCGCAACTCGCGCTGGGGACTCGCAGGAGTTGACGGCGGATAATGTCGAGGCGGTGAGTTGCTTGCACTTGTCACGTTGAGGGTCGCCGAATACCGGACAGAGCGAGAGAAAGAAAACTGGAAAGCTGGAACACGCAGCTTTGGAACGGACTTTTGTCACAGCGGTCTGCCGCAGGGCCGCTGGGCCAAGCCAACCCTAAGCCGGACACAAATGATATGACCTCGCGTTCAGTGGGGTTGATGTTTAGCATGTGTTTCTGTTGCCTCGCCGGTCAACTCCGATCCCTGCGGAGATATTTTGGCCGACCCTGCCTTGAACAATTGTCTGAAGTCGGCAAAAATGGAGGCTTTTTTCCAGCGTGAGCGGCCTTTTTGAAATCATTCCGCCGCGTTTCAGTCAGATTGAAGTCTGGAATTTGACTCGGCCGCTCCAAAAATGGTGTGATGGTTCCGCCGATCACAGCAAGTTTGTCCAGGTCCCGAAGGAGCGAAGCGGCTCCAGACCGTCGCCCTCCCGCCACCGTTTGTGACCGTTGGCGGCATTTTCAACTTGACTCGGTTCATATTTCTCATTTGTTTGTCGGTCTTAAACATAAAATGGGGAAACTGTGCAAAAATCTAAGAATTTGAAAAGCAGGCCGATAGTTTTTTCCCCATTTGTGGCAAAGATCGGATTTTCTGCTTTGAGTGAATCGACTTTTTTACACTCACGTAATGACAAAGTTCTAAAGTATCGGGTTTGAACATCGCCTTGAAAGAAGATTGCGTCTAGCTTTGTCCTCAGCGTCCTCGTTTCCTTTGTTGCTTTGCGGGTTTTCTGCCGTATTTCAGAATGTAAAACAACAAATCATCGAATGGGGAAAAACTTTGCCTCCGTGCCGAGACAAACGAAAGCAGTTTCAAGAGACACGGGGGGTGGGGTGGGGTCTTAATACAGTCCAGCAGACTTTTCTGTAACATGATAGCGACCTTAAGCATTTGCTGCCCTAATAATAGCAACCTACCATCGGGCGCTTTGGATCGGTAACTACGACATTTTTGAACACTCTTCAATCAAGTGGATTCAGGATGAATATTTGTGAAATTCATGAAACTGTGGCTGGCAAGCACAAAACAAAATCTAGACAAAGCGACCCACATCCCGCGTTTGTGTCTCGCAGGCGCTCTACCAGCTGTATTTCGACCCGGACACGGAGCGCAAGAATGCGGCCCAGAAGTGGCTCGGCGAGGCTCAGGCGTCTGCACAGGCCTGGCACTTCTGCTGGGCCCTCTTAGGCCCCACCAAGGTCTGCTCCTCTTCTGCTTCGAAGCTTCTTTCACACCTACACCACCTTGTCGTCTGGTCCGCAGCTCCCAGAGGTCCAGTTCTTTGGTGCCAGCACCCTGCACGTCAAGATCTCCTCGCACTGGAGCGACCTGCCAGCCGAGCGGCACGAGCAGCTGAGAGCTCAGCTCCTTTCCCACATTTTGCACTTCTCGTCTGGGCCCAAAATGGTTTTGACGAGGTTGTGTGTCGCACTGGCCTCGATGGCCCTCAACCTAATCCCCGACGTCTGGGCCCAGCCGGTTGCCGACATGGTGCGAGCCTTCCGACCCGAGAACCCCGAAGGCGCCGGGGCGGCGGCGGAGCCTCGTCTGCACTGTCTGGCCCTGCTCGAGCTCCTGCTGGTACTTCCGGAGGAGTTCCAGAGCAGCCGCCTGACCCAGACCCGACGTGCCCAGTTGAGGGAAGCCCTGGCCGGGGAGTGGACCGCCGTGTGTCCGCTGTTGCGCCAGCTCCTCCAAAGTCAGGACTCGTCACCCCCGGTGAAGGAGAAGGTCCTCCGCTGCTTGTCCAGCTGGGTGGGACTGGACGTGGCCCTCGGGGACACGCAGGAACTGGTGCAGGACTGCTTTGCGACGTTATCCAGCCCAGAGCTGTTTGACACCGCCGTCGAGACCATCGTCAACGTCATCTCGCGACCTGACTGCCGGAGGTAAATACGCATCTCTTTCCAACCCTCCCGATGTGCCATTCTGCTATCGTCGCAAAAATGACACCTTTAATTTTTCCCAGATTTTGAAAAGGTTAGACGTCTAGTTATACTTTTGAACAAAATTACAAATTTGTGAACACTGATGTCTTTCGAATTGTACATTTTTGATGGAAAAATGACCCGTGGTTGGTCATGTCGTCGTGATGCGTTTGCGTGCGTGTTTCTGCAGGCACAGCACGGCTCTGATGAATCTTTTGCCCCAGGTTTTGGGTCTCCGCGATCAGCTGAAGACGGCAGCTGGAGCGGGCGACATGGAGACATCGCACGGGATTTGCCGAATTGCTGTCGCTTTGGGCGAAACGCACTCCAGGCACGCACCGGAAATTACTTTGATCCCTAGCGCTGGCGCTTTTGTCTTATGTGCAGTTTGTTTTTCCGTTGGCGGGAAGGGGGGTCCCGATGGTTCTGGTTCCACACAAGTCATTTCTGACTTGTGATAAGGCTGCAACCCAATTGTGTTCCTGCCTTGGGCAGATGCAGCAATGTACAATCGTGGGAATTCTTTGCCTTCTATTTCCTGTCTCCGTCAAATTTGCTCTGTCACAAGCTCTTCGGCCTCAATCGTCGCTGCCCCGCAGGCCGACGACAACCTCGGCTCGTGCCAGATGTGGCCGCTGTTTCTTGAAAGCCAGCAGACGGACACACACCAAATGGAATGACTCCCCAAAAAGGGGGAGGGAGGGAGGGAGGGACCCACAACACACTTTTATGATTGATTTGACGTGGATTCCGAGTCGTTGCTGTGCATTAAAAATGTCAACTGCATCTTGGGCGGCATGTCCCGTATGTGCACGACAGGGTTTTGTTGGAGCAAGTTGAGCGCTGGCAGGAGTTTCTGGCCTTGGTCAACATGATTCTGTTCTGCACCGGGATTCCCGGTCAGTTCCCGACCAGCGAGACCAGCAGCTCCCTCACGCTGACCTTCTGGTACACGCTGCAGGTGAGGAGCGCAGCGGGACTTCCTGGAAACCTGCAGACCTTGCGCAGGGGTTGTGGCCTCAATCTGGTCTTTCTGTCCAGGATGACATTTTGTCATTCGAGGAGGAGAAGCAGGCCGTTTATCTGCAGGTGTACAGGCCCCTTTACTTCCAGTTGGTGGACGTGTTGCTACATAAGTCCCGCTATCCTTCCCAGGAAGACTACACGTCCTGGTCTTCTGATGACAAGGAACAGTTCAGAATCTACAGGTGAGAAATCATCCAGATGATACCCGTTTGGATTTGAGAGCGTGAGCGTACTTGTGCCTTCTAATGATTCCAATACCGAAGCAGTTTTTTGAAGTACCTTGGCGACGATACACACAACTGAGTGTGCTTATGTTTTCAAATGCGGCAGCAGTTTCAACCGCCACCTTCCAAAAGCTATGCAAGGGTTTCTTTGATTGTGGAAAAACTTTCACGTTGGACAGGGAATTGTGTACTTTAGCTAATGGATTATTCCGAGTGTCCCCTCACGCCGTTGTCCGATCTTGCAGAGTCGACATTGCGGACACGTTGATGTACGTCTACGAAATGCTGGGAGCCGAGCTGCTCGGGAACCTTTACGAGCGTCTGGGCGGGCAGCTGACGGACCCCCGGCGCTCAGTGGAATGGCAGGTCGCAGAACCGCTGCTGTCTTCTTTTACGCGAAAGGAGCAAAAGCATTGATACTGATACACAATTGATACATTGACACTATCACTTGTTGATCGGACGATTGTACTCTGAAATCATTTTGCAAACCTCCAGCAACTTCCTTTGTGGTCCCGCCTGATTTTGCTATCAACCTTTTCTTTCCCAATCCACTTTTTGTCCACCCATTTGTTCCTGCCACATTTTCTTTGCTCCAATATTGTACTTTCCCCTCCGAAGGCTACAGAAGCCTTGCTGTTTGGTTTCCAGTCCATAGCAGAGACCATCGACGTCAACTACTCGGACGTCATCCCGGGTCTTATCGGCCTGATCCCCGGAATCGACATCAGCAACGTCCTGCTGGCTGACACGGTCATGTACACGATCGGTGAGAGGAATACTACTAGCTAGCGCCAACGCTATTCAGCCATTTCACAGGCACTTGTAACGGTGTCACGTCGCCAAGGCTCCCTGGCTGAGTGGCTGGCGGACCACCCGGTGATGCTCGGGGGCACGTTACCCACGGTGCTCCGGGCCCTCTCCAGGCCCGAGCTCTCCGTGTCCAGTGTTTCCACTCTGAAGAGGATCTGCAGGGAGTGCCGACACGACCTGGGGCCCTACGCCGGCGACGTTCTGGCCGTGTCCCAGGTCAGACGCGCCACTTTTGCGGCGTTGAACCCGTCACACCCGTAACGAGTAACCGTGACCCTCCAACTTTACAGGACGTGCTGATGAAAGAAATCCATAAGGTGAGTGAACAGTGAGCTTGGGCCCCGTTCCCGTTAGCCAAGATTGGCGAAAGGTTTGGGGTTGGATTTTGTCGCCTGGTGTGTCTGCAGAGCAGCCAGTGCACGTGGCTCATGCAGGCCCTGGGCTTCCTGCTCTCCGCCCTGCCGGCCGACCACATCTTGGGGAAGCTGCGCTCGCTCGTCAGCCCTCACGTCCGGCGGCTGGACGCGCTGGCCCAACAGGCGGTAAAGTCCAAGTAGAAAATGTGCTGAGATGACGATGAGGCTGCTCTGAACGACTTCGGTTGGAGTTCAGGGAAAGTAGAAGCACGCAGCACGGAAATATGAACGGAAGCAATAAGTACTGGCGTTGGGCTCATGGAGTTTACGTTGAATGACTTGATATTTTCTTTCCACGAGCACGAACAATTTATTGACTATCACTCAATTATTCCGATCCAGCTCACGTGACCTCAGCGCCAGCCAGTTCAATGTCACAGAACTCATTAGAAATGTCGACTTTGACGATGCAGTTTTCTCCTGAGCCTTCGCAGGTCCGACGTTTGTCGCCGTCCTCGCGTCACACTCAAGGAACGTCTGTCTCGCCGCAGGCCGATCCCGCCAACAAAGCGGCTATCGTGCGCATCCTGGCAATGCTGTCCAGCCTCTTCGCCGGCCTGGACGATTCGGAGGGCGCCGCGGTGACGGAGGGCGCCCGCAACCCGGTGAGAACCTCTTGAGCAAATTGCCGTCTGGCGTCGTGCTGTGCAAAGGAGCGGCCCTTCCGTATCCTTCCCATCTGGCTGCAGCTGCGTGCACTAGTGTGCTTGTTGCCCTCACTCGAACGATTAGGCCACAGTACATGTTTTCCTACTACTAGTCCCACGTTTGGCCTACTAGTATACCGTTAAACCTTACTAGTGAACAGCAGATCTGCACTAGTAAGACTATGAGGCTCAACTTGTAAGCATGGACATTCGCTCCTGACTTATAGAAAAGTGAAAAGCAGGAGTTGAAAACGAGAGACGACGAGATGTGAAACGTTACGGGAGAGGCAAATTCCTTCTACTAGTGCGCCCTAGTCATTCTCCCAGTAGGCTTTATTGTCAATTGACCATTTATTCTTTATCCTTGACATCCAGCGCGATGTCCGTGTGCCGTCCCATTAGTACGCTCACTGGGAGGGCGACTTTGGCATACTAGTAGCACAATTACATGCCGCTAATGAGGCAAAACTGTCCACTAGTTGACATCTATGTGTTACTAGTAGTACTAATGACAAAGTTCAACATGTCGCCTTTGACTATGCACATTATCGGCTATAGAAGTATGCCAAAGCTGTGCAGAAACGTCGTGGAAGAAACCGTTGCTCAACCGTCTTACTAGTGAGGACAAAAAGCTTGCGAGAACAAGAACCTGAGGCGGGATTTCAAGGATGCCGAGGGCATTGAAAAGGGCGCTCGGCGTGCCGTGTTGTTTGGCTTCCAGGTGGTGCTTGTTCTGGAGGAGCTTTACGCGCTGATCCAAAGCATCCTGAGCACGTGGCTGGAAGACTCGGAGGTGGTGGAGGTAAGAAGCTCGCCTTGGCAATATTAGCTACACCCACCGCAAATGTCACGTCGACGACGTTTCTGCGCACATTCCGTCGGCGCCTCTCGGGCCTCTCCAGGCGGTGTGCGGCTTATTCGGCAAGTCGGCAGGGAGTCTCGTCCGTGACGCGGGCCCCCTGGTGGCTCGGTTGAGCGAGACCCTGGGCCAGATTTACGGCCGCTGCCCGCGAGCCTGCGTCCTGGACCTGGCGGCTCAGGTAGGCAAAACCGCAAAGGGATCCCCGTCAGGACTCGGACGCGCTTTGCTCTCCTCAGATGGTTGACGGACTTGCCGGAGAGCGGCGACACGTCTCCTCCGTTCGAAACCTCTTGACAGTTCTTTCCTCTTCCACACTGGCGATATTTCAACAAGGTATTGATATATATATATATATATATTTTTTTTTTTAACGAAATATATTCCGCTAATACATTTGACTCAATATTGCCCTTTTTTTTCTAGGCGCCAGGGATCATCCGGATATTGCAGAGTCCTTCATGTCCCTTCACGCTCAGGTTGCGCCAACATTTTGGCGGGGGCGGGGGCGGCTTTCTCATTTGGACCGCTTGACTTTCAAACGCTTTGTGTCCAGATTCTCAAAAGGAAACCCGATTTCTACCTCGACTCGGATCGCCTGGATGCGGAAGCGCTTTTTTATTGTGGTGCGAGTCGCTCTCACGTCGACGCTTGATCGTGTCCGGCAAGAATATCAGAAACCTAACAGAAGCGCTTTCACTCTTCTGCTTCGTCACGTTTAGGAATTCTGTCACTTCAATTTCCTGAAACTTCCACGGTAAAAGCCGCAAGCCACTTCTTTGTAAGTTCACGTTCGGCAGGAGAAATTACGGAAATAATGAAAAGTGAGTGAATTTGTTGCGGGTGTCAAACGGTTGCCCTCGTAGAACATCGAGGACGTACGTGTACACGCAATCTTCAAAGGTCCACTGTCATGAAATGAATGATTTTTAATATGTTATTAATGAAAAAAGGCAGCCGGAATGGACCCATCCATTTTTCCATCACGCAACATGATTTTGACAAATATGGCTTTTTGGAACTCTCACCATGAAAATCCCCTCATTGGATTCATTTTGGAGGAGAAGCAGGAAGTGACGTCAGTAGCGTGTTTATAGCGGTTTTACCTGCGGGAAGGTAGCTCGTCGTTCCTTCGTGTTAGCCAAAATGCCAGCCCGTTGTATTGCCGGATATTGTCGGAACACTCGGGAAGATGGATTCATTCTTCATACCGGTTCGTCGTGAAAAATGGATTCCACGGGTGCAAAGGACGAGAGCTTCGTGGGTTCCCAATGACGAGTAGGTGTGTATACGGCTACTAAAAATAATAATAATTTGGGTGGGGGGATAATCCTCTCAGAATGTAACAAAAGATCCACGCACGTAAGTCAGGGGTGCTAAAGCTGTCGACGTGACCGTCGGCGCCGAGCACGGCTTCGGACGAGCTGGCTCGTGCATACAGTCTGGGAGTGTGTTGTTAGTTAGATGTGATCCGCATATCATCTAAATAAGGCTCGAAACAATAGGGATATATCCCCGGTCACTTGTGAGATGTTCTTTTCTTTGAAAAGAGCTTCCGTGTCCCGTAGTAGGCGGCACAGCGTGTTTTCAGTGGCGAACGTCGCCGTGTGACGTCACGGACAGACGACGCAGGCAACATGGCGGCAACTTGCATGTCGTCGAACGACGCTTCCGCAACTTTGCGCGTGGATGACTGATGTGCTCTCCGCTCATATTTACTTTTTCGTATGGACATTGAAGTGAATAATGTTGTACGTATTTTGTATTACAATATCTATTTTAGAACGTTGACCTTTAGGCGGCTCGCGTACATTCTGGAAAGTGAAACTTCACAAAACGCAATCGACGCTCCTCCAAAAATTCACCATTGGCTTTAGAGGCCACAAGATGGGAGACGGCAAGGCGCTACTTTTGTCAACAGGGATATCCTCAACTTATGCCAACGTAGTTGCTTGGCACCAAGGTGGTGTCAACACCTGCAACTGCGGTCAGTTAAGTTTTATTTGGAATGAAATCCAAAATGACCCAAAAATGCTTGGATTTTTTTTTTTTTTGGCGCTTGGAGTGCGTCGTATTTGCACAAATCCTCGTTGGCTGTTCTCCCTTCCTTGTGCGCTTCTTCCCACAGACGGAGTTTTTGCCTCGATGTCGCGACGCCGCGTCGTCTCTCGGCGAGCTGCTGCGGAGGGACGGAAAGCTCCTCACGGAAACCGTCCTGCAGGTCTCGCTCAGTTTACCTTTTGAAAAAGCGTCAATGCCCGCCCTCGTGACCTTTGACCTCGGACTCTCAGGCGGCGGGCGGCGGATCTCCTCGCAGTCTGACGGATTTCTTCTCGGAGGTGCTCGCGAGCCTCGGCGGACATTTCCCGCTCCTGCTGTCCCGATGGCTCGCAGAACTTCTGCAGTCTGCCGGATTCCCGTCGCCGCACGTCTCGGCGGAGCAGAAGCGCAACTTCGCCGAGCGGCTTCTCAGGTGAACTTTTTAGCCAGTCGGACTCGGCGGGCGCTCGCTGACCCGCTGGAGGTCACCGAATTCGCAAAAGCACAAGCAAAAGCGCGACGCATCGAATGATAAATGCAACCCAGGCGGTTATCGGGACAAGGTTAAGAATATCGGAATCGTTAACTTTGTCGTGATTATCATGTTTTCCCCTTCGTGATGGAGCCCAAAAAGTTCAGCAGGATGATGCGTTGCAATTCTACGTCATTGAGAACAACAACAACGACGAAAATTGTCGCGGGTGATGTGCGTTGCATCACACTGAAAGCTGCATTTGCGTCAAATTGCAATATGCAGCTTTGCCAAAGAACATTTTGTGTGCGTTTTGCCAACGTGAATTCTCATTTTGGGTTTTACGTACGTGTGGACGGATTGCGAGTTATCAGATGAAATGTTTGTTTGTTTTTTCCACTCCAAGGGAGCAAAGCAACAAGCGTGGCGTGAAGGAGGCGGTGAAGGAGTTTGCGCTGGTTTGCCGAGGCCTGCCCGGGGGGCTCCGGACGCCGCCGTGACTGACGCCTCGGTGGGTAGAGCGCTGGTTCGCAAAACCGGGGGTCGCGAGTTCGTATCCCGCTGCATCCGAAGTAAAAACCGGGACAACCCGAAGGAAACTTTTTTTCATCAAAGCTCTTTTCGTCATCAAACTTTCTCTCGGCTTGTCCCGTTTGGGGTCACCACAAATATAATCTCAGATGGACGCTCATATTTGTCTGGCACAGTTTTTACACCGGCTGCCCCTCCGGGGAAGAGAACTCGCAACCCCTGGTCTAGCAAAGCAACGCCCTAACCACTGAGCTCTTTGTGTCACCAAATGGATGAAACGATGATAAAATCACTCATGCTTTCAATTTCATGTTCCTTTCATGTTTATGCATCAGGTCATCACCTTTGCTCATATAATTTGAATGCTCACGGACATATTTTGACAGGAGCTCCTTGAGCTGTTCCACGCGACGGCATCATGAACACATTTTAGGGAGCCAATCAGAATCGAGCATTTACCAGAACCGGGCTCGGTATCGTAATTTGTGTTCCCGCACAAACCGTGTAGTTCCACTTCAAAAATAAAAACCTTTTTACAATATACAATCGACAATAAAGAATCTTAAAAAAGTTGACAAGTTTCCATGTTGCCTACTTTTCCATGCCTGGAAAATTATGAAATTGAATTCCAGACGTTACAATCCTTGCGCAGGAACCCGATATTGATTGTTTATCTCTGTTGAATACGCCCAATAAAGACACGCACCAAATCGGACTCGATCTCCCTCACGTCAGAGTCCTTTATTCGAATATACCATAAAATGAAACACTTGTCCAAACAAAAATCATGATTGAGATGCCCATTTTTTTGTTTTTTAAATTGACTGATGTCGAGGGGCACGAACAAGATGATTAGAGTGCAGATTGTTGTCAAAAACAAAAGGAAAAGAGCCACGCACGGTGGCAAAGCGCCGCAGGTCGGCCATCTCGCGGGCAGCGCCGCTCGGTCTACCGGATTCGCGTGAAAAGGTTCAACACGGACTTCGACTCCTGGCGGCACAAAGACGGCGCGGTGGGACATTGCGGCCGATCGCCTGACCTGGCGAGGGGGCGCCCGCCACTCACCTTGGTGGAACGCGTCTTGCTGAAAATGTTCCAAAAGCGAAGCGTCTCGTCGCCCGCGCCCGTGACGATGGCCTCGCCGTCGGGCGACACGGCCTGAGGGAGGGAAGGAAGGAGACGGCCGTGAGGACCACGTCGGCGGATGGCGCCCAGGCTGCCGTCATACCAGGTAGAGGACTCTGTAGGAGTGCCCGGTCAGTTTGGCCACTTGCGTCAGCGACGGGTACTTCCACACCAAGATCTGGTTCTGAGAGTAGCCGTGAGTGCTCACCTTGACCCGAACGGCGCAAACACAAAAAGACACATTTGCCATGTCCGGACCGCATCATATCGCGTGCGAAGATAGTGACGTGTTCTTTTTGTCGTTTGCACAAGAAAATGGAACTCTTCTCGATTCGGGTGGAACTTTTCAACGCAAGACCAGTCGCAAAAGGGGCGTTAAACTCGCGGGCCGCATCGTTACAGTGCCAGTTGCCCTCAGCGGGTCGCCCGGAATGTGAGATGAGAAAATTTGGACTCACCAAATCATCTTATAACGTATGCATCCCAGCCATTTTCTTTGCCGCTTATCCTCACGAGGGCCGCGAGGAGTGCTGGAGTCAATCCCAGCTGTCATCGGGCAGGAGGCTGGATACACCCTGAACCGGTCGCCGGCCACTCGCAGGGCAAATAGAGACAAACAGCCGCACTCACAATCAGACCGACGGAGGCATTTACGGTGTCCAATTAATGTTGGGTGTTTTTAAGATGTGGAAGGAAACCGGAGTGCCCACCCGGAGGAAACCCACACAGGCACGGGGAGAACATGTAAACACCAGACAGGCGGGGCCGGAATCAAACCTGGATCCTCAGAACTGTGAGGCCAACGCTTTTACCAGCTGATCCACTGTGGAGTTCGCATGCTCTCCCCGTGCCTGTGTGGCTTTTTTCCGGTTTCCTCCCACATTCCAAAAACACGCAGCGTTAATTGGACACTCGAAATTGCCCGTAGGTGTGATGAGTGCGGCTGTTTGTCCTGCGATTGGCTGGCGACCGGTTCAGGGTGTACCCCGCCTCCTGTTCGTTGACATCTGGGATAAGCTCCAAGCCCTCCCCGCGGCCCTTGTGAGGATAACCGGCTAAGAAGATGGATGGATATTGTTCAAGTCACAGATTTAGTAACAAAAATGCTTGTAATATTTTGACGTCATCACTTATGACATCATTTTGGTCCCAATTTAATCATTTTAGTTGACACGATTTGCTGTCGAGGGCGTCATCAAATGATGTGGCGGGTCGGCTCTGGCCCCGGGGGCCTTGAGTTGGAACCCGCGGGGCAATTGTAGAGAGCACCCTCTATCTATCTATCTATCTATCTATCTATCTGTCTGTCTGTCTGTCTGTCTGTCTGTCTGTCTGTCTGTCTGTCTCTCTCTCTCTCTCTATCTCTCAAACCCACCACTTCACATTAAACTCTAAATAAAGCCATATTGATTTATTTTAATATTGTTATCAGAAACATATCTATCTATCTATCTATCTATCTATCTGTCTGTCTATCTATCTATCTATCTATCTATCTATCTATCTATCTATCTGTCTGTCTGTCTGTATCTCTCAAACCCACCACTTCACATTAAACTCTAAATAAAGCCATATTGATTTATTTTAATATTGTTATCAGAAACATATCTATCTATCTATCTATCTATCTATCTATCTATCTATCTATCTGTCTGTCTATCTATCTATCTGTCTATCTGTCTGTCTGTCTGTCTGTCTGTCTGTCTCTCTCTCTCTCTATCTCTCAACCCACCACTTCACATTAAACTCTAAATAAAGCCACATTGATTTATTTTAATATTGTTATCAGAAACATATCTATCTATCTATCTATCTATCTATCTATCTATCTATCTATCTATCTATCTATCTATCTATCTATCTATCTATCTATCTATCTATCTATCTATCTATCTATCTAATCTACGTCACACTTGTAGTTAACGTTATGAAGGTCGCGCCGGTGTCACTCGCTCGCTCGCTCGCTCACCAGTTCGTTGGCGTGCTTGGACCAGGCCAGGTTGCAGACCTGGGAGCCGGTGTCGGTGCTCTGCAGCGCCTGACCCGTCAGCGTGTTCCAGAAGCGCAGGCAGCGGTCGGCGGTGCCGCCTCCGGACGCCAGCAGGCCGTGCTGGTGAGGGGACCAAGCGATGGCCTTGAC
Organism: Syngnathoides biaculeatus; assembly: GCF_019802595.1. NCBI lineage: Eukaryota > Metazoa > Chordata > Actinopteri > Syngnathiformes > Syngnathidae > Syngnathoides > Syngnathoides biaculeatus. Next base: position 29,170,295 of record NC_084652.1, read on the forward strand.
GGCGGCCAAGTGTTCGCTGTACTGCTGCACCGGGAGCAGGCTGGAGCTGTTCCACACTAGGAGCTGATAGCGCACAACGAAAGCCCCTCTCGTCTACTTGGCTCTTTTTTCTCTCATCATTTCATCACAAACCGGCAGGACTCGGCACGCTGAATTTCCGGGAGGAAAATCAAAGTTACTGATACGAGAACTTGCGTGACCGAAGGGTCCCCAAAAAAAGTTTCTCGTCTTTCTTCGTTCGCCTTCGCCGCTGCTTCGTCTTAATATCAGGAGCTTTTTTTTTTTTTAATTTGACATTCGCTCAAACTTTCTTTTCCGTTAACGTCGCTCGCTAGTCGTCATGTTGTTGCAATACACCAGAGGGTTCTGGGAGCTGGGGTGCCAGAATCCGGCGGCCATTTTGACAGCAAAACAAACGGCGTCATTTCTGAGATGTGTTTACATTTTTATGCGCGTTTGTCTTCACTGCGTTAAAAAAAACAAGTACCGTGATTCCCGGCCTACAGAGCGCGCCTGGTTACAAGCCTCACCGAGTACATTTGGAAAGGAAATACCATTTGGTGCATACATACGCCGCAGCGGTGTAAAAGCCGCAAGTTCCCACATTGGAACACGAGATATTTACAAAGAAAGATTGTACACAGGAAGAGTTTAACGCTAGTGCAGTGCTAACGCTAACAGGTCCGGTTAAAATCAACCTGACCGGTAAATATCACCGAGGCACGCCAGTAACACAGCAGCAACACGCTAGCGCGTCCGGTTAAAATCAACCTTACCGGTAAATATCACTGAGGCACGTCAGTAATACAGCAGGAACACACTAACGCTATTTCGGCGCTAAAATTAACAAGTCCGGTTAAAATCAAACTTGTAAGTATCACTGAGGCACGTCAGTAACACAGCAGCAACACGCTAACGGTATTGCAGCGCTAACGCTAACAAGTCCGGTTAAAATCAAACTTACCGGTAAATATCACTGAGGCACGTCAGTAACACAGCAGCAACACGCTAACACAAACAAGTCCGGTTAAAATCAAACTTACCGGTAAAGATCACTGAGGCACGCCAGTAACACAGCAGCAACACGCTAACGCTATTGCAGCGCTAACGCTAACAAGTCCGGTTAAAATCAAACTTACCGGTAAAGATCACTGAGGCACGTCAGTAATACAGCAGCAACACGCTAACGCTATTGCAGCGCTAACGCTAACAAGTCCGGTTAAAATCAAACTTACCGGTAAAGATCACTGAGGCACGTCAGTAATACAGCAGGAACACGCTAACGCTATTTCGGCGCTAAAATTAACAAGTCGGTTAAAATCAAACTTGTAAGTATCACTGAGGCACGTCAGTAACACAGCAGCAACACGCTAACGCTATTGCAGCGCTAACGCTAACAAGTCCGGTTAAAATCAAACTTACCGGTAAGTATCACTGAGGCACACCAGTAACACAGCAGCAACACGCTAACACAAACAAGTCCGGTTAAAATCAAACTTACCGGTAAAGATCACTGAGGCACGCCAGTAACACAGCAGCAACACGCTAACGCTATTGCAGCGCTAACGCTAACAAGTCCGGTTAAAATCAAACTTACCGGTAAAGATCACTGAGGCACGTCAGTAATACAGCAGGAACACGCTAACGCTATTTCGGCGCTAAAATTAACAAGTCCGGTTAAAATCAAACTTGTAAGTATCACTGAGGCACGTCAGTAACACAGCAGCAACACGCTAACGCTATTGCAGCGCTAACGCTAACAAGTCCAGTTAAAATCAAACTTACCGGTAAGTATCACTGAGGCACGCCAGTAACACAGCAGCAACACGCTAACGCTATTGCAGCGCTAACGCTAACAAGTCCGGTTAAAATCAAACTTACCGGTAAAGATCACTGAGGCACGCCATAACACAGCAGCAACACGCTAACGCTATTGCAGCGCTAACGCTAACAAGTCCGGTTAAAATCAAACTTACCGGTAAATATCACTGAGGCACGTCAGTAACACAGCAGCAACACGCTAACACAAACAAGTCCGGTTAAAATCAAACTTACCGGTAAAGATCACTGAGGCACGCCAGTAACACAGCACAACACGCTAACGCTATTGCAGCGCTAACGCTAACAAGTCCGGTTAAAATCAAACTTACCGGTAAATATCACTGAGGCACGTCAGTAACACAGCAGCACACGCTAACACAAACAAGTCCGGTTAAAATCAAACTTACCGGTAAAGATCACTGAGGCACGCCAGTAACAGCAGCAACATGCTAACGCTATTGCAGCGCTAACGCTAACAAGTCCGGTTAAAATCAAACTTACCGGTAAGATCACTGAGGCACGCAGTAACACAGCAGCAACACGCTAACGCTATTGCAGCGCTAACGCTAACAAGTCCGGTTAAAATCAAACTTACCGGTAAAGATCACTGAGGCACGCCAGTAACACAGCAGCAACACGCTAACGCTATTGCAGCGCTAACGCTAACAAGTCCGGTTAAAATCAAACTTACCGGTAAAGATCACTGAGGCACGCCAGTAACACAGCAGCAACACGCTAGCGCAGCGCCATCGCTACTGCCACGCTAGCAGAGCGCTAACAGGGCCGGTAAAAGTAAGTTCCTCGGCATATGTATTCCGCCGGTCTCACTCTTGTCTTTTCCGCTCGAGTGCCCCCTTGCGACCGTTAGAAAAAAAATGCACAAATTAGCCGCATTAACCGCAAGGTCGAAAGCGCGTGAAAAAAAGTCGCGGCTCGTAGGCCGGAAATTACGGCAAGTGGATTTCAAACTTCTGCCAGCGTTCGGCCTGCCGACGGTGAAGGCCTCGACTCGGAACGCCTGAAACGTTGAAACAACTTTTTGAAACTAAATTTAAGGTGCGCTGGTTTCAGCAAGTGAGACGTTTTTCCCACATAAAAGCCAGACAGCAGAACATCTTTTCACGTCGACGATCAGAAGATACGAAAATGAGCGAGTTACTGAATGGGAAGTCGTCGACCTTGTTGTCGTTGCCGCCAGATGCCAGATGCTGATGGTCAGGTGACCATTTGAGGCCGCACACTTCCTGCCTGTGGCCCTGCAACCTCCTCTCGGCGGACGGCGGGGTTCTGATGTCCCGCTGCAAGATCACCCGGTCGCGACTTCCCGACGACAGCTGCTCCCCGTTCCACGCCAGGGCGCCTTGGACCCGAGCAGTACCGGAGCCCGGACAGGGGACGGTAAGACACACGCGGCGTGAACGGTAAACGGCGGCGGGCGTGACTCACCCACACGAGCCGAGTGGCCTTCTAAACTGGTCAGCTTTCGCCCGCCCGCCGCGTCCCAGATCTGAACGTAACCTTTGTGGGTCCCGACAGCGACCAGGCCCCCCTGAGAGAGAACGACAAAGATTTGGTTCCATTTACAAATGACATCAAAAAAACTTGAACATTTTTCTTACTGTCCAAATGTACATTTACGTAGGCCTCGTGACCTCGGACATTGCGATTGCCGGTGGCTCACCCGCTCGTTCCAGCAAACGGACGTCACGGAATCGCCGTCCGCCGAAAGGTCGCACAGGCGCGTCACCTGTCGGCACAAGCGAGACATTCGCCACATGAGGGCGCTGCGGCACGACAAAAAGTCGCCGTGGAACGTCCCAGGCGGCAACACAAACAGTGCGCGTGCCAAACGATTTCTCGCCGAGTCGCCACAAGGGTCGCTTCAAAGGTCGCCCGACGGTCCGAGATGTCCCTGTTGACCTCCAGCCACGCCAGTAAAGGTCAAGTGAGGCTGCTCCACCGCACCTGACCCAGGCCGCATCCAAGTAAGCTTGCTAATCGTAGACTTGGGACACGGTAAAACCCCTCCAACAGAAACTGGGCCTCGGCTTTCTCCGCAACTGACCCCGGAATGCCGCAGAGCTCTGTCCCCGGCCCCCTGCTCTGCTCCTCCCTCGCCTTCAATTGAGGCCGTTTCCCCAACTAAAGCTGTCACAAAGCATCAGGCTACACGAGCGTGTCCGGCGTCTCTGGCGACGCCGCCAAAATGCAAAAGGAGTGACGGTGGATCTAATGAAAGGCTCGCGCCGACAGCGGGGACGGAACGTGTGAGTCCAGGGGCTTCGTCCCCCAATTCGGGACCGTTAGGACAAGTTGCGACAAATTCCGACACGCTGGACCAATAGATGGCATTGTGATCGGACCTGGCTGGTGCAGGCGCTCCACAGGTAGACGCAGGCCCCCAGACCGACGCTGAGCAAGTTGCCCGCCGACCAGTCGACCAGGTTGAGGTAGAAGTCGTCCTGCAGCTCCGGGGCGTCCAGCACCTTGAAGGGGATCTTCGAGATCTTGCGGGCCGGCTTACGCGGCGAGCGGAGAAGCTTGTGACTGGAGCAGCGCGAGGAAGGAATCCAGGTTTGTGGCAGAGCGGAAGCGCGTCCGTCGCCCGAGCGGGCGTTAAAGCGAGCTTTACCTCTTGGTGGTGAGCGGCGAAAGCGAGTAGGGCGAGACTTCGTTATCGCCGCCGGAGGGCGCTCTCTTCGTGTGGACCGTGTACTGCAGAGGGAGAAGAAGAAGAAGAAGAAGAAGGCAAACATTTCGACGGCTCGCGAAGCCAACGGTTCCGACACGGCGGGCGTACCCGGAAGAGGTTCTGAGAGCCTTGAGAGACGGCGTGGCGCCTTTCGTCCGTGCGAAGCTCCGACACCGACTCGATGCCCGCGCCCAGCAACTCGTTCCTCAGTAAGGCGGCGTACGCCAGCGTATCTGTTGGCGGTGGCGGAACACGCTTTGAGAGACGCCATCGGGCACGTCGACAGCCGGCCGAGAGGATTCCCGACCTTTGCCCGATTCCGAACTGGCGTCCTTGGCTTTGCGGTTCTGGCCCGGGGAGCGACAGTTCTCCTGGGACGGAGCAGAAAAAAAGACGGGCGGGTGGTGGGGTGGGGCGGGGTGGGGAGGGGTTTGGCGGACGGCTCACGTTGGCGTAGTGGAAGTTGACGCTCCAGTTGCTTCCGGCGCGGGTCGGGATGAAGCGGTCCCCGGACTTCGCGCCGACCGGGCTGCGCGTCGCGCTTCCGCACTGGGGAGGAGCACAAAGATCATAAGGTACACCTGCACAATCGCGATGAACGCGTCCAATCGTGCCAGCAACGTGAGGAATTTGCCTTTTTTTCATTTTTAAAAATGCATCCTGTTGGTTGCAAAGTTTTCTGTAATATGACTTTGTTTTATATCCCGTTTATTTTTGAAAGGCACTCTGTTGTAATCTTCTTCTTCTCCTTTTCCTTTCGGCTTGTCCCGTTAAGGGTCGCCACAGCGTGTCATCTGTTTTCCAGGATGTGGACTCTGGGAATGGACTCTATTATAAATAAATAAACTCACAATAAAACAAATCAAAGTCATTTTATTTGTACTGCACTTTCCAGCCACAGATGTCAAAGTACGGGAGGGAGGCTTTAAAATGTTTGTTAAAGATATTTTATCATTTAAAAGCGCGTCTGTGATGCCTTGAGATTGTTTCACAGCCTCCACACGGTCTGTGTTTTGGTTTTTTTCTACTATTATTATTTTTGGTTCAATCGAGTTGGACTGAAGGCTTTTTGCGCGCATCCTGAGCGAAAAGCGCTCACGTGACGCAACTTTGCGGGCAACATTTGGATGGACTCGAACGATCTCACCCTGGTGATCCGGGCCTCGGCCGGCAAGTTGTGGAGGTTGATTTGCCTCAGGAGTCGCCTCTCGTACTCCCGGTCCATGTCGAAGGGGCACCGGGGCACCGGGGCACCGGGGCAACCCCCTCCCGACCCCGGCCCCGGCCGCGGTTTAAAGCTGCTCCGCTCCTCCCCGGTGTGGAAATCCAGGCGGAAGTCCCATCTGCGAGGAAACGCCGCGACGCCGTCACCGCATCTTAGCGGCTCTCCATCGCCGTTGACGGCAAACGACGGCGCGCGTGACAGCGGTCGGAAAAGGGCGGCGTGACGTCACAACGAGCCTCTTACCCCGGCGGCGAATCGTTTCAGGTGCCTTCGTTCATGTCCGCTCGTCGTCGAGTCGCGAAGCGAGAACGAGTCCGGGCGCACCGCGGCTGTTTACGTTCGCAACAAAAATGGCGACGGAAGCGGCTGCAAGCCAAACATTCTTGGGCCGACTCGGAGCCGCTCGTGAGTGACGCCTGCTGGCGCAACGTGGCGCCGCGCGCGCTTCTCGCTTTTGGACACCGGGTGGCGCCAATGCTCTACCCCCCAAAACAACAACAACAACAAACAAAAGTGTGCGCTGTGTGAGGCCACATTGGACTTGAAAAGGAACGGACAGGCCGGCAATAAGAAGAAAACATCCAAATGTGTATTCATCCATCCATCCATCCGTCCATTTTCTTTTGCCGCTCATCCTCACGAGGGAGTGCTGGGGCCGATCCCAGCTGTCGACGGGCCTGAACCGGTTGCAGCCAATCGCAGAAAACATCCAAATGTGTATTCATCCATCCATCCATCCGTCCATTTTCTTTTGCCGCTCATCCTCACGAGGGAGTGCTGGTGCCGATCCCAGCTGTCGAGGGGCCTGAACCGGTTGCAGCCAATCGCAGGGCACATGGAGACAAACGACCAATCGCACTCACAATCACAACGAGGGGCAATTTTTTTAGTGTCAAATTAATGTTGCGTGTTTTTGGGATGTCGGAGGAAACCGGAGCGCCCGGAGGGAACCCGCGCAGGCACGGGGAGAACGTGCAAGCTCCACACAGGCGGGTCCGGGATCGAACTGTGAACCGGCTGCTCCACCGTTCCGCCTGTTCATACTTGTCAAGTTAATTGAACAATTTCTGTTTCGAAAGGTTTTTTTCTGTTGTCCAAGGGCCTCCACCATGATGTCACCACGTTCTTGGCAAAACTGGCAAAAAGACGACTTCAAGTGCAGGGGGGGGAGTCGGCTTAAGTTGTACCGTCATGATATGTAAAGAAGATGGTAAAAATTGGCCTCGTAAATCGTACGAATTTTGCCAATTTGCAAAAGGCTCAAATTGTGTCTTTTCAATCGGACAACCAATTCTTACGTTGTTTTTCTATATTTTGAATGCATCCGTCATAACCTTTACACACAAAAAAAATATGTCGCCAAAACCACAAAAGACAAGAACGCACAGTTTTAAAAACTGCACGTGTGTGAATTTAAAGATCTGCCAGATTTGACTTGAAATTAAATACCAAAATGCCACCCCCCCCACCACATTGCTTGCGGCCCAGTCACAACACAACCTTATCGGTATGGGGGGGGGGACGTGCGGGGGGGACCGCGTCGGAGGGGAGCGGAGAGGGCAAATTTGGCCAGCTGGCTCACGGACTTCGCAGGAATTCACAACAACAAAACAAGTGGGTGACGTCGACACCCGGGCCAAACCCGCAAAAAGAAGAAAGTTGCTGCCAGTGTTTTTCCGTCTACTTGACGTCGGGGACTGTAAAACGCAATCGGGTCTTGGATCACGTCACTTGCTCCGAGTCAGCAGAGTGAGGAGTGCGTGCTTTGTTTGGCAAAGCTTTATGAACATGAAAAATAGCCACAAGTTTGCATCCCCACTGCCTGAAGCGTTTCAGAGCAGTCAGGATCACTAAATTGATGTCATTGAGTTAAGTGTCACAATAACAGGAATCCAAGGAATTTCTCCAGCTTCCTTAGTTTGGAGCAGCATTTCCTTTGAAGTGCAAGACTTGGGTCAAATGTTCTGGGCGAGGTTTTGACAGTACTCCTTGGGAATCCCGGCCCGTTGCTCCTGACGGAATTGCTGAAACTGAGTCAGGTTTGTCGCCTTTTCAGAAGTGTTCTATGGGGTTCAGATCAGGGTTTCGTGATGGTCCGCTCCAAGACGTTGACTTTGTTGTTCTCGAGCCACTTTGGACCATTTTGGCGCAATGCTTTGCGTCATTGTCTGTTTGAAAGACCCATTTGGACCCAAATTTGACCTTCCCGGCTGGATTTTGTACCCGGCGTTTCATTCTCATCAGCGAACGAGCCAAGCCACGTTTGCATTTTCTGTCTAAGATGAGACGTGAATCCACGGCGATGTTCCCCCGCTCGGTGCCAATGTCGGGGGGGGGGGGGGGTTCGTCTCCTTCGATTCATCATGAGAAACGTGATTTGATGCATTAAAAAAAAAAACAAACAAACAAAAAAAAAAAGAATATCCTCACAATCCGCAACAAAAATTGCAGATGAAAATGAACTTCTGCATTGGGACGGTTATCGTATACTGTATTTGCCACTGGATTGTATTTGTGGACATTTGTAATATTGTACATATTGGAATAGGACATACAGTATAGTACATTTACACGTAACAAAATCAAGGACCTGTTGCTGCGTGAATGTTTGGACTCGATGGACACGGCGAATCTGCTGAGGTCGGGCCGCACTCGCCGCGTTCTCCTTTCCTCCGTTGTCGCACCGTGGAAAAGAACAAGAGCACAAAGTTGTCCATATTTCATATTTCAGTCCACTCCGTCATCAGTCTTTGTGATTTACTGCAGCTCGGGCTTCTCCCGCCTCTGCTTCTTTGATCGTCTCTGGCCGTCGCGCAACTTCAACCGGCAGGCCTCGCGCCGGTTTCTTCACATCCTTCGCCACGAGTGGGCTCACTTTTGAACGTTACGCCAATTGGACTTTTACC